>NC_134468.1:53807119-54002759 GCF_964194025.1 Convolutriloba macropyga
AACCCGAGCGAACTATCTCAACAATAAACCAAACACAGCACAACAACCGCGTTACAGCTCGCTTTATAGCGCAGCAGCAAAGCGTTATTTTGCAACCATTACTCTTTCTCCCGACGAGCTAGACAGCTTTAGGGCTTTCCTGCCCGTGATAGATAATTTCTATCACTTCCAACTGTACATAAAAAATAAACAGAGAGCTCGAGAACATCGGAATCAGTTCAATTATGGCTATGAACAAAACAAACCAGAAGCCTATGCAGTCTCCCAAAGAGCAGCGAATCCCACGTTGGAAGTAATGGGCGGACAAAAAAGTTCCCCAATTCAGATTGAAAAAAACACAACCAGAACGTGAGCTATCACTAAATGAGATGCCGAATGAGTTGCGATTATATGTCTTGGAGCACCCCGAAGTTGAAAAAGTCTTCAGTCAACCATCGTTCGAGGAAAATGACTCATCAACCGTTTGTTATAAACTAGAGATAAAAAGTCATATTAAAGGTTTCAATTTGTTTGAGTTCTGGTAGATGAAACAGTTGCCCAGAGAATAATTCAAAAATTAACATTTTATATCATCCTTGTTTCAATTCACTTTTCAATTAATTATTTTTCTCCAATGAATCAAAGAGACGAGGCTGACGCCGGTATCAGTAATTTAGTCTTTGATGTGAACAACAAGGAGATGCCCCCATGGCGTTGTTGTTCAAATTTAACAGTGCCAAGGTCCGAAGTAATATTTTTTGTTCAAGTTAGTATCATTGTCTTAATGATCATTCTTTGCTTCTCTATGCTCTTTCTATTATCAGAAAGCTGTGAAGAGAAATCAATTTGGATTGCTCTCTTATCGAGTTTAGTTGGTTACATTTTACCTAATCCCAAACTATGAACAAAGTTATTCTTACACATGACAGGGTATTCATGTCAATTGTAGGACCAAGTGGTTGTGGTAAAACAGAACTCTTGTTTCGAATGCTAAAAGGATCGACTTTTTATCCAAAAAAATTGACCAATAGGAGTGCTTGATTTATGATTCAGGTTGACAACCAATCAGAATTGAAAGATTTTTAAATAAAAACTCTAAACGCTCACGTTCAGTAAACAGTAAATAATGAACACAATAGGAACAAAAGACATCAAGCTCATTCATGAGAAAGTTTTATCACTGAGAGGCAACATAAATTATACACACATATCTTATAGACAATTATATTTCGTAGCTGCTTGTTCTTTGTTAGATCCAGAAGTTGACGGAGAAATAGCACTTAAATTTAGACCCCATGGTGGTTTCATTGGAATTGATAATTCAAGACTAGATCCTTTATTGAAACGGAGCAAAGTGCTACGTCTTCATGCTGCATTGCATGACGCCGCTGGATTTATAAAAAGATTGCCGAAACAAAGGCCCTGGATATGTTTACGCTTTCCGTTACTCACCAGTAAACAATTGTCTTTTCGGACACCTGACAGGAATATTATTCATTCTATCAGTGAAAATTTTTCATTCACAATTGTTTCGTGAATTGGAATGCTAGAAAATTTTGGCAGCAAAACCACAAATATAATTGTCCTCGACCTCGAAGGTTTCAAACTCAAGTCACTTGGATTCATTATAAAAGAACTCAGTTTGTGTTCCAGTTACAACGATACAATATTTTTCAAACCGCCGCTTAAATTCGCTGAATTACCCGCACACGATAGACAAACTGTTATTTGGCTGACCAATAACCTACACGGTCTTGATTGGGACGAAGGTGATATACCTTACTGTGATTTGAAAACAATCTGTCTGAGTTTCAGTTTCCGATTCACACGAAAAAATTTTTTTGCCAAAGGCATTGAAAAGTGTGAGCTCCTCAGTAAGCTTTTACAAAAAACTGTTTATAATCTGGAGGATCTAAATTGTCCCCGAATCTCAGAGATAATATCAGAAGAACAAGTTCCCTCCTGTTATCATCATTCAGACATTCGTTCAACAAACGATCAATTATCAAATCACTGCGCGGAACGTAAAGCAAGAATATTTTCACAGTGGACACAAAGTGATGTACAGAGAAGACACGGCAACTTTAACAACTTATCTGTCAGACAACTTGAAGATATTCACTTGCTTGACTCCACTTGACGATCAGCCGATTGTAATATTCAACAGAGTTCAGGATCCCTCTCCACCAATACAGAATAGTTTGAGTGATCAACAGAACCGAGCGAACTATCTCAACAATAAACCAAACACAGCACAACAACCGCGTTACAGCTCGCTTTATAGCGCAGCAGCAAAGCGTTATTTTGCAACCATTACTCTTTCTCCCGACGAGCTAGACAGCTTTAGGGCTTTCCTGCCCGTGATAGATAATTTCTATCACTTCCAACTGTACATAAAAAATAAACAGAGAGCTCGAGAACATCGGAATCAGTTCAATTATGGCTATGAACAAAACAAACCAGAAGCCTATGCAGTCCCCCAAAGAGCAGCGAATCCCACGTTGGAAGTAATGGGCGGACAAAAAAGTTCCCCAATTCAGATTGAAAAAAACACCACCAGAACGTGAGCTATCACTAAATGAGATGCCGAATGAGTTGCGATTATATGTCTTGGAGCACCCCGAAGTTGAAAAAGTCTTCAGTCAACCATCGTTCGAGGAAAATGACTCATCAACCGTTTGTTATAAACTAGAGATAAAAAGTCATATTAAAGGTTTCAATTTGTTTGAGTTCTGGTACATGAAACAGTTGCCCAGAGAATAATTCAAAAATTAACATTTTATATCATCCTTGTTTCAATTCACTTTTCAATTAATTATTTTTCTCCAATGAATCAAAGAGACGAGGCTGACGCCGGTATCAGTAATTTAGTCTTTGATGTGAACAACAAGGAGATGCCCCCATGGCGTTGTTGTTCAAATTCAACAGTGCCAAGGTCCGAAGTAATATTTTTTGTTCAAGTTAGTATCATTGTCTTAATGATCATTCTTTGCTTCTCTATGCTCTTTCTATTATCAGAAAGCTGTGAAGAGAAATCAATTTGGATTGCTCTCTTATCGAGTTTAGTTGGTTACATTATACCTAATCCCAAACTATGAACAAAGTTATTCTTACACATGACAGGGTATTCTTGTCAATTGTAGGACCAAGTGGTTGTGGTACAACAGAACTCTTGTTTCGAATGCTAAAAGGATCGACTTTTTATCCACGCTTTGAAAAAATTTATTATTTTTACAAAGAGTTCCAACCACTTTTCAAAGATATGCAACAAGTTATACCAGGGATTGAGTTTCTAAAATACTCAGGCTTTGATATAACAAAAAATCTATCACATTGTCTGCTTATCTATGACGATTCTTGTGAAAAAATCTTCAACGATAAAAAATTTGTAAAAATAGCTACCTCAGGACGTCATCGCAAACTAAATGTTATATACGTCAAGCATAATTTGTTCCATCAAAGCAAATGGTCCAGAACCATTGATCTGAATACAACACACATATTATTCAAGTCGCTTCGTGACATTCAACAAATTGAATATCTTGGAAAACAGTTGAATTGTCTCCAACTGATAAAAGAAGCATACAAACTAGCAACTGCGGAGCCCTTTGGACATTTGATTATTGATCTCGATCCCAAAACCAGTCAGGGTTTACGATTTGCGTCACATATTATTGGACCTAATCCTTCAATATTTTACATTCCTTCGGAGGAAGCCGTTGTTACACCAATTACGAATGAAAAAGAAACATTTGCTTTTGCTCAAGCAATGGGCAAATAGCACAAACAAGAACTCCAACATTGAATCCGAGTTACTTAAAGACGGCGACTTCATTTGGTTCCTGAATGCGTCAACTTTCGTCTCTGCGTCAACTTTCGAACTCTGCGTCAACTTTCGAACAGGAAAGTAGGGAAAACTGAACGGCTAAAAATAATTCAATCTTCCTCGGGCAACAATCTCATTCAACTCATAGCATTACCTTGCATTGAATATCTAGAACGAAATGCATACTGAAGAGTTTGTGTTAATACCTAAACAGATGTATACAAGAACAACCTCATGTCTCTCAATTACTCAGCAACAAAAATATTCACAATCCAGCCAAGCAGATATCACTTCTCCAGAGAAACAAGTCACCATCAGCTCCTTCTGCTTCGCAACAGGATACAGAACAACAAACTGACGCTTCAGGGGATGATAGAAGTACAATAAACGAGTCTATGGCGAAATCATTTACGACAGACAACACATGGACTATCAAAAAAGGAGTGCTGAATGATATTAGAATCTTGAAGGGGATAAAGTTTGAAAGAGCGAATACAATACTGGACATAATAGAGGAATCAGATTCTGTTTCCTTGGACTCATCAAAGAGATTGCTTATTAATGGTACAAATACAGAAGTTCTTGCTGCTACATTTCTTTACAATCTACAGCAAACCACTTGCAAACTATCTTTCGAACAATTCAGTGTATTACGGCATCTCGATATTGGTTCGCATTTGACTTGTAACACATACGCCAAAAAGTTTCTAAATTTATCATCTGAAGAGAGACTGCAATTTTTGGAATATGAGTCGGACAAAGAAGTTGCTTCAAAATCCCAGCGAAGGAAAACAAAAGCTTCTGACAACGACCAGGGAAACTTTGAAGAGGCAGAAAAAGAAATCAAACCAACCAGCCCCTGGAAGATTTACTTCCTATCAAGTTAAACAGTTAGACAAATTGTACACTAAAGGCAGTGCTGCATTTGGTAGCATTGCTAACTTGAAGAAGGCTAGTGGTTTCACCAGAGGCAAAATTGTTCGCTATCTTCAGTCGAAAGCCCCGTACACAAAATACAGACAATTCAGGAAAAGTTTTCCCCGACTGAAAGCTGTTGCATATAGAATAAATGAAATCTGGTCTGTCGATGTTGCGTATATGGATAAAGTTGCCCAACACAACAACGGTGTAAAATATTTGTTAGTGGCTGTGGATGTTTTATCACGTTACTTACGAGTTCAACCAATGAAAGCTTTATATGCAAAAGATGCTGTTGAAGCGTTCAAAAAAATGATCAAGAAGAAACAACCAGAAAAAGTATGGACAGACAAGGGATCAGAGTTCAAAGGAGATTTCAAAAAGTTTTGTGAAATGAAAGGAATTCATTTATATACAACAGAAAGCAAAACCAAGTCGGCATTTGCAGAGAGGAACATTCGATCGCTTAAAAACATCATTTTCAAATATTTGGAAGAAAAATGGACTTGGACATATATTGAAGATTTACCCCAGTTTGTAAATACTATAAACAGTCGTGTTAACCGGGTAACCCATTTAGCACCTAATAAAGTTTTCAAAAACATGAACCAATTTTAATATCATTAGCAATCAACACAGCAAAGTACAAACAAAAATACGAAAAAGGAGACCTTGTTAGGATTGCAAAGCACGACGAAAAATTCAGAAAAGCTTATAAACAAAATTATACAGACGAAGTTTTTACGATATTCAAAATTGCTACCGTGAGTCCACCAACGTACAATCTTACGGATGCAAACAACGTTATAATTGAAGGTAAATTTTATGAACCGGAATTAGTCCAAGTAAACGTGATAGTTACTGCAGACGAATAAAATGAATCCCGCCAAAGAATTCACAATCGACCTAATATCCAACGCATCAATGGAAATTTTTGGTGAAAACACAATGGCCAAATTCCGTAACCAGTTATCTCAACCACTTATTTTGGATGGAGAATGGCAAGTAGCTTTATCTCCAATATCCTTCCCATCAAACATCAACAACGTCAATTCAAACGGGTTAGTCGTTTATAAAAACTCGGGAGTGGAACTCGACGCCTCAAATAATCGCAGTGGACACCTCAGAAAAATTCGCAAAGGCATTTACAGTAGCTTGGATCAACTAATGGATGAACTCAGGCGAATTGCTCAGTTTAAACAATTTGATTTTACTTTTGACAAAATTACTCATAAACTGGTTTTACAATTCGGAGCTAATGAGGGTTTTTCATTTGAAAACGAAGAAGTTCCAAGTATTCTCGGCTTCAAGGGTATAAAAGACAATTCACATGATGGATACATTCATATTGGATACAAATCACACAAAACTCTCAATAGACACCAAAATGATTTTCCAGTTGATATAACCTGTGGCTCACAATTAATATTTGTCTACATAGACGTTATAGAATATCAAATTATTGGAGACGTGAGAGCTCCTGTAAATAAAATCATTGAGTCTGAAAGACGTTTGAGAAACGGCAGCATAAACATCGTTACACCCATCCATCACAAGTCATTTACAATTCTGGATTACAAGCCCATACTTTCTAACAATATTCAAAACATTAAAGTGGAGTTGAGGAACGAAGCCGGAAAACTCATTCCATTTACTGGAACAGGAAAAGTGATAGTAAGCTTAAAGTTTCAAAAAATCAAGTGAAATGGAAGCTTACTACAGCGAACAAGCATCACAGTCAATGCCACATTTCTCCGGTCATTATCGTCACAAAGAGGAAGTGGCTTTGGAGCTCTCGCTGCAGGTATTGGAAGAGTTGCTCTACCATTGGCAAGAAAGTTTATATGGCCCGCTGCCAAAAGAATTGGTCGAGAGCTTTTAGTGCAGGGTGCACCTGAGTTGGTTGAAGTAGCAACGAAACGAAAGTCGGCAAAGCAGGCGTTGAAAAGCACGGTTGCAAAAACAGCCCGCAAACAAATTGGTGGTTCTCTCCATTCACGGATAACACGAGGCCGGCAAGCTATTAGACGTCGAAGACAACACTTTGCTAAACCTCGACTGTACAAAAAACGTTCCTCTAAAAAAATCATTTCTCGAAAACCACAGCCAAGAAGGAGTCCACTGGATTTTTTCTCTCGAGTCAGAAATGCGAACTAATATTGTAATACCTTCCGAAGCCACTCACAGCTCATTGGACTTATTTGAAAAACCGCCTTTGCTTGTTACCTTTGATCAATCATTTGAACAAAAAACTGGACCACTTTATTCTCCCTCCGGATCTTCACTTGAATTTGAAGTGGTAGGTGATCGCAGCAATTTCATAGACTTGCAAAAAATTTATTTGGAAATCAAATGCCGAATACAAAATGTCGATGGAACTGATTTACGATATGACGCAGGTGATCCCGCTAATACTGATTCCGCATTTTTTGTGAATAATGTCCTTCATTCCCTATTTGCTGACTGCACTGTTTCTGCAAATGGAATAAAAATCTCTTCTGCCAATGGACACTATGCTCACAAAAGTTTCATAGAAACAGAATTCTCGCACGGGACAGATGCAAAGAAGACTTGGTTAAAGTGTCAAGGTTATGAGTATGAAGCAAACCCCAGCGCAATTGCTAATGCATTAAAAGATGCAAGAAAGCAGGTTGCGAGAGAATCAACTCAAATTACCCTTTATGGAAAACTAGCTGTTGATTATTTCTCGTGCGAAAAACAATTAGTAAGCGGAGTTACCCTGAGAATTTCTTTCCGAAGGTCACAAGATGATTTTGCCACTATAAGTGAAGCAGCTGGCAAAAACTACAAAGTAAAAATCGATGAAGCAAACTTATTTGTTAGAAAGATGACTGTATCAGACAACGTAGTTGGAGCCATTGAGAAAACACTTTTGAGAACACCTGCAATATATCGATACATTGAAGTGATAACAAAAACTTTTCTTGCAACAATGGGGCAGCAAAGTTGGAAGCACGAAGATATTTTTACAAAAGAACCCATAAGACGACTTATAATTGCATTGTGTGCTGGTGATGCTTTCAATGGAACTAACACAGTAAATCCCTTCAACTATGGAAAATTTGGGCTGCGTGAGATTACAGTGTTCCAAAACGGTTTCGCTACAGCTGCTACACCAATGTCAACAATTGACAACAAGCGTTTGTACTACAATTCAATGAGCGCATTAGCCTATGTAGAAAACGGTCATGGAATACCATTGAGTGAATTTTCAAACCATTTTATAATGGTTTTCGACCTGACTAGTACGCAAGAAGCCACACATGATTTTATTCATCCTGAACTAACAAATTCGTCTATATCGGTCGAGCTAAAATTTGATACAGCTTTAACAAATAACGTTGAAGTTTTTTTCCTCGGCGAAAAATCATCTACGGTGTATATTGACTCTGCAAGAAACGTATCCAAAAATATTCTGCCTATGAATTCATACTAATGGATGAAGATCAAATTTATATTCAAGTTCAAAAGTGCAAGCATCTCAAATACAAATTTCGAGGTGTTTATGCCGCTGACAATTATCCATTAAATTTACCTGTTAACAGTTTTATAGTTGTAAACGCATCACGAGCTGATTCTTTTGGAACGCATTGGGTGATGCTTGCCAAACGCTACGCATACCCCGTACTATACTTTGCAGATCCGTTAGCACTACCTCTGACTACCTACAAAGATATTTTCGCCCGTTTACAGCAATGTACTGATTTGCATATGATGATGGATGTTATGGAGCACAGAAGAGATATTCAATCCCCCCTGCAATCAGCAGACTCACAACTGTGTGGTTTATTTTGTATCTATATTGCGCACTATTTTTATAGCAGTAAATTTCCTTTTGTACCAGATGTAAATGAATTGCAATTGCTAGCATTTGTAAAACATATGGAGTAAAATTGAATTAAACTTTTCTGCTAAAACACTTTTTTAAACATTAGAATTTTTACAGAATTGGAAGTTTATTAAATAGTCTGAAGTCTCTCGTACAAAACTATCTTGTTCACTCAAAAGAAAATCCATAATCTGATAGAGAGTAGATGAATGTTCACCGAGCATAAGTTGACAAAACCGTTTTATAGTTAGGTCAGGAATTGGGGAAGGCCGCTTGTTAGAAGTTGTAGTAATTGTTGAAAGCACCTTTTCACGAACAGGTGATGGGAGTTGTTTTTTATTTTTGTTTATTGAAAGTTGATTTGATTTTGACAAATACTCCACGGCAATATGAAAGCGAGAAACAATAGCACCAAATGTAACAAAGTTTTTCTCAGTAGACAAAATAAGAAATTTGAAACAGGTCACGAGACAAGGTATCGGAACAGGAGCATACGGAGAAAAATCAATTTTATCTTCCTAACTTGTATTGTCAAAAATAAGATGCCAATGGCTGGAACCAAAGAAACAACCATCAATTACACTCAAAGATGAATGATGACCGTACGCATAATTTTCGATTCCAGAATCTTGCAGTTTTGGTTCTGTGTCGCAAATAGTGTATTTGAATCGTTTTCGAAACTTTTTGAAGTATTCAGGACTGTTTTCGTACATAGCCTCAACCATAGTAAGAGATTAAACTGAGTGAACAACTGGTGGTTTACCCCTATGAATTAGTGGGTTTTAGTTGAGAACACTGTGTAAACAAATTTTCAAGGTCGTTCTAAGGTGAAAATTCATTAATTTTTTTTGTTATTTTAATTGCTTGTAAACAAATTCTGTCTAGACAATAAGTAAACAGATCAAGGCTGTCTGGTTTTTCCGAAGCACCGCAATTAAATCAAAGCTGTTGAATTTTCCCGAAGTTCTACAATCTTTAACCTGAGGTATAATTTTGGTTGTTTTCACTGCTTGTGAATACATTCTGTCTAGACATTAAGTAAACAAATCAGGGCTGTCGGAATTTACCGAAGTTCTGTACACGAAAAATGGCTGTCGCAACTTCCCGAAGTTCTGCAAACTTTGCTGTGATTGGCTGACGACTCGAAATAAAATCTATTTTTAGTAACAAAGAAATTTCAACTTCATTGTTCGCATGTAGTCATGAATACACTTTTAATTTCCGCAGAGTTGAGAGACACTTGTTTATCCATATTTTACGGTTCAGTTGACATTTCCTTCCGACAAAAATTAAAAAATCGCTTTGCTTCTTCCATAGTTGAACTTACCCAGTTATAACAAAATGCCTGCAAAAGATCGAAATCTACCCATCAACTGTGAAAAATGTGGAAAATCTGTTGTAAAGGCCCATATTGCTCGTCACAGGAGGACATGTATGATGGGCACGCTTTACTGTAAGAAAAAGAATTGTAATTTTGCGACAAAAAATGCTGCAGAATTGTCATACCATATTGCGAAGGCTCACGGAGCAAAAATTCGTAATACACTGAACAAGTGTGTTGTCTGTCAGAAACAGTTCCCAAGTTTCCACTCATTTCAACTTCATCGCAAAAAAGTACATCAAGCTAGCACAACAATTGGGTCCTCAAGCACAAACCGTGTTCGTGAGATTATGCAGAAAGTTGATAACGATAGCGAGTCATTGAAGGAAGAACTGGCAGCGTGTCAGCATTTACTTGACGATATGCATGCTGAGCACGGCAGACAGGAAAATCTCAACTTCAGTTTATCTGATTTGGACACCAAGGAGATCAATAAAAAACTTGATGAAGTTTTTGCAAACCTCAACTGTGCTGCAAAAATTAACCTAGCTTTAGGGTTTCTGTTGCAAAATATAGAGACAAACGATTACCGATATTATTATCCGCATGAAAATAACTTATTGCTGGACCGAGCTTTTCTGCTAAGCAATAAAAACGATTTATTAAACATCCAGAACGAAATTGAGAAACTTGACTTGATTGAAACATGTACACAGGAACGCCAAAACTCAAAATGGCGATTCACAGTAATTACAAATGTTACTGTCTTTGCAGCGCTTCCTACGAATATACCTATGGGTTGCACTGATTTGCCTCTTCCAGAGCCATTATTAAGGAACCCTGAAGTGAAATGTCTGCTTTCAAATGGACACGATGAACCGTATAACGATAATTTGTGTCTGTTTCGTGCAATTGCTATTCATTTATTTGGATCAGTAGATGTTGAACTACAGGCAATAAAAATTTTTCACAATTTTGTTACTGCAAGCGGCTGCGACCCTGAAAGTTTCACAGGTGTTTCCTTTGATCAAATTCCAATAATTGAAGAACAAATCAAACAAAACATTTTCATCTATGATTTTGACATTGAAGATGGTGAAATTATCGGTGAACTTGTACGACGCAGCGTTGAACGATATGATGAAAACATTAAACTGCTTCGATACAACAATCATATCTGTTATGTTAATGATATCAACAAATTCTTCAAGAAGTTTCGTTGTCCCAGCTGTGATGTGTTTTTCAACCATTCAGGTCATTTCAAGCGGCATTTGAAAACTTCAAGCGGCGAAGAACGAGTGAAGAATATCTATCCGCGGGGTGTTTATTCGTTGCGGGAAACACTATTTGAGAAGCTTGACAACTTCTCAATCACTTATCCAGAGGATTATACACTCTTCAGAAAATTTGTCGTCTTCGACTTCGAATCAATATGTGTTCAATCAGTGGAAGCCAATAACACACTGACAACATCATGGATTGGTACTCATGTACCTGTATCGGTATCAATCTCTTCAAATTTGTTGGACGAACCAGTTTTCTTATGCGAAAACGATCCTAATCGTCTTATCATATCCTTTGTAGCTCAACTGGAAACGTTAGCAGCAAAAAACAAGGCGGACTTGAGACCCAAGTTCCTGGCGACGGAAGCAGAGATCAAAACTAGGTTGAGTGATGTTTCCTCCAGACTGCAAATTATTTCCGAAACTCAACCAAACTTCAGTAGTGAAAAAGATGACAGTAATGCAACTAAAAGCTTTTTACGAATCCAGCAAAAGCAACTCCTTGATCTCCAGCGTCATTTCAACAATTATGTTGACACTCTACCAGTTTTTGGATTCAACAGTGGAAAATATGACCTAAATTTAATCAAAGCGTATAATATTCCCCATCTCCTTCACGATAGAGCTATTCAACCTACGGTAATCAAAAAGGCCAATCAATTTATTTCTTTCAAATTCGGTGATATTCAGTTTCTCGATATTTTGAACTTTCTTGCTGGAGCAACATCTCTGGATTCTTTTCTGAAAGCATATCAATCTGAGGAGACAAAAGGTTATTTCCCATATGAATGGTTCGATTCGTTTACGAAACTTGACTGCAATCATCTTCCACCCTATGACTCCTTCTTCAGCAAACTGAAAAATCTAAATCCTTTGGAGAAGGACTTCAGTCAGTTCAAGAAAATGATGGAATCTGCAAAAGAGGAATTAGATGTTCTCCGAGAACTGGGTTTGAAAGAGAAACCTTTATCTGGAAAAGGGAATTATGCTCTCCTTGAAAAGTTGTGGAAGATGGAGAAAATGACAACTTTTCGTGATTTCCTTCGCTGGTATAACAACAAAGATGTTGTACCAACTTTGCAAGCAATGAAGAAAATGATGAAATTCTATCACGATCAGAAAATTGATATGTTAAAGCTTGGGTGTACACTACCCAATTTGGCAAATATCTGTCTTCATAAATCAACTGATAGAAAGTTTTACCCTTTCATCGAAGCTGACAAAGACTTGCATGAGAAAATACGAAGTGAAATGACTGGTGGTCCAACAATAGTGTTTACAAGGAAAGCTGTTGTAGACAAAACGTTCATCCGGAGGTCAAACAATATCTGTAAAACAATAGTTGGAATAGATGCTAGTCAATTGTATCCTTTCTCCATGTGCCAAGCGATGCCAACTGGACTCTACACTAGATGGGAGTTTGATACCCATCTTCAAAAGTTCAAAGCTCGTCAAAACAAAATCAGAAAGTTTGAGAGCATGGTAATATCTTTCTATCAGGCAACCAGACCCGTATGTACTATTGAGAGTTTCTATACGACTGGAAAACAGAAAAAAATTGATTTTTTTACTGTGGATGGCTTCTGTGGTCATTGCCAAACAATTTTTGAAGCTCTTGGATGCTACTACCATTTCTGTCCCTGTAGGGAAACTCAATCAAATAAGTTACGAAAGCTTTACCTAGAAAAGAAAGGATATAAAGTTATAGAGATGCGAGAGTGTGAATGGTGGGATCATGTTCAGGAGAACTCCATGTTGAAGAACCACATTAGAAAAAATTTCCCCTACAAGTTACCTTTGAGCAAAGAGACACTGTTGACGCGGATACATGAAGATAAATTATTCGGATATGTACAATGCGATTTAGAAGTTCCTGAGGAGCTTTGTGAACGATTTGCAAACTTTCCTCCAATTTTCAAAAACTGTGATGTTGGAAGAGAGAATATAGGTAATTTCATGCTGGAATATGCTGAAAAAAAACGCGTTATTGTTAAAACCTCAACGAATGTTGATTTCGAGTTACAAATTAAACAATGGAATAGTCATAACACCATTATCAAAGTTTTATTTGAAGCTGGGCCTACGCTGTACCAAAATCCACAGATTCGTTGAGTATACCCCGCAAAAATGTTTCAACGGTTTCGTACAATCTGTTGTTGATGCAAGGCGAGAAGGTGATGAAAATCCGGACTCTAGCGTTTTTGCTGAAACTATGAAATTACTTGGAAACAGCTCGTATGGTTATCAGATTATGGATCGAAGTCGGCACACAGAAACTCTATATCTTAACGATGAAAAGACGCATAAAGCTATTAATAACCGTCTCTTTAGAAGATTGAACAGCGTTTCGACAGATATATATGAGGTTGAGCTTGTGAAAAGCACTGTTGAGCATCGTGAACCAATAATTGTTGGATTCTTTATCTTACAGTATGCTAAACTGAGAATGCTGGAGCTCTACTACAACTTCTTTGACAAGTTCTGTGATGTTGAAATTTGAGGAGCTTGAAATGGACACTGATTCTTTGTATCTGGCACTGGCTCATGAAAATCTCTATGAGTGCATTAAACCAGAAATGAGAAGAATTTGGAATGAGATGAGAAGTAATGACTGTACAGATGTTTTCCATGCTAATAGTGCAAGTAATTTTTTTCCGAGAACTTGTTGCGAAAAACATGTAAAACATGACAAGCGTGAGCCTGGATTATTCAAGGAGGAGTTCCGATGTACTGAAATGCTATGTTTATGTAGCAAAACGTATTGTTGCTATAATTCAGTAACGAACAAAACTAAGTTTAGCAGCAAAGGACTCAGCAAGAGTGTTCTGGAAGAAAACAGTGATGGACCTTTACAGAAGTACAGACGAGTCCTGGATGATGCAGTGAATATAGCCTCAACTAACAGAGGATTCAGAACTATGAATCACCAAATTCAAACCTATGAGCAAACTAAAAAAGGACTCTCGTTTTTCTATCCAAAACGAATTGTGGATGGAGATGGAATTCATACGACACCTTTGATGATCTAAACTTTCTGATTTGTTTTTCATACATTTTAACCATTTAAATTAATTGTACGCTTATGAACATGTGATTGTGATAAAGTTTTGTCAAGTAGACGAGTCCACTGTTTAAAGTAATCATTCTTGAAGAGAAACCTGAACCGGGTTTTTAAAGTTCAAACTGAGCATCTAAAATTTTTCTGACTCATTTCTCAAAGTGTTGACCAGATCTGTAGACAACCCTGGATGAAAATATTGCTAATATGGACCCCTTGCGACCCTGGATGATAATATGGACCCCATGCGTGCCGTAGAATAAAGATGGAAAATGATACAGAAGTGAGTTGATAAGTTATCGGCGTTGCTTAAAAAGTTTAATTCAAAGGAGGATGCTTTTGGGTGCGAAAAATGTTCCACTGCCGAGGTTCGAACCACCGACCTCCTGATCAACAGCCCGTTGCCTTAACCACTAGCCTGTCCGGACGTTACAATCTTTCTTCTTACAATCAGTTTTGATTTAGCAACAGAGGACTTCTGAATACGCCCAGTTTAGGTCGCGCAGAAAGCTTGAAATCAAGCGTGAAAAAAACCGCTTAAACAGTGACGAGACAGAATGTTCTAGAAGAAATGTAAAACGAAAATAGACGACGAAAAAAAACCAAGAGCACCGCATTATAGCTACGCTCAGCTTACAGCTTGGTAGATATAATAACACAGCTTCATTTTCCAATTTGCTAACTGTTAGCTTATTCTTATTTTGTGATGCAAAATTTAATGAGAAATCTTATACATGAGACCTATTACCTATCCTAATTGGCTGGTGTCTTGTTTCAAATCTTGATACGTGTAAAATCTATTACCTATCTTTGTACATTATTGTCAAAATCAAATCTTAATACATGTAAAATCTATTACATATCTTTATACGTTGTTCTCATCACTCTTATGTCAAAACATGTAAAATCTATTACCTATCTTTATACATTATGGTCAAAAATCAAATCTTAATACATGTAAAATCTATTACGTATCTTTATACGTTGTTCTCATCACTCTAATGTTAATACATGTAAAATCTATTACCTATCTTTATACGTTGTTCCCGTAACTCTAATGTTAATACATGTAAAATCTATTACCTATCTTTATACATGGCTGCGATAATACAATGGTGACCAAAATGATTTGAAATCGCTATAGCCTATCTTAAAACATGGGGGTCACCACCCCCCGGGCAGCTCGGTCCCTCTATATACTACTATTATAGCCGGATGAGAAGCTGACTGCGGCTATTAAAAATGGACTAACTCTCAAAAACCGGTAAAAAAGCGAAATTACAAAAATGCTTCAAAATTTCACTTAATATTAGATATTTGAGATATTCGAAAGATACAGCTACCTGTTAATAAAAAAACCACTTCACCCAAAAATTGAAAGGACAAACTAAAGAAAAAACTTTCGAAAAATCTGCAAGTGATCAAAAAATTCAATCGCTTGGTGAAAATTTTCTCAACCTGCTGTTACCTTAACCGGGGGTAACAGCAGCTTTCTCTCATCTCGCTCTCTCTCTATTAAACATGAACAGAAAACCCCTCTCGCCTTTCTCTACTGTTCAAAAATGACTAATACTTTTTTACACGCATTTCATTTCCTGTGTCAAATACACTTCAAATTGCCGTTTCAAATTACCGATTCCTGTTTCAAATTAGCGACAAAAGACGCTCCGTCAACACTCCTCTTCGAGTCGTAAAAAAGATAGCGACCCAATGCAATTCAAATTCTTTGATTTGTAAAAACCAAGGGAAGGGCCAATAATAGCCCCAGCTCTCTTTGCGGCTATTAAACAGGAAAAAAACTATTTGAATTTTCCTCACGTGAACAAAAAATTCACGTTATTTTCTCTCGCGCTCTCTCTCTCTCTCTCTCTCTCTCTCTCTAACAAGGGTGACATGAGCAAAAGAAAACTTCCGCTTCTCTCTGCTCATTTAATTTTCTCAGCAGTTTGATCTATACTCTTTTGTTGGCAAGCGTTTCGCTTCTTTTTCAAATACACGCCAACAAAATTACCGATCAAAAAAGAAGCGCCACCAAAACTCCTCTTCGAGTGGTAAAATTAACAGGCTCGCTATCGCTTAGCGGCTATTAAAAAGCAGTTTTAACCGATTAGGCATTTGAAATGGCTGCAGAATTTGAATTGATGCAGATATTTGGGTAAGCACGCCAGCAGAGTATATAAAAAGACGAGCACTCCCAATGAAATAAAGTAGTACCTTGAATTGCCACTTGTAGCAGACGTGACGGAAGTTCTCGTACTCCAGAATGGCCTCATTCTTGTTGGCTGCGCTGTTGCTGTCCTTCCTTATTGTCATGAAGAACCCGGGGTAGTTGATGCACTCCTGTTTAATATAGTCACCAATTAGCTATTGTTGTCACCACTTCAAATCAGCAACAAGAGCCATCAGACAGAAGAATTAACTTTTGAAACTGAAAAAACTTGGAATTTTTCAAATGGTCAGAACTCAAAAAATGAACAAAATCAAAAAATTTCACAAGTTGGGACCGAAATTCTGTACACCGCCCCCAATTTTGGAAGGGAAAACCTGAGCAACCCGAGGTTATAGGTGCCATGGACCCCAGGAACGTTATGGATCAAGCCAAAAAGAGATTATTAGCACTTTTATGCTGCCAGATTGGCATTTTTTGATATATTGTCATTTATTATATTACTTAAATTGTTTATTTTATGATACTTTAGTTGGTCATTAGAGGTCAAATGCCATACATTTGAGGCCTTTAGTGCTATGTAGTAACCATCCACGCTTATGTCAACAAAGGCAAATATTGCCATAATTTGACATTAACTACGACTTAAAGCACTTTAATTGATTAACAAATCATAAACAACTAACGATGACGTTATAAATAATAATCACCTGATTATTTACCATAACCCAAATTGAAAAGTGAAACCACATTTTATTTAGAACCCTTAGAAACTGGTACAAAGAGCACTTGGCTCTCAGATTAGACTATAATTTGATTCTTCAACAACTTAAGTCTTTATGCTAAGTTCTACTAGATCTTAATATCTTGTCAACTCTAAGTTAGTAGAGCTTCCTTGGCACGAAGTTAGCAACGTTACTAACACTGGCTGAGGCCTTGCAAACATCAGCACGAGATTGAATATAGTTTATCACTAAGGATATTCTCAACTTCAATCAAAAAAAAAGTTACAGCCCTAGCCACATCCTAGCAACATCCGAGCGACTAATTGTTTCTACGAGATTATTAGTCAATCGGAGTCAGTGAAGAACCAGGCCTGCGTAAAGCTTGAGAACCATGCAGCGATATTTCGATGCCACTTAGATTCTTGAGCAGCCGCAGTTGGTCCGCCAAATCGAAAACAACACGAACAGCAACAAATCTTCAATTGAATTCAATTCAATCCTTACGATTGCTGGAAAGAGCCCCGATAGACATCGGAAAACGACTGAGTACAAGACGTCAGGCCAATTCAAGAGAAGAGAAAGCGAGCAAGCTGAATTGCTCAAAATATTTAAGATATCTTGCTGATGTGGAAGCTAACTTAGCCCAGAACAAAACTGCCTGCCGAAAGAGCATACAAAGAACAAAACTGCCTGCCGAAAGAGACATACAATAAACTCGAGGAAAACAGACAGCAACAGAGGCAACTCCTGAACCCAAAGTATTTGGAGAATTTCGATGCCGACACTGATCGAAAGTTGGGCGAAACGAAGACACTAAACTGGTTAGTTGAACAATAACCAAAACTCGGAGAAATAGAAGAATATCGAAAAGACACATTGCGATTCTACAATTTAGCGGGAAAATTTATATCACTTTATAGAGATGCGAGAAAATTGGAACAGGAGTTGGTATCAGAAGAGTTGTGACAAACTGGAACTGCTGCTAGCGAAGTTAGATTCAACTCACGCAGAAGTTATACGAATCGTGAAGTCAGATAATGCTACGGATTGTTCGACAACTTTAAGTCAGAACAACGATTATGAACAGCCAAATCACAGAGTGGAAACCAGTCATCTTAAGTCTCATCAACCTCTGCATGTGATAAGGACCCAAACGAAACTTAATTTGAGACAGGAAAAGTAACGAAAGGAAATGAATGTTGAAGATCGAAGAGAATGTTGAGGTCTCTTCCAGGCATTCTGCTACACACCGAAACAAAAAAACTCAGTATCGCCAACTTGCGTTCATCTAGAAGACGCGAGACTGATGAATTAGAACTCAAGTACTTCAGAGCGGAGCAAGAAGCCGATCAACGTCTTTGGGGAGCGCAAATGGAACTGGAAAATGAAGGAGAAAAAATTGAATTACGTCGGCAACAACAAGAAGACGAATTATTTTTCCGACAGCATGAGCGAGAGCTTGAAAACGAACGATTGAAAGTAGATGCAGAAAAGGGACGAAGAAAGAAAAGAATGGAAATGACAAAAGAAAGTTCAAGAGCATCTGGATCGCAGGCAGACGACTTAGAAGTGTTGGATCAAAGCACAAGCTAGCAGGAACGGCAGGCTGGGCAGATTCAGTGGTCGAACAATCTGGCCCTAGCCGGCTTCTGTCTCCAAATGTTATCGACCCTCCTAGGAATATCACACAGGACAAATGTTTCAGCACCTACCCGAAAACGACTCCGCTTTTCCAACCGGGTGTAAGACTTTTCTCAACGCATGATTCGAACATTCTCAAGAAACCAGAAATCCATAAATCAAATAGAGTGACAGAACCACAAACGCATTTACCCAAGATGACGTTTAACTTAGACAGAAGTCAAAGTACCAAACACAACTCTCCTAACAGATCGATGGAGATCCAAAAGCAAACAACGGCGAGCCAAAATACCCAACAAGTAAATTACGAATCGAGGGGTGATCAAAGATGATGACCAAAACTCAGTTAAAGGGAGTTTTCAGGAGACCACTTGCAGTGACCCGAGTGGACAGAACTTCATGGTGTCATTTTGCATCAAAAGCGGCTTCGCGATATTGAGAAGATGCATATCTGACTGCTTGACTACAAAGATTGTCTCTCCTTGTCACTTCTTCTGTTCTTCCAGTTGACATCAGCGATCCTCTAATGTAGCGCAGAGACAAAGCAACAGTCTTTTTAAGTTCGGTGAGTATTTATCTACCAAATACAATGGCAATATAACTGATCGGTTAATGGGAACCCTGAGACAAATCTTGTAATCAAATATTAACAGAATAAATGGTTGGCAACAGCGGCAATAAGCACAAATCTTGAACCATTAAGTAGCGCCTTCTTACATTCCATGCAATCATCGTTGGTTTACAACTTCTACGATTTCCACTGACACGATGTCTACTAGCATTTTATCATACTGTTCGATAAAACGCTAAAGAAACAACGTGCTAAAAACCTAAAATTAATCTTTTTTTAAAATGTTTGATTTTCATTAAGGATCTGGTTAATTCAATGCTGCCTCTATTTGCTGCCCTCAAATACTCTCAATTATAGTGACAGGCACTCATTTGGACTTATCTGTTTGAATTAATGCAAAGAAAGGTAAAGTGTAGTTGAAGTTGATAGGTTGTTAAGGGGTAGGTATTTTTGGTGGGGGTGATGAGGTAGATGGGTGGTGTACGCAGGGGGTAGATAGGTTAACAGCTGTGGGAAGGTAGGTACGAGTTACATGTGGGGATTAGATAGGGGGTGGCGGTGGTCGCTAGTGGGCGGGGCAAAGTCAGTGGGTTACGTGTGAGTAGAAGAGAGGAAAGGGGGATAGTTTGGGGCTTGCGTAAGGCTATGGGCAATATCAAAAACATAGCTAAAAAATGGTAAAAAAAACTGACGAAAAACCTGAAAAATTGCACCACTTAGAGCTCAAAACTCGGGAACTACTCGAATGACACAATAGACCACCCGACCTGACAATGGTTATCGTACTAAACACTAACCACTTGCAAAAGTTTAGCCGAACATGAACAATGCAAAAGGATCTGACCAGAAAAGATCATAAAACATCTGATAAAAATGTCTCTGTAGGTTGTAGCTCCACAAAAACACTATTGGCAAAATTCCATACGACAGGTTCAGTTTTCAGTAACGAAAGGAAATGAATGTTGAGGATCGAAGAGAATGTTGAGGTCTCTTCCAGGCATTCTGCTACACACCGAAACAAAAAAACTCAGTATCGCCAACTTGCGTTCATCTAGAAGACGCGAGACTGATGAATTAGAACTCAAGTACTTCAGAGCGGAGCAAGAAGCCGATCAACGTCTTTGGGGAGCGCAAATGGAACTGGAAAATGAAGGAGAAAAAATTGAATTACGTCGGCAACAACAAGAAGACGAATTATTTTTCCGACAGCATGAGCGAGAGCTTGAAAACGAACGATTGAAAGTAGATGCAGAAAAGGGACGAAGAAAGAAAAGAATGGAAATGACAAAAGAAAGTTCAAGAGCATCTGGATCGCAGGCAGACGACTTAGAAGTGTTGGATCAAAGCACAAGCTAGCAGGAACGGCAGGCTGGGCAGATTCAGTGGTCGAACAATCTGGCCCTAGCAGGCCTCTGTCTCCAAATGTTATCGACCCTCCTAGGAATGTCACACAGGACAAATGTTTCAGCACCTACCCGAAAACGACTCCGCTTTTCCAACCGGGTGTAAGACTTTTCTCAACGCATGATTCGAATATTCTCAAGAAACCAGAAATCCATAAATCAAATAGAGTGACAGAACCACAAACGCATTTACCCAAGATGACGTTTAACTTAGACAGAAGTCAAAGTACCAAACACAACTCTCCTAACAGATCGATGGAGATCCAAAAGCAAACAACGGTGAGCCAAAATACCCAACAAGTAAATTACGAATCGAGGGGTGGTGTACGCAGGGGGTAGATAGGTTAACAGCTGTGGGAAGGTAGGTACGAGTTACATGTGGGGATTAGATAGGGGGTGGCGGTGGTCGCTAGTGGGCGGGGCAAAGTCAGTGGGTTACGTGTGAGTAGAAGAGAGGAAAGGGGGATAGTTTGGGGCTTGCGTAAGGCTATGGGCAATATCAAAAACATAGCTAAAAAATGGTAAAAAAACTGACGAAAAACCTGAAAAATTGCACCATTTAGAGCTCAAAACTCGGGAACTACTCGAATGACACAATAGACCACCCGACCTGACAATGGTTATCGTACTAAACACTAACCACTTGCAAAAGTTTAGCCGAACATGAACAAAAGATCATAAAACATCTGATAAAAATGTCTCTGTAGGTTGTAGCTCCACAAAAACACTATTGGCAAAATTCCATACGACAGGTTCAGTTTTCATTCATTAACGACTAAACGTTGACAAAGCAACCAACAAAAAAATTCGTAGAAAAAATGGAGGTAAGGGAACATTCTGTGAAGAATTTTAACAAAATTTGGACAAATAATGCATAAAATGACAATAAGCTACTTTTAAACCACTATGTTGAAACACTTTTACCTAAACTTGTGGTCAAGCAAAGACCAATCCAACACCTTGTCGATTTATAGAAAAAAGAAAAAAAATTTTTCATTGAAAAGTGCCCTGTCTATCTGCCAGCAACACTTCTAGAAACGCACTGAGAAAAAGGCTGAACAGTAAGAAGCAACAAAAAACACAAAATCAGAACAAATTAGAGCCCAAATAAGCAAAAAACGGACGAAAATCCGCAAAATCTGCATGAAAATTAGTCAATCATCTTTACCAAAACAAAAGGCATTTGAACTATAGACATCCCCAGATGCTATCAAAACTTGAAGAATAAAAAAGTATTTATAAAAAATCTATAAATGAGTTTTTTATATTATAAGAGCACAGAGCCAAAACACTCTTTGCGCTCCACTCTTCAATCTTGTTCAGCACCCAAACTACAAAAGTATTCACGCGTTTCGTTTCCTGCTTCAATATTCACTCCAATAAAAGTGATTAAAAAGGACTTCTCCAATAATGCTTTTCGAGTCGTAAAAAGACCAACACTTGTACAATAATTGCTTCAAACTTCGTTAGAGAGCAATTAAAAAGAACTATCCGATCTAGTGGATGACCTGCGACAAAAAAACGCAAGTTGAGGCTTCCATTAAAACGAGTCATCAACCATATGCTTTGACGGAATATGG
This sequence comes from Convolutriloba macropyga, assembly GCF_964194025.1. NCBI lineage: Eukaryota > Metazoa > Xenacoelomorpha > Acoela > Convolutidae > Convolutriloba > Convolutriloba macropyga. Next base: position 53,829,442 of record NC_134468.1, read on the forward strand.
ACAAAATAATCATTTGCATCAGCTACCGAATTTAATTTTTAAATTTTCTGGTACTCAGTCGAGGGTCTCACCTTGTCGTATATCTGTTTGTCCGAGTGCCACTTGAGAATGATCTCCCACATACAGTAGAGGAATCGCCCGTACCTACTCACTTCATTCTCAGTGAAGCTGGCCACGTTGTTAATCAAGTCAGAGAACACCTGCACAAAACATAACATTAGTGGAGCTCGGAATCAATATTAGCAAAGTTCTCAAACTTTCAATCAGTAACTGTCCTTAATAATAAATTTGAGCGCAAATCAATGAATATTGTACGCAAACCAAAATAGTTTTAGAATCATGAGCTTCCATGTTTTTTGTGGAGAACTAAAATTTCTTTTTTTATTTTGGCTTTAGTGGTTAGTGTTCTCTTACTCTGTCGAAACATAGGATGGTGGAGAAATTGACAGCTTGCAGACTGTGAATGATCTTGATGAAGAGCGCACAGAACACTGCATCAGAGGCTGAGAACAGACACCTACACAAACACTTACAATCAACAGTAGTACAAAAATGAAGCAATAGAGGAGAAAGTTGAAAGACTTGACAGATCTGCACATCATGGAAGCAACGGAGCACTAGATTCGGTAATTTTTCCGAGTTAAATAGATAGTAGAATGCCAAAATTAAATGCACAATCGGCAAATGGACAGAAATAGCCGCCGTTGAGGCATATCGGGATTGAAACAGAAAAAAAAGAGATAAAAATCGGCAGAATTTGTTTCTAACTGTTAAAAAATGTTCAAATTTGGTGTGCAGTTAGTTTCAGTAATATTCTGAAGTTACATTTAAATTTGAACTTACGTTCACTTCAATAAATTCGATTACTAATGAACCTCTGCTTTAACGCTTCTTTTGCCTAGCTACAGCTATTTGAATCCAAACGGAAACAAGCTGGTAGTGATAATGTTACAATTCGTATGACTAAGTTGAGGAACGTGCCAATTGATGGTTAGTTTTTGTTACGACCTAGAAAGTTCTTTGGACTTTGAATTTGCCGGCCTCCGTGAACTCGCTCAATCGTAAAATCTTCAAACATCCCTTGTTCTGTGTTTTGAGTTCAATTTAGTATACATTGAAAGTGATTTTGTTGAAAAAAAAACAACTTAGTTTTTGTGAAACTTAAAAGAACTTGTTCTTAATTTAATTTCAACTTAACATTGATTCGGTACAAAATGACAATAATCTGACCGAAAATCGTTGGGTTTTTCTCAATTTTAAATCACTTAAGGAGGTCGAGATTTTTATTAGGGTTGTTCTCGAAGAGAAGGGTATCAGGCTTCTGACAGTTCTGATATATACTCCCAATTTGTGCTTTCAATTTCGCAAAATGAACAATACTGCCATAACCGTCAAATGTCTGTGTAATACGAGCAATCTGTCAACACATTAGGGAACTGTTAGCTTCTTTGATTATCACAATGTCCGGTGCTGGTTGTTTATTTTCTGTCCTCCATTTGTTCTGCTGCTGCAATGATGACAAGTACTGGACACTCCGTTTCCTCCAGAACTGGAAAACAGTTTGTCGATTGTTCTCCAATGTCGTGTCAAGGTGTGGCTCTCTGGTGATGATGGCTCTTCGGATGAAGGATATCAAGGTTTACCGCGAACGGCTTATTGGTTCCTGGTGATGGCGCTGTAAGGTGGCAAGAACTGAGGATGCCCTCAATTTGCTTCAGACGAGCAGTGAAAGCACTGGTTGATAATTTGGTCATTTACACTGTTCTATAAGGATGGCACTTTATAGACTTCACTAATGCTTACCAAATTCCTCCAAAATATGACGCAATAGGTGGTATCGTAAACCAACCAGTGTGATTTTGGCTGGCACACTTGTTGATAAGATCCTTGAACTCCTCATCTCGAAGTCCTCCTATGGCTCGTATCACATTGGTCGATTTGTTACAGTAGATTTTCTGGAGAACACATCGTCTCCCTATGACTATTCAGGTTATCGATGTAGTCGTCCCTGGTTAGATTCTCCACTCAATCCACGAATACTGCTTTCGTGGTGAAACGTATGAATGCAGCTGCTTATTATTACCGTTTTTCCTGATGGTTGGTAATGAATCTTGAATAGTATTAAAGGTATCTTGGTATAAAAGTCTCCGTAATAATCTATGTCTGTGCACTAGAAGGCAAAATATTCGACCATGCGTTCTGTTTATAGGGCATATCTACCATCAATGGCTGGAGTATACGGATGTCGAATCGTATGAAAAGCTTCAGTTACAGATAACTTTCTCAATGACGGCGAGCCACCCTGGATTCAAAACTGATTGGCTTAGGGCAAAAACTGGTAAAGGCGCCTGATTGCAAGTTACTTTCTCTGCTGAGTAAGTCGCCTACCAGAGACAATTTAAGAACTGTAGAAAATTTTTTGTCGAAGCAAAAAACTGCTAGTGAATCGATGAGAAGACCTACAATGCGGATAACATTATCTTCGTCGAAGAAGGGGTAGAGGCTGGCCAGTTGACTGCTCTCCTGAACGCGTTTGCCGGATACGTCGGATGGTAAGTTTGAAGCTGTCTTCAGAGGTCATTGATCTGTCAATATTCATGAATTCTGTCAGAAAAAAGAGTTGATGACGAAAGTTGTAGATATCATTTTGTTTCTGATTTGTGTTTGAGTAGAAGGTACAAAATGACAATAATCTGACCGAAAATCGTTGGGTTTATCTCAATTTTAAATCACTTAATGAGGTCGAGATTTTTATTAGGGTTGTTCTCGAAGAGAAGGGTATCAGGCTTCTGACAGTTCTGATATATACTCCCAATTTGTGCTTTCAATTTCGCAAAATGAACAATATTGCCATAACCGTCAAATGTCTGTGTAATACGAGCAATCTGTCAACACATTAGGGAACTGTTAGCTTCTTTGATTATCACAATGTCCGGTGCTGGTTGTTTATTTTCTGTCCTCCATTTGTTCTGCTGCTGCAATGATGACAAGTACTGGACACTCCGTTTCCTCCAGAACTGGAAAACAGTTTGCCGATTGTTCTCCAATGTCGTGTCAAGGCGTGGCTCTTTGGTGATGATGGCTCGGGTATAGCAGTGATGGTTCTTCGGATGAAGGATATCAAGGTTTACCGCGAAGGGCTTATTGGTTCCTGGTGATGGCGCTGTAAGGTGGCAAGAACTAAGGATGCCCTCAATTTGCTTCAGACAAGCTGTGAAAGCACTGGTTGATAATTTGGTCATTTACACTGTTCTATAAGGATGGCACTTTATAGACTTCACTAATGCTTACCACATTCCTCCAAAATATGACGCAATAGGTGATATCGTAAACCAACCAATGTGATTTTGGCTGGCAAACTTGTTACTAAGGTCCTTGAACTCCTCATCTCGAAGTCCTCCTATGGCTCGTATCAAATTGGTCGATTTGTCACAGTAGATTTTTTGGAAAACACATCGTCTCCCTATGACTATTCAGGTTATCGATGTAGTCGTCCCTGGTTAGATTCTCCACTCAATCCACGAATACTGCTTTTGTGGTGAAACGTATGCATGCAGCTGCTTATTTTTACCGTTTTTCCTGATGGTTGGTAATGAATCTTGAATAGTATTAAAGGTATCTTGGTATAAAAGTCTCCGTAATAATCCATGTCTGTGCACTAGAAGGCAAAATATTCGACCATGCGTTCTGTTTATAGGGCATATCTACCATCAATGGCTGGAGTATACGGATGTCGAATCGTATGAAAAGCTTCAGTTACAGATAACTTTCTCAATGACGGCGAGCCACCCTGGATTCAAAACTGATTGGCTTAGGGCAAAAACTGGTAAAGGCGCCTGATTGCAAGTTACTTTCTCTGCTGAGTAAGTCGCCTACCAGAGACAATTTAAGAACTGTAGAAAATTTTTTGTCGAAGCAAAAAACTGCTAGTGAATCGATGAGAAGACCTACAATGCGGATAACATTATCTTCGTCGAAGAAGGGGTAGAGGCTGGCCAGTTGACTGCTCTCGTGAACGCGTTTGCCGGATACGTCGGATAATAAGTTTGAAGCTGTCTTCAGAGGTCATTGATCTGTCAATATTCATGAATTCTGTCAGAAAAAAGATTTGATGACGAAAGTTGTAGAAATCATTTTGTTTCTTATTTGTGTTGAGTCGTTTAAGGAGGGCTCCTTGGTTTCAACGAAAAGTTTTCCTAGGACGTATCTGCAACAGATGAAGAGGTTCCCGTTGTGAGTATGTTCTGTTAAACTTGTATTTTAGGGCGCCTCTACAAGATTTTATTCATTGAACAGCTGGTGTTGTCGATCAGGTTCATAACAGCTGTATGGCGCTCATCTGGGGTTTAGAGCATATTGCTGGACGGGGAAACCAAGTCTAATTGTATCGACTGGCTTTCATTGGTAGTTTGCTAATTTTTTGCCCACGTTGTGTAGACACCTTTCCTTTGTGTGACTGACAGCAAGGGTTGCGAGTGCAAATTCTTCGCATGTTGGCTGCTGAGATGCAAAAATTGGCTGTAGGAACTGGTCTTCATGGCTGCTGTGAAGGGCTGTGGCCATCGGGAATAATCCTTGTGGAAGAAATTAGCTCACATTTCACAGAGGCTGTGATGTTGATGATGCGGGTGCTGATTATCTTTGAAATCCGGGTCTTCAAAGAGGTTTCCTCCTGATTTTATAAGAAATCATTGGTCGCGCATTTTTCATGCTTAGAGTTTTGGTTCTTTTCATTGTTCTAGTTTATGAGACATACTTGAGTGGTGAGATATAGGCTGTGACTGACTGCGATCGTTTTCTCAACCCGTATTTGTTGAGTACATAATTTGACTTAGGTAAAAACCCTTACAAGTTAATAAATTGATGACTATTTGCTAATCACTTTCAGTATTCTGTTGCATTGTTGATAATGCTGCGTTAATATAGATTGTCAAGCTAATGCTCAACTATCTTAGGCTAATTTTTCAGTTGAGGCATGTAGATTTGTGTAGCCTCCAATGATGGCCAAGTTCTCGTTTTGACGCAACCAATTCAGTCCTTTCCATCACAGTCGGCGATTAAAAAATTTGTCGGCTGCCATTCGTGCTGCACAATCAGTTAGATTTTCCTCTTGGTCCAATCTTCCAATTTTCTAATGGATCGAGGCTCTGAATTTCGGTTAATCGGTTAACAACGAAACTCTTCCATTTTCCTCAACTAGAAGGCCCGTAAGCAATAATGAAAACCCCTTGATCACAAATAACCCATGAAAACAATTCATCAAAAAAAAAATTACACACTGCTCCAGAGCAGAACAAGGGTTCAGCTCAGTGTGAACCAATGTAAAAATACAACTCCTTCTTACATTCTTAGCAAACTGCAAAAGACTTTTGCAATATTTAGGTTAAAAAATGTTAAAAGCTATATGAGCTCTGCACAATGGCTGCCCATAGATTTAGAATATATGCAAGGAGGAAAAATGAAGAAACCAAAAAAAATGATCCAGAAAAAAACAGAACAGAACAAGAAAAGAACAAAACAGATTGAAAGATATACAACAGAAAAAAAACAGTGGGCAGATGGCCAAAACAGATAATAGCTTCGTAGGCCTATAGTCTCAAGAAGGGAATTAAAAAGTGAAAATCGAAATTTTAAGTTTTTCCTACCATACGCTGATTTTGAATTGCCAATTCAAAGAAGGAACCTGGCCTATGTGTTCTTTCTATTAGCTGACCAAAATTTTTTTGACTGGAGTGAACTTTTCTAAGTTGACATTAACTCGTCCTATTAATGTCACAAAATTGATTTGAGAGTGACGTTACCTTGGATGAAAGATTGAATCACGCAAATTCACAAAAAGAACCTGATGTCATGTTAGGAACAAAAAATGAGGACGAAATAAAGGAAAGCCAGGGAAAGTTTAATAGCTCCGCACAGCTATCGCTGGCAGACCAAGAGAGATAAAGGCAGAAAAGAACTGAGAAAAGAGTTGAAGAAAGACTAACAAAAGAAAAAAAACAACCATCGAGTGAAAGCAAAACAGTGAGAGAACAGAAGGGACAGAAAAAGAGAAAACTAAGATGTTGAGATGGAAAACAGAAAAAATGAAGCTTCAAAAGAACTGAAGACGAGAGTAAAGGGACAGACAAAAAAGGAAAGATGTGGGACGAAAGACCGAGAGGGGGCAAACAAAAAACAGTAAAAAATAATCAAAAGAGGGCCGGAGGAAAAAGAAGGGGTAGAGGCTGGCCAGTTGACTGCTCTCCTGAACACGCTTGCCGGATACGTCGGATGATAAGTTTGAAGCTGTCTTCAGAGGTCACTGATCTGTCAATATCCATGAATTCTGTCAGAAAAAAGATTTGAGGACAAAAGTTGTAGACATTTTGTTTCTTATTTGAGTTGAGTCGTTTAAAGAGGGCTCCTTGGTTTCAACGAAAAGTTTTCCTAGGACGCATCTGCAACAGATGAAGAGGTTCCCGTTGTGAGTATGTTCCGTTAAACTTGTATTTTGTGGCGCCTCTACAAGATTTTGTTCATTGAACAGCTGGTGTTGTCGATCAGGTTCATAACAGCTGTATGGCGCTCATCTGGGGTTTAGAGCATATTGCTGGACGGGGAAACCAAGTCTAATTGTATCGACTGGCTTTCATTGGTAGTTTGCTAATTTTTTGCCCACGTTGTGTAGATACCTTTCCTTTGTGTGACTGACAGTAAGGGTTGCGGGTGCAAATTCTTCGCTTCTTGGCTGCTGAGATGCAAAAATTGGCTGTAGGAACAGGTCTTCATGGCTGCTGTGAAGGGCTGTGGCCATCGGGAATAATCCTTGCGGAAGAAATTAGCTCACAATTCACAGGCTGTGATGTTGATGATGCGGGTGCTGATTATCTTTGAAATCCGGGTCTTCAAAGAGGTTTCCTCCTGATTTTTGACGAAATCATTGGTCGTGCATTTTTCATGCTTAGAGTTTTGGTTCTTTTCATTGTTCTAGTTTATGAGACATACTTGAGTGGTGAGATATAGGCTGTGACTGACTGCGATCGTTTTCTCAACCCGTATTTGTTGAGTACATAATTTGACTTAGGTAAAAACCCTTACAAGTTAATAAATTGATGACTATTTGCTAATCACTTTCAGTATTCTGTTGCATTGTTGATAATGCTGCGTTAATATAGATTGTCAAGCTAATGCTCAACTATCTTAGGCTAATTTTTCAGTTGAGGCATGTATAGATTTGTGTAGCCTCCAACGATGGCCAAGTTCTCGTTTTGACGCAACCAATTCAGTCCTTTCCATCACAGTCGGCGATTAAAAAATTTGTCGGCTGCCATTCCTCGTGCTGCACAATCAGTTAGATTTTCCTCTTGGTCCAATCTTCCAATTTTCTAATGGATCGAGGCTCTGAATTTCGATTAATCGGTTAACAACGAAACTCTTCCATTTTCCTCTCAACTAGAAGGCCCGTAAGCAATAATGAAAACCCCTTGATCACAAATAACCCATGAAAACAATTCATCAAAAAGAAATTACACACTGCTCCAGAGCAGAACAAGGGTTCAGCTCAGTGTGAACCAATGTAAAAATACAACTCCTTCTTACATTCTTAGCAAACTGCAAAAGACTTTTGCAATATTTAGGTTAAAAAATGTTAAAAGCTCTGATATGAGCTCTGCACAATGGCTGCCCATAGATTTAGAATATATGCAAAGAGGAAAAATGAAGAAACCAAAAAAAATGATCCAGAAAAAAAACAGAACAGAACAAGAAAAGAACAAAACAGATTGAAAGATATACAACAGAAAAAAAACAGTGGGCAGATGGCCAAAACAGGTAATAGCTTCGTAGGCCTATAGTCTCAAGAAGGGAATGAAAAAAGTGAAAATCGAAATTTTAAGTTTTTCCTACCATACGCTGATTTTGAATTGCCAATTAAAAGAAGGAACCTGACCTATGTGTTCTTTCTATTAGCTGACCAAATTTTTTTTGACTGGAGTGAACTTTTCTACGTTGACATTAACTCGTTCTATTAGTGTCACAAAATTGATTTGAGAGTGACGTTACCTTGGATGAAAGATTGAATCACGCAAATTCACAAAAAGAACCTGATGTCATGTTAGGAACAAAAAATGAGGACGACATAAAGGAAAGCCAGGGAAAGTTTAATAGCTCCGAACAGCTATCGCTGGCAAACCAAGAGAGATAAAAGCAGAACAGATCTGAGAAAAGAGTTGAAGAAAGACTAACAAAAGGAAAAAACAATCATCGAGTGAAAGCAAAACAGTGAGAGAACAGAAGGGACAGAAAGAGAGAAAACTAAGATGCTGAGATGGAAAACAGAAAAGAAGCTTCAAAAGAACTGAAGACGAGAGTAACGGGATAGACAAAAAAGGAATGATGTGGGACGAAAGACCGAGAGGGGGCAAACAAAAAACAGTAAAAAAGAATCAAAAGAGGGCCGGAGGAAAAAGAAAAGTACATTGAGAGAAAGGAAGATGAAGGAAGAGTCTAAAATGAAGAGTCTAAAGGGCAGTTAAAACGAGTCAAGATAGGTGCTTAAGCATGGTGTTCAGTGACTGTCGACTTTGAATTATATAGAATGTAAATGAACTTGTAAAGATTCTTTTAAAGTTCCCGAGTTGCGAAAGGGTTTGAAAAAATGACAAGGATGATTAAAATTTTGCATTTGATACGGACAACTTTCCAACTTCGATTTCATCTCGGTAATTGATCTTTACTTAGAGAATCTTTGTTCTGTCAAAATCTGTGGTGAATCAGCACATGTCACTCAAGGACAATTTTCGTTTAATAAAATTTTTCGGTGATCGACTCATTTTTTATTAGCAGTTTTTCAGTCATTGACCTTTTTTGCATCCGCAATTTTTCGGCTGTTGACCCTTTTGGCACAAGAAACTTTTCGGTCATGGACCGATTTTCAGCCTATGAATTATTTTTGCATCCGCGGTTAATCAGTCATTGAAGTTTATGGCATAGGTAGCGTTTGGGTCATTGACTGTTTGGCAAGGGCAGCTTGCCAGTTCTTTTCGGTCAGTGACAATATTGCCAATCACAAACCTTCGGTCATTGACCTTATCCAAAGTACATGCAAATCGCTATGCTGTATGTTTAAGACATCTCAAAATATTTGAAGATTATGAGCTGAAATATGGTGGTATAGGAATTCGAAGTACCCTTAATATATAGATACAAGATAGTGACAAGAGCAGAATAAACTGCGAAAAAAGTAGGGAAAATAAGAAACGGATGCAATGTTAATGGCCAAACTATGCACCTCAACTGACCAATAGCCCAACTCATAGCGCTTTTGCTCAACCCCTAGTCCAAGCTTCGAACGCAGTCCTTTTCTCAAAAAACCATGCTAAAGGGCCGTTAAAACGAGTCAAAACAGGCGCTTAAATGATGTTCAGTGACTGTCGACGTTGAATTATATAGAATGTAACTTAAATTGTAAACATTCTTTTAAAGTTCCCGACTTGCGAAAGGGTTTGAAAAAATGACAAGAATGATTAAAATTTCGCTTTTGATACGGACACCTTTCCATCTTCGATTTAATTTCGGTATTTGATCTTTACTTAGAGAATCTTTGTTCTGTCAATATCTGTGATGAATCAGCATATGTCACTCAAGGACAATTTTCTTGTAAAAAATTTTTTGGTGATCGACTCATTTTTATTAGCAGCTTTTCAGTCATTGGCCTTTTTCGCATCCGCATTTTTTCGGTTGTTGAACCTTTTGGCACAAGCAGCTTTTCGGTTATGGGCGGATTTTCAGTCTATGAATTATTTTTGCATCCGCGGTTAACCAGTCATTGAAGTTTATGGCATGGGTAGCGTTTGGGTCGTTGACTGTTTGTCAAGGGCAGCTTTTCGGTCAGTGACAATATTGGCAATCACAAAACTTTTGTCATTGACCTTTTCCAAAGTACATGCAAATCGCTATGCTGTATGTTTAAGACGCCTCAAAATATGTGAATAATAGGAGCTGAAATATGGTGGTATAGGTATTCGAATTACCCTTTATATATAGATAGAAGACAGATAGTGACAAGAGCACGAAAAACTGTGAAAAAAGGAGGGAAAATGGGGAACCGATGCAATGTTAATTGACAAAATTTCCGTCAAACTACGCACCCCACCTGACCATTAGCCCAACTCAATGCGCTTTTGCTCCTCAACCCCTAGACCAAGCTTCGAACTCAGTCGTTTTCTCAGAAAACCATGTTAAAGGGCCGTTAAAACGAGTCAAGATAGGCGCTTAAGCATGGTGTTCAGTGACTGTCGACGTTAAATTATATAGAATGTAACTGAAATTGTAAACAATCTTTTAAAGTTCCCGACTTGCAAAAGGGTTTGAAAAAATGTCAAGAATGATTAAAATTTCGCATTTGATACGGACAACATTCCATCTTCGATTTCATTTTGATAATTGATCTTGACTTAGAGAATCTTTGTTCTGTCAAAATCTGTGGTGAATCAGCACATGTCACTCAAGGACAATTTTCGTGTAAAAAGTTTTTTGGTGATCGACTCATTTTTATTAGCAGCTTTTCAGTCATTGGCCTTTTTCGCATCCGCATTTTTTCGGTTGTTGAACCTTTTGGCACAAGCAGCTTTTCGGTTATGGGCGGATTTTCAGTCTATGAATTATTTTTGCATCCGCGGTTAACCAGTCATTGAAGTTTATGGCATGGGTAGCGTTTGGGTCATTGACTGTTTGGCAAGGGCAGCTTTTCGGTCAGTGACAATATTGGCAATCACAAAACTTTTGTCATTGACCTTTTCCAAAGTACATGCAAATCGCTATGCTGTATGTTTAAGACGCCTCAAAATATGTGAATAATAGGAGCTGAAATATGGTGGTATAGGTATTCGAATTACCCTTTATATATAGATAGAAGACAGATAGTGACAAGAGCACGAAAAACTGTGAAAAAAGGAGGGAAAATGGGGAACCGATGCAATGTTAATTGACAAAATTTCCGTCAAACTACGCACCCACCTGACCATTAGCCCAACTCAATGCGCTTTTGCTCCTCAACCCCTAGACCAAGCTTCGAACTCAGTCGTTTTCTCAGAAAACCATGTTAAAGGGCCGTTAAAACGAGTCAAGTTAGGCGCTTAAGCATGGTGTTCAGTGACTGTCGACGTTAAATTATATAGAATGTAACTGAAATTGTAAACAATCTTTTAAAGTTCCCGACTTGCAAAAGGGTTTGAAAAAATGTCAAGAATGATTAAAATTTCGCATTTGATACGGACAACATTCCATCTTCGATTTCATTTTGATAATTGATCTTTACTTAGAGAACCTTTGTTCCGTCTGATCTGTGATGAATCAGCACATGTCACAAGGACAATTTTCGTGTAAAAATTATTTCGGTGATCGACTCATTTTTATTAGCAGCTTTTCAGTTATTGGCCTTTTTCGCATCCGCATTTTTTCGGTTGTTGACCTTTTTGGCACAAGCAGCTTTTCGGTCATGGACGGATTTTCAGTCTACGAATTATTTTTGCATCCGCGGTTAATCAGTCATTGAAGTTTATGGCATAGGTAGCGTTCGGGTCATTGACTGTTTGGCAAGGGCAGCTTTTCGGTCAGTGACAACATTGGCAATCACAAATCTTCGGTCACTGACCTTTTCCAAAGTACATGCAATTCGCTATGCTGTATGTTTAAGACGCCTCAAAGTATGTAAAGATTAGGAGCTGAAATATGGTGGTATAGGTATTCGACGCATGCATTACGCTAGGCTCCGTGTTCAAGGACCGCTAAAACATGTGAGGACTGGAGCTTAAAGATGGTGGTACAGCATTTGAGTTAAAAATTAATATATAGATAGACAGATAAATAAAAGAACTCGTTAACAAAGAAGGATTAGAAAGATTTAAAGTGAAAGCAAGAAAGGAAGACATGAGTAAATGAAAAAAAACAAATACCAGTTTTGTGGGTCAAGAAAACCAGAGCCGTTTGAATATCAACTCGGTTGACAAACCATGCCCCTCGATTAAAAGCCATAGGTCTTATCGCTTACGTTACCAATGCGCATTGCATTTATCTATTGCTCTTTCTGAAACAGCAATAATTTGCTCAATGGCTTGCCTATTTTGGCAAGCTAAATGACTGCAAAACGTGCACATTGTGAACCGAAGAATAACAGGAGAAAGATTGCAAAGAAAAAAAAACGAAATGAAACGAAATAGCAGGAACGAAAGAAAAAGAAAACCAATTTCTCATATTTAAGGTCCAGGAAATTATGCGTCTTTTTCCACCTTTAATCAGGCTCGAAGCCCTACCTCTCGCTTGATAGCCATTGGTCTTATCCTCTCCGCTAACGATGCCTATTGCTTACGCCAATTGAACTTTCTAACGAGCAAATTTTGGTTAGTGGCTAGTTGGCTCGCTTGTTTCTGCTATGCGGCATGCTTTATGCTTGCAAATAATGAAATTCGGAGCCTAAATTTGGCATTATAGCTCGTCTCAAAACGCGTGCATTACGCTAGGCTCCATGTTCAAGGACCGCTAAAACATGTGAGGACTGGAGCTTAAAGATGGTGGTACAGCATTTGAGTTAAAATTAATATATAGATATAGATAGACAGATAAGGAAAAGAACTCCTTAACAAAGAAGGATAAGAAAGATTTTAAGAGAAAGCAAGAAAGGAAGACAGGAGTAAATGGAAAAAAAAACAATTACCGGTTTTGTGGGTCAAGAAAACAAGAGCCGTTTGCGCATCAACTCGGTTGAGAAACCATGCCCCTCGATTAAAAGCCATAGGTCTTATCGCTTACGTTACTAATGCGCATTGCATTTATCTATTGCTCTTTCTGAAACAGCAATAATTTGGTCAATGGCTCGCCCATTTTGGCAAGCTAAATGAGTGCAAAACGTGCACATTAGGAACCAAAAAATAACACGAGAAAGATTGCTAAAAAAGAAAAAACAAAATGAAACGAAATAGCAGGAACGAAAGAAAAAGAAAACCAATTTCTCAAATTTAAGGTCCAGGAAGTGATGCGTATTTTTCCACCTTTAATCAGGCTCGAAGCCCTACTTCTCGCTTGATAGTCATTGGTCTAATCCTCTCCGCTAACGATGCCTATTTCGTACGCCTATTGAACTTTCTAACGAGCAAATTTTGGTTAGTGGCTAGTTGGCTCGCTTAATTTTGCTATGCGGCATGCTTTATGCTTGCAAAAAATAATGAAATTCGGAGCCTAAATATGACATTATAGCTTGCATCAAAACGCATGCATTACGGTAGGCTGCATGTTTAAGGACGGTTAAGACATGTAAGGACTGGAGTTTAAAGATGATGGTACAGCATTTGAATTAGAATTAATATATATAGATATAGATAGATAGACATATAGATAGAAAGATAAAGAAAAGAACTCCTTTACAAAGAAAGATAAGAAAGATTTAAAGGGAAAGAAAGATAAAGCAAGAACGAAAGACAGGAGTAAATGGAAAATAACAATTACCGGTTTTGTTGGTCAAGAAAACAAGAGCCGTTTTGCGCCTCAACTCGGTTGAGAAACCATGTCCTTTGTTTAACAGCCATAGGTCTTATCGCTTACACTACCACTGCGCATTGCATTTGTCTATTTCTCTTTTTGAATCATCAAAATTTTGGACAATGGCTTTAAAGACTCGCCTATTTTGGCAAGATAAATGAGCGCAAAACATGTGCACATTAAGAGCCAAGGAATAACAAAAGAGAAAGATTGGAAAGAAAAGAAAAAACGAAAAGAAACGACAAAACAGGAACGAAAGAAAAAAAACCAACTTCTCAAATTTGTGGTCCAGGAAATTATGCCTCTTTTTCCACTTTTAATCAGGCTCGAAGCCCTACCACTCGCTTGACAGTCATTGATCTTTTAATCTCCGCTAACGATACCCATTGCTTACGTCTATTGAAAATTCTAATGAGCAAATATTTGGATAGTGGCTATTTGGCTCGGTTGTTTTTGCCATTCGGCATGCTTTATGCGTGCAAAAAATGATGAAATTAGGAGCTTAAATATGGCATTATAGCTCGTTTCAAAACACATGCATTACGCTAGGCTCCAAGTTTAAGGACCGCTAAAACATGTGAGGACTGGAGCTTAAAGAAGGTGGTACAGCATTCGAGTTGGAATTAATATATAGATAGATAGATAAAGAAAAAACTCCTTAACAAAGAAAGATAAGAAACATTTAAAGAGAAAGAAACATAAAGCAAGAAAGACAGGAGTGGATGAAAAACAACAACTACCTGGTTTGTGGGTCAAGAAAACCAGAGCCATTTTGCGCATCAACTCCGTTGAGGAAACATTTCCCTTGCTTAACGGCCATAAGTCTTATCGCTTACGCTACCAATGCGTATTGCATTTGTCTATTGCTCTCTCTGAATCAGCAAAATTTTGGACAATCCCTTTGATTAATCGCCTATTGTGGCAAGATAAATGAGCGCAAAACGTGCACATTAGGAACCAAAGAATAACAGGAGAAAGATTGCAAAGAAAAGAAAAAACGAAAAGAAACGACAAAACAGGAACGAAAGAAAAAGAAAACCAACTTCTCAAATTTGTGGTCCAGGAAATTATGCCTCTTTTTCCGCTTTTAATCAGGCCCGAAGCCCTACCACTCGCTTGACAGTCATTGACCTTTTAATCTCCGCTAACGATACCCATTGCTTACGTATATTGAACATTCTAACGAGCAAATATTTGGATAGTGGCTATTTGGCTCGGTTGTTTTTGCCATTCGGCATGCTTTATGCGTGCAAAAAATGATGAAATTAGGAGCCTAAATATGGCATTATAGCTCGTTTCAAAACACATGCATTACGCTAGGCTCCATGTTTAAGGACCGCTAAAAGATGTGAGGACTGGAGCTTAAAGAGGGTGGTACAGCATTCGAGTTGGAATTAATATATAGATAGATAGATAAAGAAAAAACTCCTAAAGAAAGATAAGAAACATTTAAAGAGAAAGAAACATAAAGCAAGAAAGACAGGAGTGGATGAAAAACAACAACTACCTGTTTTGTGGGTCAAGAAAACCATAGCCATTTTGCGCATCAACTCCGTTGAGGAAACATGCCCCTCGATTAACGGCCACAGGTCTTATCGCTTACGCTACCAATGCGTATTGCATTTGCCTATTGCTCTCTCTGAATAAGCAGAATTTTGGACAATGGCTTTAATGGCTCGCCTATTTTGACAAGATAAATGAGCGCAAAACATGTGCACTCAGAAGCCAAGGAATAACAAAAGAGAAAGATTGGAAAAGAAAAAACGAAACGAAACGAAAGGAAAAGAAAACCAACTTCTCAAATTTCTGGTCCAGGAAATTATGCCTCTTTTTCCACATTTAATCAGGCTCGAAGTCCAACCACTCACTTGACAGACATTGACCTTTTAATCTCCGCTAACGATACCCATTGCTTACGTCTATTGAACATTCTAACGAGCAAATGTTTGGTTAGTGGCTATTTGCCTCGGTTGTTTTTGCCATTTGGCATGCTTAATGCGTGCAAAAATTGATGATATTAGGAGCTTAAATATGGCATTATAGCTCGTTTCAAAACACATGCATTACGCTAGGCTCCATGTTTAAGGACCGCTAAAACATGTGAGGACTGGAGCTTAAAGAGGGTGGTACAGCATTCGAGTTGGAATTAATATATAGATAGATAGATAAAGAAAAAACTCCTTAACAAAGAAAGATAAGAAACATTTAAAGAGAAAGAAACATAAAGCAAGAAAGACAGGAGCGGATGAAAAACAACAACTACCTGTTTTGTTGGTTAAGAAAACCAGAGCCATTTTGCGCATCAACTCCGTTGAGGAAACATGCCCCTCGATTAACGGCCACAGGTCTTATCGCTTACGCTACCAATGCGTATTGCATTTGCCTATTGCTCTCTCTGAATAAGCAGAATTTTGGACAATGGCTTTAATGGCTCGCCTATTTTGACAAGATAAATGAGCGCAAAACATGTGCACTCAGGAGCCAAGGATTAACAAAAGAGAAAGATTGGAAAAGAAAAAACGAAACGAAACGAAAGGAAAAGAAAACCAACTTCTCAAATTTCTGGTCCAGGAAATTATGCCTCTTTTTCCACATTTAATCAGGCTCGAAGTCCAACCACTCGCTTGACAGTCATTGACCTTTTAATCTCCGCTAACGATACCCATTGCTTACGTCTATTGAACATTCTAACGAGCAAATGTTTGGTTAGTGGCTATTTGCCTCGGTTGTTTTTGCCATTTGGCATCCTTAATGCGTGCAAAAAATGATGATATTAGGAGCTTAAATATGGCATTATAGCTCGTTTCAAAACACATGCATTACGCTAGGCTCCATGTTTAAGGACCGCTAAAACATGTGAGGACTGGAGCTTAAAGAGGGTGGTACAGCATTCGAGTTGGAATTAATATATAGATAGATAGATAAAGAAAAAACTCCTTAACAAAGAAAGATAAGAAACATTTAAAGAGAAAGAAACATAAAGCAAGAAAGACAGGAGTGGATGAAAAACAACAACTACCTGTTTTTTTGGTTAAGAAAACCAGAGCCATTTTGCGCATCAACTCCGTTGAGGAAACATTTCCCTTGCTTAACGGCCATAAGTCTCATCGCTTACGCTACCAATGCGTATTGCATTTGTCTGTTTCTCTCTCTGAATCAGCAAAATTTTAGACAATGGCTTTGATTGCTCGCCTATTGTGGCAAGATAAATGAGCGCAAAACAGGTGCACATTAGGAGGCAAGGAATAACAAAAGAGAAAGATTGGAAAGAAAAGAAAAAACGAAAAGAAACGACAAAATAGGAACGAAAGAAAAAAACCAACTTCTCAAATTTGTGGTCCAGGAAATTATGCCTCTTTTTCCACCTTTAATCAGGCTCGAAGCCCTACCACTCGCTTGACAGCCATTGGTCTTTTAATCTCCGCTAACGATACCCATTGCTTACGTTTATTGAACATTCTAACGAGCAAATATTTGGTTAAAGGCTATTTGGCTCGGTTGTTTTCGCCATTTGGCATGCTTAATGCGTGCAAAAAATGTTGAAATTAGGAGCTTAAATATGGCATTATAGCTCATTTCAAAACATTCATTACGCTAGGCTCCATGTTTAAGGACCGCTAAAACATGTGAGGACTGGAGCTCAAAGAGGGTGGTACAGCATTCGAGTTGGAATTAATATATAGATAGATAGATAAAGAAAAAACTCCTTAACAAAGAAAGATAAGAAACATTTAAAGAGATAGAAACATAAAGCAAGAAAGACAGTAGTGGATGAAAAACAACAACTACCTGTTTTGTTGGTTAAGAAAACCAGAGCCATTTTGCGCATCAACTCCGTTGAGGAAACATTTCCCTTGCTTAACGGCCATAAGTCTTATCGCTTACGCTACCAATGCGTATTGCATTTGTCTATTGCTCTCTCTGAATCAGCAAAATTTTGGACAATCGCTTTGATTAATCGCCTATTGTGGCAAGATAAATGAGCGCAAAACATGTGCACATTAGGAGGCAAGGAATAACAAAAGAGAAAGATTGGAAAGAAAACGAAAAGAAACGACAAAATAGGAACGAAAGAAAAAGAAAACCAACTTCTCAAATTAGTGGTCCAGGAAATTATGCCTCTTTTTCCACCTTTAATCAGGCTCGAAGCCCTACCACTCGCTTGACAGTCATTGGTCTTTTAATCTCCGCTAACGATACCCATTGCTTACGTCTATTGAACATTCTAACGGGTAAATGTTTGGTTAGTGGCTATTTGGCTCGGTTGTTTTTGCCATTTGGCATGCTTAATGCGTGCAAAAAATGTTGAAATTCGGAGCTTAAATATGGCATTATAGCTCGTTTCAAAACATGCATTACGCTAGGCTCCATGTTTAAGGACCGCTAAAACATGTGAGGACTGGAGCTTAAAGAGGGTGGTACAGCATTCGAGTTGGAATTAATATATAGATAGATAGATAAAGAAAAAACTCCTTAACAAAGAAAGATAAGAAACATTTAAAGAGAAAGAAACATAATGCAAGAAAGACAGGAGTGGATGAAAAACAACAACTACCTGTTTTGTTGGTTAAGAAAACCAGAGCCATTTTGCGCATCAACTCGTTGAGGAAACATGTCCCTTGCTTAACGGCCATAGGTCTTATCGCTTACGCTACCAATGCGTATTGCATTTGTCTATTGCTCTCTCTGAATCAGCAAAATTTTGGACAATGGCTTTGATTAATCGCCTATTGTGGCAAGATAAATGAGCGCAAAAAATGTGCACATTAGGAGGCAAGGAATAACAAAAGAGAAAGATTGGAAAGAAAAAAAACGAAAAGAAACGACAAAATAGGAACGAAAGAAAAAGAAAACCAACTTCTCAAATTAGTGGTCCAGGAAATTATGCCTCTTTTTCCACCTTTAATCAGGCTCGAAGCCCTACCACTCGCTTGACGGTCATTGGTCTTTTAATCTCCGCTAACGATACCCATTGCTTACGTCTATTGAACATTCTAACGGGTAAATGTTTGGTTAGTGGCTATTTGGCTCGGTTGTTTTTGCCATTTGGCATGCTTAATGCGTGCAAAAAATGTTGAAATTCGGAGCTTAAATATGGCATTATAGCTCGTTTCAAAACATGCATTACGCTAGGCTCCATGTTTAAGGACCGCTAAAACATGTGAGGACTGGAGCTTAAAGAGGGTGGTACAGCATTCGAGTTGGAATTAATATATAGATAGATAGATAAAGAAAAAACTCCTTAACAAAGAAAGATAAGAAACATTTAAAGAGAAAGAAACATAATGCAAGAAAGACAGGAGTGGATGAAAAACAACAACTACCTGTTTTGTTGGTTAAGAAAACCAGAGCCATTTTGCGCATCAACTCGTTGAGGAAACATGTCCCTTGCTTAACGGCCATAGGTCTTATCGCTTACGCTACCAATGCGTATTGCATTTGTCTATTGCTCTCTCTGAATCAGCAAAATTTTGGACAATGGCTTTGATTAATCGCCTATTGTGGCAAGATAAATGAGCGCAAAACATGTGCACATTAGGAGGCAAGGAATAACAAAAGAGAAAGATTGGAAAGAAAAAAAACGAAAAGAAACGACAAAATAGGAACGAAAGAAAAAGAAAACAAACTTCTCAAATTAGTGGTCCAGGAAATTATGCCTCTTTTTCCACCTTTAATCAGGCTCGAAGCCCTACCACTCGCTTGACAGTCATTGGTCTTTTAATCTCCGCTAACGATACCCATTGCTTACGTCTATTGAACATTCTAACGGGTAAATGTTTGGTTAGTGGCTATTTGGCTCGGTTGTTTTTGCCATTTGGCATGCTTAATGCGTGCAAAAAATGTTGATATTCGGAGCTTAAATATGGCATTATAGCTCGTTTCAAAACATGCATTACGCTAGGCTCCATGTTTAAGGACCGCTAAAACATGTGAGGACTGGAGCTTAAAGAGGGTGGTACAGCATTCGAGTTGGAATTAATATATAGATAGATAGATAAAGAAAAAACTCCTTAACAAAGAAAGATAAGAAACATTTAAAGAGAAAGAAACATAAAGCAAGAAAGACAGGAGTGGATGAAAAACAACAACTACCTGTTTTGTTGGTTAAGAAAACCAGAGCCATTTTGCGCATCAACTCGTTGAGGAAACATGTCCCTTGCTTAACGGCCATAGGTCTTATCGCTTACGCTACCAATGCGTATTGCATTTGTCTATTGCTCTCTCTGAATCAGCAAAATTTTGGACAATGACTTTAATTGCTCGCCTATTTTGGCAAGATAAATGAGCGCAAAACATGTGCACATTAGGAGCCAAGGAATAACAAGAGAAAGATTGGAAAGAGAAGAAAAGGCGAAAAAAACGACAAAACAGGAACGAAAGACAAAAGAAAACCAACTTCTCAAATTTGTGGCCCAGGAAATTATGCCTCTTTTTCCACCTTTAATCAGGCTCCAAGCTCTACCACTCGCTTGACAGTCATTGGTCTTTTAATCTCCGCTAACGATACCCATTGCTTACATCTATTGAACATTCTAACGAGCAATAATTGGGTTAGTGGCTATTTGGCTCGGTTGTTTTTGCCATTCGGCATGCTTTATGCGTGCAAAAAATGATGAAATTAGGAGCTTAAATATGGCATTATAGCTCGTTTCAAAACACATGCATTACCCTAGGCTCCATGTTTAAGGACCGCTAAAACATGTGAGGACTAGAGCTTAAAGAGGGTGGTACAGCATTCGAGTTGGAATTAACATATAGATAGAGAAAAAATTCCTTAACAAAGGAAGATAAGAAACATTTAAAGAGACAGAAACAAAGCAAGAAAGACAGGAGTGGATGAAAAACAACAACTACCTGTTTTGTTGGTCAAGAAAACCAGAGCCATTTTGCGCATCAACTCCATTGAGGAAACATGTCCCTTGCTTAACGGCCATAGGTCTTATCGCTTACGCTACCAATGCGTATTGCATTTGTCTATTGCTCTCTCTGAATCAGCAAAAATTTGGACAATGGCTTTAATTGCTCGCCTATTTTGACAAGATAAATGAGCGCAAAACATGTGCACATTAGGAGGCAAGGAATAACAAGAGAGAAAGATTGGAAAGAAAAGAAAAAACGAAAAGAAACGACAAAAAAGGAACGAAAGAAAAAGAAAACCAACTTCTCAAATTTGTGGTCCAGGAAATTATGCCTCTTTTTCCACCTTTAATCAGGCTCGAAGCCCTACCACTCGCTTGACAGTCATTGATCTTTTACTCTCCGCTAACGATACCCATTGCTTACGTCTATTGAACATTCTAACGAGCAAATGTTTGGTTAGTGGCTATTTGGCTCGGATTTTTTGCCATTGGGCATGCTTAATGCGTGCAAAAAAATGTTGAAATTAGGAGCATAAATATGGCATTATAGCTCGTTTCAAAACATGCATTACGCTAGGCTCCGTGTTTAAGGACCGCTAAAACATGTGAGGACTGGAGCTTAAAGAGGGTGGTACAGCATTCGAGTTGGAATTAATATATAGATAGATAGATAAAGAAAAAACTCCTTAAGAAAGAAAAATAAGAAACATTTAAAGAGAAAGAAACAAAGCAAGAAAGACAGGAGTGGATGAAAAACAACAATTACCTGTTTTGTGGGTCAAGAAAACCAGAGCCATTTTGCGCATCGACTCCGTTGAGGAAACATGTCCCTTGCTTAACGGCCATAGGTCTTTTCGCTTACGCTACCAATGCGTATTGCATTTGTCTATTGCTCTCTCTGAATCAGCAAAATTTTGGACAATGGCTTTAATTGCTCCCCTATTTTAGCAAGATAAATGAGCGCAAAACATGTGCACATTAGGAGGCAAGGGATAACAAAAGAGAAAGATTGGAAAGAAAAGAAAAAACGAAAAGAAACGACAAAACAGGAACGAAAGAAAAAGAAAACCAACTTCTCAAATTTGTGGTCCAGGAAATTATGCCTCTTTTTCCACCTTTAATCAGGCTCGAAGCCCTACCACTCGCTTGACAGTCATTGGTCTTTTAATCTCCGCTAACGATACCCATTGCTTACATCTATTGAACATTCTAACGAGCAAATATTTGGTTAGTGGCTATTTGGCTCGGTTGTTTTTGCCATTCGGCATGCTTTATGCGTGCCAAAAAATGATGAAATTAGGAGCTTAAATATGGCATTATAGCTCGTTTCAAAACACATGCATTACGCTAGGCTCTATGTTTAAGGACCGCTAAAACATGTGAGGACTAGAGCTTAAAGAGGGTGGTACAGCATTCGAGTTGGAATTAATATATAGATAGATAGATAAAGAAAAAACT
The DNA here is from genome assembly GCF_964194025.1 of Convolutriloba macropyga. Classification (NCBI taxonomy): domain Eukaryota; kingdom Metazoa; phylum Xenacoelomorpha; order Acoela; family Convolutidae; genus Convolutriloba; species Convolutriloba macropyga. The sequence goes on from NC_134468.1 coordinate 53,851,272, forward strand.
CCTTAAAAAAGAAAGATAAAAAACATTTAAAGAGACAGAAACATAAAGCAAGAAAGACAGGAAAAGATGAAAAACAAGAACTACCTGTTTTGTGGTTTAAGAAAACCAGAGCCATTTTGCGCATCAACTCCGTTGAGGAAACATGCCCCTCGATTAACGGCTATAGGTCTTTTCGCTTACGCTACCGATGCGAATTGCATGTCTATTGCTTTTACTGAATCAACATTTTGGTTAATGACTTTAATGGCTCGTCTATTTTGGCAAGCTAAACAAGCGCAAAAACATGTGCTTATTCGGAGCCAAAGAATGACAAAAGAGAAAGATTGGAAAAAAAGAGAAAAAAACATAGCTGGCAGATTGCCAGAAAATAGCCGCAATAGATTCGTAGATCGGCAGTCTAAAAAAACAGTAAAAAAGACAGACCAAAAAAATCGTCTTTTCATTGAAGGCTGATCTGTTATATTTTGATTAAAAATCTGTATAAGTTATTGCTGCCTCTATTAGCTGATCTCAAATAACCTTCATTTAGAGTGATACACACCCATTTGACCTTATCTCTTTGAATTAAACTAAATAAAAGTCAATTTCAAAGTGAGGAAGTCATTTTTGAGAGTGAGGTAAGTCAAGTGTGAACAAAAATTTAATCACGCTCATGAACAAAAAAACTCGCTCGACTAAGAGCGAAAAATGACGTCACACATGCCATTCAGTTGAAATTGCATGAACGAATGAACAAAAAATGGCTGTGACGTCATATGGTCGTAACAAAAATCATGACGACGAAATAAAAAAAACCAAGAGAAGGCCAATAATAGCCTCAGCTATCACTGTGCGGCTATTAATAAAGGGATGAAATAAAAGGAACAAAAAAAAATTTTAAAAGAAGAAAACCAACTTCTCAAATTTGTGGTAGCGTCTTTTTCAGCCTTTAAAAAGATTCGATCCCCTACCTCTCGCTTAACAGTCATGGGTCTTATACTCTACGCTAAGAGTTCCGATTGGTTAAGCCTATTGACCTTTCTAATACAGAAAGAACGAAAAAAAAAGAAAAACCGCAAGGAAGGTACAAATAACGAATAGAAGTAAAGAATTGAAGGACGGAAGAAGACAACCAAATACCATTTTTTTACCCCAGCACATTATGCATCCTTTTCGTACCTTACTCGGGCTTGAACTCATGCCACTCTCTTCACAGCCATAGGTCTATTCCCTTGCGCTACCGACTACTGTTGCTTTTGTCTATTGAACTGACTACATACGCAAATTTTTGGTCAATGGCTTTTTTGTCTCGCTTGTTTTTGCTAAACTGCATTCTTAATGAGCACAAAAACATGTGCAGATCAGGAGCTTAAGTATGGTGGTGTAGGCTGGACGTTTAAGGATCGTTAAAGCATGTGAAGATAGGAGCGCTGTTAGCCATTGCCCTGAAGTGCGACTTATATTTAATAAAGTAGATAGATGAGAGGGAGAGAATTAATTGCAGAACGAATGAGGAAAAAAAGAAAGAACGTCAGGAAGATATAAACAACTAATAAAAAACATAGCCGGCAGATTGCCGGAATAGCTGCGAAAGAATAGACCTGCGTGCCATATAATAGAGATAGAAACAGATACAGATCTAAATTGAAAAAAATCGACTCCGCTCAAAAAACTAGGCTAAAAAACTTTCAGCGATTAATTAATAAAGCTTGTTACATTCATTCCACAGAAGCCTCTTATTAGGGACCTTAACTGCACATATAAGTTCCTTTGACCTTAAACAAATTCAAATTAAACTCAAGTTTTAAAGTGCAAAAGTCATTTTATTGAGTGAGGTAAGTCACGTATGATCAAAATCTAATCACGCAAATAACCTAAAAACCTCCGCTAAAGCGAGTGAGAAATGATGTCACGCGCGCAAATGTTGTTAGTGAGAGGAAGAAGTCATTCAGAATATTTGACTTTTTCAGCTTTGCTGTGTGAACAAATGTAAAACGAAAAAAGAGCGTCAGACGACGAAACAAAAAAAAACCAAGATCACCGCAATATAGCTACGCTCAGCTTACAGCTTCGCAGCTATAAGAAAGAAATGAAGAACGGAAGAAATAGAACCAAATCCCAAATTTTTTACCCCAGTACATTATGCATCCCTTTCCGCCCCTACTCGTGCTTGAAACCATGCCCCTCGCTTCACAGTCCTAGGTCTAATCCCTTGCGCTACCGACGTTGGTTGCTTTTGTAGAACTATTTAATACTAGACAAACACGTAAGTGAGTGATCCTGTTTTTCACCCTAGAGTTCCACTTCTTACGTTGATGGTGCAGCGCCATTTTGTTCTTTGATTCCTACCCCTCTCCTTAATCATGATGTTCTATAGGGCACTTTAAAATGATGCGCAGTAAGCTTAGTCATCTGACCCCTTCTAAGCTTTGCGCAAAAATTTAGGCTTACGGAGCAGGCCATTTTAATGCATTTTCGAGTATTCATACTTTTTTTGAAAAAATTAGATGACAAACCGTTGGTACAGGCAGAACTGCTGTATGCGTACTACACACTCGTTCTTGGCCATACGATTGGGGTACCAGCTCTTGGATTCGGACTTGAGTCTGAACATGACACGCGTGACATGATCCAGCTGCTTCTGCTGTTCCTCCTTCATTTTGTCTACCATAACTGTCAACTTATCCTTCTCCTTCGTCTTTTTCGAATCACTCTAAACATCCACAAGTCGATGCTTTTTCTAGTAGTAAAAGAAGCGACTTCAATAATTGCTGCAAACTTTGTTTGAGAGCAGTTAATAATGCGTGTTATAGCACATTAAAATGTAATAAAAGAAGAATGAGAACAGCCATAACATCTAAAAAGGCACCATCGGGGTGTATAATTATCAACTATACGATGTTTTGCTTTGCAATGGAAATGAAACAGTTTTGAAGTTTCCAATGGTGAACTATGATTTCGATTGCGTTTTTCAAAATTTAAATACGTCAAGTAGGATTACCTAAAGCCGGGATTGCCGTATGTTCTATGTTCCGCAAAATTACCACCTGTAAATTTACACAGAAACTAAAACTGATGAAAATTTGTCCAATGAGATTATGTAAAAAATGCAACGTCAAATTTTGAAGGACGCACAGACTTCTAAAAGCTATTTAGTTCAATAACGTGAATTGCGCTTCGAAACCAAGCCTCAAGACGAGCAATACAATCAGGGCAAAATCACAACAGTGAAAAATAGCTGACGGATTGACGAAAAACATCCGCCGCTGTGCAAGTGCGTGAGAGGTAGTCTAATTGTTGTGATAAACTTATTATATAGTCTCCATCTGCACCCAGGAGGCTATTTAGTTGTTTCAGCTTGAGTTCTGCAATTACATGATATCACAGGCCGGATTATTCTCTGGTTAGCCCCTTTATTGGGGCTTTTAGATTCAGGCAGAAGAAAGCAATTCCACGAAAATTTCCTATCAAATTGAACAGCAAAACAAACGCTCACTGGAAGTAGTGTGCTTGCCCACTTTTCTCGTCTTTTTTGATACCACAGGTAGCGTTTTTTCCCTATTGCCAGTGGTAGCATTGGAAATTGACGTAGTTTTTGAAAATGCCGAGGCGATCACACAATTCGAAGGAGAATCATTGAAGAAGAGATCAATTGCAAGAACGACTCCTGCCTCGTTGTCAGCAAGGTTTTGGCCCAAAAAACTTTGACTTTACTAAGACTTTTTAATGTGGATTGTGCGCAGCTTCTATCTCAGCAACCGAACAGGGTGTATGGTTCTAGAAAACGAACTCTACAGAAGGGCAATTCTTAAAATTCAAATGACCGATAAAATCAAAATAAGACAAAAAAGAACAAAATTTGACTGAATTTCATTGTTCCTACAATAAAAAGTAATACAAATTTAGTACAAAAAAACGAGAAACTAAATCACCATTAAACAAAAGCTTGCACGAACTGCTTTCAATGTACAACGGGCTGTTGGAGCTAGCTGCAGCCTAGAGAAGATAGCTTAAACTTAATTGAGGGAGTTGAGCGGGGGGGGGGGGGCTTAAGGGTTTAATAAGGCGGGGGTTTAAATTTAAACATCCCTTCACGCCATGAAATAATGTCTCCTCAATGTTTCGGTGAACAGTATACTAGGAGACTAGTTAGAGACTTAGAGCTCGAAGAGATCTGCTCCGCAACCGCACACCCTCCGGTCCTTACCATTTTCTTCCGTTTTGAGCAATTAAAACCAACCGAGCAGATAAAAAGAACTACCATACACCCAAATCACGGAACTAAAAAAACCAGCAAGACTTCGTTTGTTTTCAGCTAATCAAAAAAAACGAACTCTAGCTGAAAACGTTTGCAGATTTTCAATTCAAAAAAGTGAAGAGAAACAAGCTACAGCAGCATTAAAAACAGAAAGGAGACAAATGCTTTTAAACGACTGTTGAGGGCCTGGCTTCGTTAGTAGCGAGCTTTTGCTCACGGAATTTGTAGCTCAAGCTTAAAACATACCCGGCAGATTGCCGGAAAATAGCCGCCGTTGATTCCAATAAGCATGATTGGGTATATTGAAAAAAAAAGATTTTTGTACAAAAATTTTTTTTAAGTCCGATCTATTTTGATGGCATTTCGTAGTTGAACATAACGTACTTCTGTTTCTTAGAGAGAGGCTACAGGGGCTACTACCAACACCAATAAGCATTAGAGGTGGAAACTAAGACTTATAGGAACGACGTTCAAATAGCGGGCATCTAAAATTGGGCTTTATGGGTTTATCCCGTTTCTATTTCTGACTTCAATTTTTTATACCGACTCTGTTCATTTTGAATTGCTTTGCTTAGCAACTGATGTTCAAATTCACTTTTAGCAGAATGAGAGAAGAGAGAAACTTGCCTAGAGAAGTCAAAAAGATTTCACGCAAAATGTCGAAAAAGAGGCAAAATGGTAAAGCGAAGTTTGACGAGGTAAAAAAAAATACGAGCGCAATAATAGCCGGCTGAGAAGATGAGGGCGGCTATTAAAAAAGGAGAAACATAACCGACTAACGTCGGGCGAATTGCTCTCAAACGACCGGCGAGCGGTTGAATTGGTTAGTAGCTAGCCACGGGGGGGGGGTGCACAGGGGGCTGATGGGGGCAGCACTGGGTGGGTGGGGGGGGGGGCAAAAGCGCGGTGGGGGGGGGGGGGGTGGAGCCCATAGTGGGGGTGGGGGGTCAACAAAGGGGGGGTGTCAACCTCTAAGAACCGACCCTCACACCATAAGTATAAGTATAAGTCTCCAAGACAGTTTGAGCTGAAACAGACCTGAAAGGCTCTAAGAGCACATAATGCCCGCTGGGCGCTACCTGTTTATCCCGTTTTTGAGGACGAAAAGTCAAAAGCGTCAGACGAAAAATTGGTCAAGCGAAAAATCGCATTAAAAAAAGACCGACAGGACTAATATAATTGCTACAAACTTCGTTTGAGAGCAATTAAAAAGGGGTGGTCGAGAGAGCCCGATTAGTGTTCGAATGAGCTGCTGTGGCGGAGTCAAAAATCTTTCCTCACAATGAGTTTGTCTCCTCAACAGCTTCAGTGATTGCATACTTAGAGACTAACGCTCGGAGAATAATAAGGCTTTAAGTAATTATTTACTGCGGAAACAGTAGCACTTGATCAAAACTGACATAACGAAAAAATGTATCAACTTTTCTCTTTGATCTGTCTCGCTGTCGCTTTCTCTCAGAACAAGGCATCGATAAAACCTTTTAAAATTGTTTAACTGACATTTTACCGATTAAAAAATCAATTCGTAAACACCTTTGTTCGTAAAATAAGCTTTGCTCCTACATCCGCTTTGGTTCGTATGAAAACAGTGCCCCCAACAGAATTCAAATCCTTTGAACTGACAAAAAATCACAATAGCACCAGAACTAGACTCGCTATCGCTTCGCAAGAGCTGTTAGACTGCCAGGAAATAACTGCAATAGTTTTGTAGATTTGCAGTCTTAAAAAGATCGCAAAATCAACAGACAAAAAAAAGATTCTTTTCAATAAAGGCTGAGATGATGTATTTTGATAAAGAATTCTAATAACTTATTGCTGCTTCTATTAGGTACTCTCAAATAATCTTCAAGGAGAGTGACACACATTCACTTGATCATATCTCCGTGAAATAAAGTTAAAATAAATTTAATTTCAGAGTGAGGAAGTCAATTTTGAGAGGGAGGTAATTCACGTGTGACCACAAAATTAGAAAGCTCAAAGAGATCTGCTCAGCAACATAGCGCCCTCTGTGAATTACCATTTTTTCCCATTTCGAGCACGACAAACAACGGGCAGAAAAAAGGAGCTATCAGACACCAAAAAGGGGAAAGCCCAGCCGGACTTCGTTTGTTTTCTAATTAATTAAAAAGACGAACTGCAGCTGAAAACGTTCGCAGATTTTCAATTTAAAAAAGTAAAGAAAAAACGCTCAAGCAGCATTTAAAACAGTAAAAAGACAACAAATCTCAAAATCTCATCCAAAAATCAATTGCCAAATTTAAAAATGCCAAAGTTTTCAAAAAACGATGAACCCCTAAAATATGAGAGTAGAAGCATTTCGTCCAAAAAATTCAGTTAAACTTTCAAAATTATTAGACTAACGTCGGGCAAATACTTTCATACGACTGGGGATCGGTGGGCTTCGTTAGTAGCGAACTTCTGCTCAGGGAGTGTATCTCAAGCTTAAAAAAGGAGAAAAAGAGGTAGTCGAACGTGCCGGGTTAGTGTTCGAATGAGGTGCGGTGGCGGAGTCAGAAAACTTCCCTCACAATGAGTTTGTCTTCTCAACAGCTTCATTAATTGCACACTTAGAGTTTAACGCTTGGAGAATAATAATTCTTGAGAATAATTAACTACTGTGGAAACAGGCACACTTGATCATAACTCAGCGAAAAATTGTAATCTTTTTCTCTTTGATCTGTCTCGCTGTCGCTTTCTCTCAGAACAAGGCATCAAAAAACTTTTTACAACTTGATCAACTGACATTTTACCGATTAAAAAACCAATTCGTAAACACCTTTGTACGCAAAATTAGCTTTGTTCATACACCCGCTTTGGTTCCTATGAAAACAGTGTCCCCAACAAAAATAAAAGCCTTTGACATGACGAAAAAGCGCAATACCACCCAAAGTAGACTCGCAATCGCTTTGCAGTTATCAAATAAACAGAGCTCGCAGGTTGCCAGAAAATTAACTGCAATAGATTTGTAGATCTGCAGTCGCAAAAAGACAAAAAGAAGCTTCTTTTCATTAAATGCTGAGATGTTTTATTTTGAGAAAGAAACCTTATAACTTGTTGCGGCTTCTATTAAGTACTCTCAAATAACCTCCAATGAGAGTGACACACATTCACTTGACCTTATCTCCGTGAAATAAAGTTTAAAAAACGTCAATTTCAGAGTGAGGAAGTCTTTTTGAGAGGGAGGCAATGTGTCACCAAAAAGCTAACCACGCAAATTAGCAAAACATCGCTCCGCTAAGAGTGAAATTGACGTCACTCGCGCAACTCAATTGAAATAGCATGAACGAAAAAACACAGCTGAAGTGGTTGAAGTCATATGGTCGTGACAAAAATCTCATATGGTCGTGACAAATAAAAAACCAAGAGAAGGTCAACAAGCGCCACCCCAACCATCGCTGTGCGGCTATTGTGATCACTGACTAAAGTCGGGACAACTGCTCTCAAACGACAGGCAAGCTGTTGTCTTCGGTAAAAGCCAGTTGGGGCTTAGAAATGTTAGCATTAGGGGGGAGCGTCAGCGGAGCGGGGGGGGGGGGGGTGGGGGTGGCGTTAGAGGGACTGGACGAGAAAGGGGGTTTCAAATAGACAGGTTGAGGAGGTTGTACAATAGGAGCGATGAGGGGGGATGGCCGTGGAGGTGGGTAGGGTGACTGAGGGGGTCGAAATCTTTAGATTAAGAAAAGCCCTTCACACCATGAAATTGTCTCCTCAAACAGTTTCGTTGAATCACATTCTTAGAGACTAGTAAGGCTTAAGGCTCTAAGAGAACTACTGAGCCACCTAATGCCCTCCGGGCTTTACCTGTTTAACCCGTTTTTGCGCACGAAAAGTTGTGGCATACATACTAATAACATGTGTACAATAATTGAGAAATATAGAAAATTTGACAATGTTAACTCACCCAGTCACTTCTGGCATCTATGGCAGTCTTCTGATTGTTGAGTTTGACCACCTCCTTGTCGTACACATCGACTGGCACTCTGATGTCGTACAAGGAGAGACTCCAGAATGTGAAGTAGAATTGGGGAGTGACGTGGTCGAAGAGGAGAGAGGTACATGGCTCTGCCTGTAACACTGGCAGGGAAGCACTCATCACTGTCTCCATCACTGCATCTACTGCTTCCTTGTACTTCTTCACCACTATCTACAAATAAATTACGTGGTCTGGCGAACAATGACAACAGCTAATTTCAAACAATCACGTTTTTAGGCAACCGTTCATTTCCACGGAAGAACAATGCAATTTAAGACTGATATTTCATACGAGTTTAATAGTTTATAATAGATGGGAATATACATGAAAGGTTGATCAGTTAACACATTAGGGCATAATCAGATAACCGATCATGAGTTTATTGCAAGGGGCTTTACTAAAATACCAATTTCTTCGCACAATCGCACAGAAGTAACTAACTCTATCGGGTAATTTTCCATCTTCTGTTTTTGTCCTCTCTTCTTGCTTCATTTCTTCAAATTTCAAATTGATTTGTCGCTGAAACTTGATCCGACTCAGAGAAAAGGCCGCATCAGGGGAGAGACCATAATTGGCTAATAACTCGTCGAATGCTGGAAGCGATGCCATTTCGTCCAAATTCTGACTGAGGTCAAGGAATTCCAACATTTGGACAAGGCAGTCCTGTGATTGGTCGTAGAGGGAGCCAATAAGCTTCAAGTGTCCCTCCAGACCCTCTTTGAATACAACTGAGTTCCTGTGATTGGCAAGCAACATACAAAGGGGGAACGCAATATTCAATTCAACCATCGTGTCTTTCAGCCGCTTCGAAGATTTCTGACAAGCACGAACTTGTCCTTGGTATGCCGCCTAGAATCATTGAAAAAGGATTGAACTGTTTGACCGGTGCGTTTAATTCAAAACTGGTTTCCGTTGATAAAGCATATGACCAAATTTTTGAACATAGCCCACTAAGGACAAGGGGCTTTGGTTGGGCTGGTGGCGAAACCCCACACACAAGAACCACCCCACACAACATGAACTTATGTCTCTTCATCAGTTTGTGAATTGCATACTTCGAGCGCGGAGGGTATTAAGTTGCTGAGCAGTTCTTTTAGAGCCTTACAAATCTCTAAGTATGCGATTCACTGAAACTGCTGCGACATGAATTCAAGGTGCGTAGGGTGATTCTTGTAAGGCGTACGCCTCAAAGAGAGATGCTCAGCGACTCAATGCTTTCAGAGCTTACGTTTTTGAGAACAAAAAGTCAAATGGTCAGACAAACTATCAGACCAAGAAGCCTTACGAGATATTGCATAAAAAATAATCGTACTGAAATAATTGCCACAAAATACAAGCATCACTCTAAAAACAGCAAACTCTCAGCATCACAAAACAACACAACAGAAAACTCAAAACGCAAAAAAGAACTGGCACCAAAAATCTGGTTTCAATCATGACAGCACTTGTTGCAATCATAACAAACACAGCAGGCAAATAGTCGCCGCTGTCCCGCTTGATATACACTGGGATTGAAACAGAAAAGGAGAGAAAAAGTCGGAAGCCAGCTGCCTGGAAATTTTAAAAACAAATAAAATTTTATCATAACTGTTCAAAGACACCTTTTGATCGACATATTACCTTAAGAGGCGTTCTTGCATTCATTTTAACGTTTTTAAAACAAAAAAAAATAAAAGCTCGTCATCATTTTACTGGGAATCTATCTGTCGGAGTCATTCATTGGATTAGTATTATTCACCTGGTGAGACCAATCCAAGATTTTGCGACCTTTTTAGTTTTTTTCCGAATGAGTCACTAGCTTTTTGAAATCAGGCCCAGTGTATCCAACAACAACGAGGATGCAGAGGCCCGCGCTAGCAAAATGGAACAGTGACAAACGAGCTTAAAACATAGATTCAAAACAGCAAGATAAGATAGAACTCCATACAGCTCTGAAACACCACAAATCCGTTAATGATCAAGCCATGTCAAAATTGTATTATTGAGAGAAAAAAAATAAAATGATAGCGAATATTCTCGATGGCAACAAAAGCAAACAAACAAAACAAAACAAAAAGTTTGTACCACGATTTTCCAAACACCTTGTCAATTCAGACAACACGTACAAAATTCTTAAACAAAGCGATAAAAGTAGAACTCCCTTCAGAACTTCGTAGACAAAACTTTGCCAATAAACATGATACATGGACACAGAAACATGAATAAACGGAAATAAAAACCAGACTCCAATTCTTGTTAATGCAGTAGTCAGCGTTAATCATTGGATTAATAGTCTTCATCTGGTGAGACTAATTCAGGATTTTGCAATCTCACAAATATTTCTCTCTAGGTTTTAGGTAAAAGTCTTACTTGTTTCTTTTTCAATTCGTATTTTTTTCAGACTGATTCACTAGCTTTTTGAGATCAAGCCCTAAATAACCAACAACAATTTAGAAGCACATGCCCTAGCAAATTGGAACAGGGACATTTTCACTTGTAAAACTTTAAAACTAAGACAGCAAAAGATCAGTATGATCAAGCCATGTCACCTTGTACTATTGAGAGGACAAAATTTAAAAAAGCCGAAGAATAATCTAGATGGCAACAAAAGCAGAGAAACCAAACAACTTTATGGCAACAACAGTTTCTCCCAAAATTTCTGCACAATTTTCCAAACACCTTGTCATTTCAGACAGCACGTAAAATTTGTTAAAGTGAAGCTGCAATACATTCAAACCCATTTTCAACCATAAGCGATGTTAACAATTTCATGGACTCTTACAACGGCTGGAACAAAATCCGAAAGCCGCGTCTTTCCTTTGGAACATAATGCTATTAATCAGGGTACTGACGGAAAAAAATGCAGCTGAGGAAAAGGGTGATCTAGTTGGTTAAATACCTGACCAAATTCATATCCCATAAGATTGATATATGCCAAATTTCCAAAATAAAAATGTTTTATACGGAAGCGATTAAAATAGCTGAAATTAATGTCTATAACCAAGAAATCAACAACATAACATATCAAATTAAAGGCGAAATCAGGGGTCCAATTTTTACTTTCTCATTTGCTGTCTTGACGCAAATGATATAAGACAGGATGGTGCGCACCCAAATATTTACGGAGTTAAAACATAGTTACAACTTTGCGACAAAATTGGCTACAACTGTTCATGAAACATATCATTGAGAAAATTGTGTCCTAAACACCAAAACGCAAAACTTTGGGCTTTCAAATAGGGATGGAATTTTCTCAATAGTCCCAATGAATTTTGATACATTTGGGTGACACAATTCTTGGATAGAAACTGCTTCCCTTCAAGAAATTCTACGTCTTGTTTGTTAAGTTTTTAATAAGTTTCTTTTTAAGGGGAACTTGAATTTTTCACTCAAGTCCCTCAAATCAATTTGAATTTTTCACGTGAATAAGTCACTCAAATTATATCAAACTAAAACTTTAGATTTTGGTCAGCTTTATTTATACAATCTGTTTTCACTAAGGTTTGGTTTCTTTAATATTACCTCTATATTAACGGTCATAGCACTTAAATTGCAAAAGAGCGGAGAGATTTAAACGAATCCTGACCAGCTCATAGAGAAGTTAAAAACAATGGATCAGTAGTAGGACAATAGTTGGTCAGAAGACACTACATACTTGTTCGCCATTAATTGTAGAAGCCTGCATAATAAATCTGAAGAATTATCAAATTTTTTGACAACTCTTGACCATGTCTTTCATAGCAAATACCAATTTCTCACTCATACATAGCCTGGAAAAACCAGTTTGAAAAACACTCAACCAGTTAAAAAACATAATAACAAAATAAAAATCGAAGTCAAATTGTCGCATATGAACAAAAACCACAAGCGAGAAAGCAAACTTTTATTCAAACACAGTTTTCTATCTAAGCTTTAAAATGAGAGTGCAAGCCGCACAATCACACGCTCTTTCGCTACACTTCGTTTCGGCTTGAGAAATATCATAATCTCCATTGCCGGAAAATTCCGGAAACCACTCGAAGGAGCAAATTGGCCACCTTACCTCACATAATGAACTCGATAACAAAAATCGCAACAAAAACAACTTCGAAAAAACATGAATATAACCAATGAACAAGAATTCAACCAGAAAAGCTAATAAAACATCTGATAAAATTGGCAGAAGACCATGCGATACGCTTAGTTTCTTAACGATGACAAATTGACTGAAAAATGAACAAAAGTATTTCACGTAGAGAAAATGGTGGTAAAGGAAACGGACAAAATCAAAATTCCCGGCAAAATTTCAAGTTAACTTAGCTACAAACTAAACAGTTAGCTAAAAACTACAAAATTGCCATTATGCCATTTCCAAAACATTATTTTGTAAAAACCGTTATTACTGCTTCTGGTCAGGTATTAACCCTCCCAAGACCAGATTTATACAAAAAAAAGCAAAAAGGAGAACATCTTCACATTTAATTCACAAAAGTGGCAAGTATAGCTTTGAATGACTTTAAAAATTACTTAGTTATCTTTACTTACGAGAGAGAAACTTTTTTATAAAAAGGATCGTACTTCTTTAATGGTTAACAATAGTTAACAAAAACAACTCAAAATTTGCTGCTTTTGTTCGAAATTTCAAATATTTTTAAAAAGCATAAAAGTCATAGAAAGCAACAACTTTGACTTAAACGATATGAATTATGAAGATTCCTATTAGCAACCTAATTTTACTTCAGTGAGTAATGAGACAAAAGTAAGACTGTAAGACTACGAAATTACAAACACCTGAAAACGCAAAAATTAATAAAAAACTTTTGAAAACAATAACCGTCAAAGTCAAGAAAACCAAAAGCCATGACTACAAACTTTTAATTAATTTCATTTATAACGCAATAGCAACCAAAGAGACCCGTCGTCAATGATACCTATTGATAAGACCACAGATATATAATAGAAAAAAGGGCAATAATTAAATGTTCACTAATGATTTATGCCAATAAACAGTGTCAAAGTCATACACAGCATTAGCTACCCGTTGATAAGTTCAAGCAAGTGCAGATAGGCATATCTAGAATACATGTATTGTATTACTAGCACTTTAGAGGAAAACCACTGAAAATAAATCTAATTGCCGCATGTGAAAAAAAATCGTTTTCGAAAACCGAATAATTGTTCAAATACCAATTTCTCAATCATACATGGACTGAAAAATCAACAAAAAGTATTTCAAGTAGGGAATTGAAGGTAAAGGAGATGAAATGGATGAAATCAAAATTCCCTGCGAAAATGTGAAAAAACTTAGCTGCAAATTACCAGTCAGCTACAAACTACAAAAACTGCCATTATGCTACTTCCAAACCATTAAATTGTAAAACTGTTATTACTGCTTCTGGTCAAATATTCACCCTTCCAAGACCTCGCAGATTTTCACAAAAAAGCAACAACGAAAACAGATTTACAATTGTTTCACTAAAAAGTGCCCAGTCTAGCTTTAAAGGAATTCCATCCATCAACATCCCTATAATAGCTCTGAATAAAGATTGAAGAGGAAGTAGCGAATCATGAGAAATTAGCAATAGCCAATAAAGAAGAAAATTGGCCAAAGTTTGCTTTAAAATACTCAAATATCTTCACTGAGGAGAGAAAAACTTTTTTTATAAAAAGGCTCTGTTACTTCTTCAATGGTTACCAAAAAAAACTCATATTTTATTTTTTCCGTTTTTGAAATTTTGCCACTTTTTTTTAAAAAAGCAGAAAAGTCATAGAAAGCAACAAGTTTGACTTAAACGATATGAATTATGAAGATTCCTATTATCAACCTAATTTTAACTCAGTCAGTAATGAGAAAAAAGTAAGACTAAGACAACGAAATTACAAACACCTGAAAACACAAAAATTAATAAAAAACTTTTGAAAACAAATACCGTCAAAGTCAAGAAAACCACAAGCCATGACTACAAACTATTGATAAATTTCGTTTATACCGCAATAGCAACCAAAGAGACCCGTCGTCAACGATAACTATTGATGAGACCACAGACATATAATAGAAAAAAGGGCAATAATTAAATGTTCACTAATGGTTTATGCCAATAAACAGTGTCAAAGTCATACACAGCATTAGCTACCCGTTGATAAGTTCAAGCAAGTGCAGATAGGCGTATCTAGAATACATGTATTGTATTACTAGCACTTTAGAGGAAAACCACTGAAAATAAACCTAATTGCCGCATGTGAAAAAAAAATCGTTTTCAAAAACCGAATAATTGTTCAAATACCAATTTCTCAATCATACATGGACTGAAAAATCAACAAAAAGTATTTCAAGTAGAGAATTGGTGGTAAAGGAGATGAAATTGATGAAATCAAAATTTCCTGCAAAAATGTGAAACAACTTAGCTGCAAATTACCAGTCAGCTACAAACTACAAAAACTGCCATTATGCTACTTCCAAACCATTATATTGTAAAACTGTTATTACTGCTTCTGGTCATGTATTCACCCTTCCAAGACCTCGCAGATTTTCACAAAAAAGCAACAAAGAAAACACATTTACAATTGTTTCACTAAAAAGTGCCCCGTCCAGCTTTAAATGAATTCCATCAACATCCCTATAATAGCTCTGAAAAGATTGAAGAGGAAAAAGCGAATCATGAGAAATTAGCAATAACCAATAAAGAAGAAAATTGGCCAAAGTTTTCTTTAAAATACTCAAACATCTTCACTTAGGAGAGAAAAACTTTTTTTATAAAAAGGCTCTGTTACTTCTTCAATGGTTACCAAAAAAAACTCATATTTTATTTTTTCCGTTTTTGAAATTTTGCCACTTTTTTTTAAAAAAGCAGAAAAGTCATAGAAAGCAACAAGTTTGACTTAAACGATATGAATTATGAAGATTCCTATTATCAACCTAATTTTAACTCAGTCAGTAATGAGAAAAAAGTAAGACTAAGACAACGAAATTACAAACACCTGAAAACACAAAAATTAATAAAAAACTTTTGAAAACAAATACCGTCAAAGTCAAGAAAACCACAAGCCATGACTACAAACTATTGATAAATTTCGTTTATACCGCAATAGCAACCAAAGAGACCCGTCGTCAACGATAACTATTGATGAGACCACAGACATATAATAGAAAAAAGGGCAATAATTAAATGTTCACTAATGGTTTATGCCAATAAACAGTGTCAAAGTCATACACAGCATTAGCTACCCGTTGATAAGTTCAAGCAAGTGCAGATAGGCGTATCTAGAATACATGTATTGTATTACTAGCACTTTAGAGGAAAACCACTGAAAATAAACCTAATTGCCGCATGTGAAAAAAAAATCGTTTTCAAAAACCGAATAATTGTTCAAATACCAATTTCTCAATCATACATGGACTGAAAAATCAACAAAAAGTATTTCAAGTAGAGAATTGGTGGTAAAGGAGATGAAATTGATGAAATCAAAATTTCCTGCAAAAATGTGAAACAACTTAGCTGCAAATTACCAGTCAGCTACAAACTACAAAAACTGCCATTATGCTACTTCCAAACCATTATATTGTAAAACTGTTATTACTGCTTCTGGTCAAGTATTCACCCTTCCAAGACCTCGCAGATTTTCACAAAAAAGCAACAAAGAAAACACATTTACAATTGTTTCACTAAAAAGTGCCCCGTCCAGCTTTAAATGAATTCCATCAACATCCCTATAATAGCTCTGAAAAGATTGAAGAGGAAAAAGCGAATCATGAGAAATTAGCAATAACCAATAAAGAAGAAAATTGGCCAAAGTTTTCTTTAAAATACTCAAACATCTTCACTTAGGAGAGAAAAACTTTTTTTATAAAAAGGCTCTGTTACTTCTTCAATGGTTACCAAAAAAAAACTCATATTTTGTTTTTTCTTCCGTTTTTGAAATTTTGCCAAATTTTTTTTAAAAAGCATAGAAGTCAAAGAAAGCAACAACTTTGAACTTAAACAATATGAATTATGATAAATTCTATTAGCAACCTAACTTTACTTCAGTAAGTAATGAGAATAAACAGAAAGACAGACAACGAAATGAGAAACACTTGAAAACTCAAAAAATCATTTAAAACTTTTGAAAACAAATACAGTTAAAGTCAAAAAACGAGACTACCAACCATTTAATAGTTTCATTTATGCCGTAGCAACCAAAGAGGCCTGTCGTTAATGATAATGTTAGTGATAATTAATGAAAAGACAACAGAAATCTAATAGAAATAGGGGCAAAAATCAAATGTTCATTAAAAGTTTATGCCAACAAATAGAGTCAAAATCACATACAACATTAGCTGCTTGTTGATAAATTCAAGCAATTGCACATAGGCGTATCTAGAGCACATATGTATTATATTAATAGCACTCTAGATGAAAAACACTGAAAAGAAATCAAATCGACGCATGTGAAAAAAACAGCTTTCAAAAACCAAAAAAGTGCTCAAATGCCAATTTTTCCCCCATACATGGACTGGAAAACCATTTAGAAAAACATCCGATCAAAAACTCAATAAAACAGTAACAATCAAAGTCAAATTACCGCATATGAACAAAAACCACAAGCGAGAAAGCAAACTTTTATTCAAACACAGCTTTCTATCTAAGCTTTAAAATGAGAGTGCAAGCCGCACAATCACACGCTCTTTCGCTCCACTTTGTTTCGGCTTGAGAAATATCATAATCTCCATTGCCAGAAAAATTCAGGAAACGACTCGAAGCAGCAAATTGGCCACCTTAGCTTACATAATGAACATC
Source organism: Convolutriloba macropyga (assembly GCF_964194025.1). Lineage (NCBI taxonomy): Eukaryota > Metazoa > Xenacoelomorpha > Acoela > Convolutidae > Convolutriloba > Convolutriloba macropyga. The sequence goes on from NC_134468.1 coordinate 53,868,217, forward strand.
CTACTCCATAACGATAATCATAACAAAAACAACTTTGAAACAACATGAATATAACCACAGAAAAACTATCCAACCAGAAAAACTGATAAAGCATCTGAAAATTTTTCATTGAGGGGCGGCTCCAAAACAACTATTGGCAGAAGACCACGTGATACGTTTACTTTTTTTTACAATTACGAAATGAGAAAAAAATCAAAAAAAAAATATTTCAAGTAGAGAAAATGGAGGTAAAGGAAAGAATTTGACAAAATCAAAACTCCCTGCAAAAATTTTAAAACAAATTAGCTACAAACTATACAGTTAGCTACAAACTACACAAATTGCCATTATGCTACTTCGAAACCATTATTTTGTAAAACTGTTATCACTGCTTCTGGTCAAGTATTCACCCTCCTAATACAATGCAGATTTATACAAAAGCAAAAAAGAAAACAATTTCCTATTTGTTTCCTTATAAACTGCCCAGTATTGCTTCAAATGACTTCAATCAACACCACTAAAATAGCTCGAATAAAGATAGAACAGGAAGAAGTAGCGGATCAGGAGAAATTGGCAATCCTCAAAGTCGCAAATTGGACAAAATTAAAAAAAATGCTGAATCTTTACAAAGGAGAAAAAATTGTTTATAATAAGCTCTATAACTTCAATAGTTAACAATAGTTAACAAAAACAACTCTGTTTTGTTTTTGTTTGAAAATTTCCGAGAAGTCATAGAAAGCAAAAACTTTGACTTAAACGATATGAATTATAATGATTCCTATCAGCAACCTAATTTTACCTCAGTCAGCAATGCGAATAAATAGTAAGACAGTACGACAACGAAATTACAGACACTTGAAAACTCAAAAAAACTTTCGAAAACAAACACAAAGACAAGAAAACCACTAGCCACGCTACAAACTTTTAGTTAGATTTGTTTATGCCGCAATAGCAACCAAAGACACCAGTAGTTAATGATAAATATTGATAAGACAATAGAAATATAATACAAAAAGTGGCAAAAATCAAATGTACACTAATAGTTTATGCCAACAAATTTACTGAAAACATTTAGAAAAACATCGATCAAAAAATTGATAAAACAGTCAAAATCGGAGTAAAATAGCCGCATGAGAACAAAAACGACGACAAAGAACGAAATTTTATTCAAACACCGCTTTCTAACTGTGCTCTAAAATGAGAGTGCAAGCCGCACACCCACACTCTTCGCTCCACTTCCTGTTTCGGTTCGAGCAAAATGATAACTTCCATTGCCGGAAAAATTCCGGAAACGACTCGAAGGAGCAAATTGGCCACCTTAGCTCACATAATGAACATCCTACCCGATAACAATAATCGTAACAAAAACAACTTCTAAACAAAAAATTAATACAACCAAAGAAAAAGTACCCAATCAGAAAAGTTGTTGAAGCACCAGGAAATTTTTTCATTGAGGGGCGACTCCAAAACAACTTTTGGCAGAAGACCACGCGACACGTTTAGTTTCTTTACGATTACCAATTGACCGAAAAATCAACAAAAGTATTTCAAGTAGAGTAAGTGGAGGCAAAATGAAAAGAAATGGACAAAATGAGAAGTCTGCAAAACTTTAATATAACTTAGCTACAAAATACACAGCTACAAATTACACAAATTGCCCTTAAACTACTACCAAACCATTATATTGTAAAACTGTTACAGCTTCTGGTCAAGCACTCACCCTCCCAACACCTTGCAGATCTGTACAAAAAAAAGCAGAAAAGAAAACAAATTCGTATCTCTTTCACTAAAAAAGTGCCCAGTCTAGCTTCAAATGACTTGTAAACCATTATTTTGTAAACCTTTTATTACAGCTTCTAGTAAAGTATTCACCATCCTAATACAATGCAGATTTATACAAAAGCAAAAAAGAAAACAAATTCCTATTTGTTTCCTTATAAACTGCCCAGTATTGCTTCAAATGACTTCAATCAACACCACTAAAATAGCTCGAATAAAGATAGAACAGGAAGTAGCGGATCAGGAGAAATTGGCAATCCTCAAAGTCGCAAATTGGACAAAATTTTAAAAAAATTACTGAATCTTTACAAAGGAGAAAAAATTGTTTATAATAAGCTCTATAACTTCAATAGTTAACAATAGTTAACAAAAACAACTCTGTTTTGTTTTTGTTTGAAATTTTGCCAAATTTTTTTAAAAAGCAGAGAAGTCATGGAAAGCAACAACTTTGACTTAAACGATATGAATTCTAATGATTCCTATTAGCAACCTAATTTTACCTCAGTCAGCAATGAGAATAAATAGTAAGACAGTACGACAACGAAATTACAGACACTTGAAAACTCAAAAAAACTTTTGAAAACAAACACAGTCAAAGACAAGAAAACCACTAGCCATGCTATAAACTTTTAATTAAATTCGTTTATGCCGCAATAGCAACCAAAGACACCAGTAGTTAATGATAAATATTGATAAGACAATAGAAATATAATACAAAAAGTGGCAAAAATCAAATGTACACTAATAGTTTATGCCAACAAATGTACTGAAAACATTTAGAAAAACATCGATCAAAAAATTGATAAAACAGTCAAAATCGGAGTAAAATAGCCGCATGAGAACAAAAACGACGACAAAGAACGAAATTTTATTCAAACACCGCTTTCTAACTGTGCTCTAAAATGAGAGTGCAAGCCGCACACCCACACTCTTCGCTCCACTTCCTGTTTCGGTTCGAGCAAAATGATAACTTCCATTGCCGGAAAAATTCCAGAAACGACTCGAAGGAGCAAATTGGCCACCTTAGCTCACATAATGAACATCCTACCCCATAACAATAATTGTAACAAAAACAACTTTAAACAAAAATTTAATACAACAAAAGAAAAAGTACCCAATCAGAAAAGTTGTTGAAGCACCAGGAAATTTTTTCATTGAGGGGCGACTCCAAAACAACTTTTGGCAGAAGACCACGCGACACGTTTAGTTTCTATACGATTACCAATTGACCGAAAAATCAACAAAAGTATTTCAAGTAGAGCAAGTGGAGGCAAAATGAAAAGAAATGGACAAAATCAGAAGTCTCTGCAAAATTTTAATATAACTTAGCTACAAAATACACAGCTACAAATTACACAAATTGCCCTTAAACTACTACCAAACCTTAAGATTGTAAAACTGTTACAGCTTCTGGTCAAGCACTGACCCTCCCAACACCTTGCAGATCTGTACAAAAAAAGCAGAAAAGAAAACAAATTCGTATCTCTTTCACTAAAAAAGTGCCCATTCTAGCTCCAAATGACTTGTAAACCTTTTATTACAGCTTCTAGTAAAGTATTCACCCTCCTAATACAATGAAGATTTATACAAAAAAGCAACTAAGAAAACAAATTCGTATCAGTTTCACTAAAAAGTGCCCAGTATAGCATATATCAACACCCCTATAATAGCTCTTAATAAAGATTAAACAGGAAGAAGTAGCGAATCAGGAGAAATTATCAAAAGCAAAAAAAAGGCGAAAATTGGTCAAAACTTGATTAAAATTACTCCATTGTTTTCACTTAGGAGAAGAACTTTCTAAAAAAAATCACTTACTTCAATAGTTAACAATAGTTAACGAAAAACTTTTTTCTGTTTTTGAAACTTTGCCTAAGTTTTTTAAAAAGCATAGAAGTCATAGAAAGCATCAACTTTGAATTTAAACAATATGAATTATAATGATTCCTATTAGCAATCTATTAGACCAGTCAGTAATGAGAATAAATAGTAAGACAAAAAAATACAAACTCAAAAACTCATAAAAACCTTGAAAACAAACACAGTCAAAGTCTAGAAAACTACTAGCCATGACAAAACATTAATTAGTTTCATTTATGCCGCATTAGCCATCAAAAACACTCATCGTTAACGATAATTATTGATAAGACAACAGAAATATAATAGAAAAAGGGGGCAGAAATCAAATACTCACTAATAATTTATAACAACAAATAGTGTCCATAATAAACATTACCTGCCCGTTGATGAGTTCAAGCAATTGCAGATAGGCGTATCTAGATCACATATGTATTATATTAATAGCACTCTACAGGAAAAACACCGAAAAGAAATCAAATTGCCGCATGTGAAAAATTGCTTTCCAAAACCCAAAATTTGTTCAAATACCAATTTCTCACCCATACATCGACTGCAAAAACCATTTGGAAAAACATCGATCAAAAAATTGACAAGACAGTAAAAACTGAAATCAAATTGCCGCATTAGAACAAAAACCACAAGAGAGAGAGAGAGCGAACTTTTATTCAAACACCGCTTTCTAACTGTGCTTTAAATTGAGAGTGCAAGCCGCACAACCACGCGCTCTTTCGCTCCACTTCCTGTCTCGGCTTGAGCAAAATCATAACTTCCATTGCCGGAAAAATTCCGTAAACGACTCGAAGAACCAAATTGGCCACCTTAGCTGAAATAATGAAAATCCTACCTGATAACAATAATCGTAACAAAAAACTTCGAAACGAGAACATAAAAATATCCAATGAAAAAGTATCCGACCAGAAAAGCTGATAAAGCATCTGATAAGTTTTTATGAGTTGCGACTTCAAAAGAACTAATGACAGAAGACTAGGCGAAACATTTTTTTAATAACGATTACAAAATGACTGAAAAATCAACAAAGTATTTCAAGTAGAAGTAGACAAAAAGGAGGCAAAAGGAAATGAAACGGACAAAATCAAAAGTCTCTGCGAAATTTTAATACAACTTAGCTAAAAAATACACAGCTACAACTTACAGAAATTGCCCTTATACTACTTCCAAACTATTATATTGTAAAACTGTTACAGCTTCTGGTCACGTATTCACCCCCAACACCTTGCAGATTTTACAAAAAAATCAAAAAACAAAACAAATTTGTATCTGTTTCACTAAAAAGTGCCCAGTCTAGCTCCAAATGACTTGTAAACCATTATTTTGTAAAACTGTTATTACTGCTTCTGGTCAAGTATTCACCCTCCTAATACAATGCAGATTTATACAAAAAAAGGCAAAAAAGAATTTAACTTCCTATTTGTTTCACTAAAAAGTGTCCAGTATAGCTTCAAATGACTTCAAACAACGCCCCTATAATAGCTCTGAATAGAGATTGAACAGGAAGTAGCAAATCAGAAATTAGCAATAGGCAAAAAAAGACAAAAATTGGCCAAAACTTGCTTAAAATTACTCAATTTAGCTTCACGTAGAAGAAAACTTTTTCATAAAGAACTATTACTCCTGCTTGACAGAAACATCAACAAGAAAAAGGCAGAAAACGAAAAAAAGTGAAATAAGTAGATTTGTAATATTTATTTCAGTGAAGTGCCCTGTCCTAGTATGTATTCAACAGTCTGAAAATTTACTATATTTATAATATTACGAGAGCACATATGGTGTTTTATACCAAAGAAACTGTCACCACCTTAATACTCCTTAAATAAAAGGCTTCCAATTAAATCCTATTTAAAGCAAAAAAGGCAAAAAGAGGAAAAAATGCTAAAACTTGCCTAAAAATCAGCAAAAAGCTGAAAACATCCAAATTGACATGAAACATATATAAACTACAAAAATCTTCAAAACTCTATCAAAAAAACCAACATTTAAATAAATATAATCAAACACCCTAACCAAAAATCGCTTGTTTAGAAAATTTTCTGCCACACCTCAATTTCTCGCTCTCTCCAAAACTGCAGTATGAACCAAAAAACTACTCTTTTCGCTCCACTTTTCAATTTGGTTCAGCAACCAAACATTGCCAATTTTTTTACGCGTTTCATTTCCTTCTTCAAAATTCACTCCAATAAAACTGATTAAATAGAGCCGACAGATTGCCGTAACAACTGCGGAAGTAGGCTTGCGTTCCATATAATAGAGATAGAAACAGATACAGATATAAGTTGAAAAAGTTCTCACCAATCAAAAAGCTATTTAAAAAACATTCAACGATAAATTAATAAAGTCTGTTGAGAAACTAAAACAATCAAACAAACTAATTGAAAAAATCATAGCTCAAACTCTCGAAGTTTTTAACCAGTAGGCCAGCCAAAAATTGAAGAAAGTTTCAAAATTGTGCTGAAAAAATGTTCAAAACCATTTTTTGTTTCCAGAGTTCTGTCATTTAACCGTTCAAAAAACTAAAAGCACAGCAAGAACTAAAAAAAATTTTGTTGGCCAGTGAGGGTTGTTAAACTCAGAAAATGACAAAAAATTCAAAAAATTTGAAGACAACTGCAAATTTTAACAAAAAACTTGTTAATATTTGAAATATCTTTAGAGCCATTTCATTTTCTCGAAAGACTATCCAGTATCCATATTTCAAACCTGAAATAGTTTCACTGGCTCATAAAGATCCATAAACCTGGAACATAATAAATTTCGGAAAATTATTACTAAACATAGCCGGCAGATTGCCGGAATAGCTGCGAAAAAATAGACCTGCGCGCCATATAATAGAGATAGAAACAGATACAGATCTAAATTGAAAAAAAATCGACGCCACTAAAAAAACTAGGTAAAAAACATTCAGCAATAAATTAATAAAGCTTGTTAAAACTCATTCCACAGAAGCCTCGTATTAGGGACCTTTACTGCACAAATGAGTTCCTTTGACCTTAAACAAATTAAAATTAAACTTAAGTTTTAAAGTGCAAAAGTCATTTTATTGAGTGAGGTAAGTCACGTATGATCAAAATCTAATCACGCAAATAACCTAAAAACTTTTGCTAAAGCGAGTGAGAAATGACGTCACGCGCGCAAATGCCGTTAGTGAGAGGAAGAAGTCATTAAGAAAATTTGACCTTTTCAGCTTTGCTGTGTGAACAAATGTAAAACGAAAAAAGAGCGTCAGACGACGAATCAAAAAAAAAAAACCAAGAGCACCGCAATATAGCTTCGTTCAGCTTACAGCTTCGCAGCTATAATCAAAAGATTGCTCAAACTCATGTTATTTAAATATTGATAATCAAAGCATTTCCTCTAGTAACAACGCCGCAACTTATTTTTCAAACAATAAAAAAAATTTAGTTTTATTAAAAAACTGCTATAAATCGTGGTATTAAAAATTAGAAAACTATTTCATTTCCAATAGAAAAAATTCAGTAATACACAAACAAAGCCTATAGAAGTTTCCCTGGTCACTGGGAAAAATACTCAATTTTCAGAAATTTAAAAAATGCAAATTTTAAAAAAAAATTGATTAAATTCGTAATTAAAATATTGAAAAACATACCATTACCATTACAAACTATGCAGTAACCTATTATCAAACCCTAGAGAAGGTTCCTTGATGTCTCTGACCTAAAATCTCAAAAAAATGAGAAAATTCGTGATCTCAAATGTTGAAAACCGTTCCATTACCACTAGAAACTATGCAGTAGCCAATTGTGAAATCCTGGAGGAGGTTTATGGCCCCTCAGGCCGGAAAAACTGAAATGACGGTGTAGTAGAAACAAGAATAAAATCGCAAATAACATCAAGACATTGCAAAAGACATTTATCAACTTTCACAAACGTCAATTCAAGACTAATATAACGAGTACAAAAAATGAGGAAAAAGCGTAAATTGCAACATTTTGGGCTCAAAAACTCCTAAAAAGACCCTTTAACCTTGAATTAGGAACCACCAAACTAATATAATTGCTAAGAACTTCATTTGAGCAATAAAACAAATGTTCAATATTTTTCAGAAACTTAAAGTTATCAACGACTTAAAACTATCAACTTAAAATTATCAATTTCAATTATCAACGACACCGAAGTAAAAACGCCGATTGTTCACAGAATGTTTTATTCTATTGAAACAAACTAAAATACAAACAGAAGTGTGCACAAAAAGCACCAAAATCAGATTGATGTTTTAAAAGGACGTTACAGTATATTGATTACAAAAGACCGCTCAAAGATCAAGAAACAGAGTTTTCTGAAAAAAAGCCAAAAATTAAATTAAAAAATATAAATAGAAAACTGAGCCAATTTTGCACTTACACCGCATCATTAGGCTCTAAAAGACACTGCTTTATCAATTTCAGAGGTTTAAATATAGATGCAGCATCGATCAAAACCAAACTAGAAACAAAATTAATTAAGACAAATGGACGAAAAACGTTGATCTATATGCGCAATCATTCCACCAGGTGTAGAGCCTGGAGTAAAAACAATCATTAAACATACCCGAGAGATTGGTGAAAATGCCCACCCTTGATTCTCAAAAATCCAAAGAAAATTGAAAATCTGATTATTAGAACATTTTTAGATCAACATTTTTAGAATTAATCTGATGTCGTTTCATAGTTGGCCACTTTCCTGTTTCGTAATGAGCGGATACAGGGTCTAGTATCAATTCCAATAAGCATTGGAGATGGTAACTACGACTTATTAGAGCAAAGCTCAATAAGTGGGCATCTAAAATTAATTTAGGGTTTATCTCGTTTCCATTTTGAGTTCATTTTTCGATACAGACTCTCTGTTCATTGTAGATTGCGTTGATAGGCAACGTCTATTTCATTGAAAAAATATTAAAAAAGAGTAAGAAAATCATTTGAAATTGCCGCATTTGAGCAAGCATAGCCGGCAGATTGCCGGAATAGCTGCGAAAGAATACATTTGCGTGCCATAGAAGAGATAAAAACAGATACAGATATAAGTTGAAAAAGGTATCGACGCCGCTCAAAAAGCTATAAAAGAAACATTCAGCGATAAATTAAAAAAACTTGTTAAAATTCATTCCTCAGAAGCCTCATATTAGGGACCTTTACTGCACATATGAGTTCCTTTGACTTTAAACAAATTCAAATTAAACTTAATGTGCAAAAGTCAATTTATTGAGTGAGGTAAGTCACGTATGATCAAAATCTAATCACAAAAAAACAATTTTGCTAGAGAGAGCATGAGAAATGACGTCAAGCGCGCAAAAACCGTTAGTGAGAGGAAGAAGTCACTCAAAATTTGACTTTTTCAGCTTTGCTGTGTGAACAAATGTAAAAACGAAAAAGAGCGTCAGACGACAAAACAAAAAAAACATCGCAGGACAAATCCTGACGTACAATTCAAAGAATTTTCATAAAGTAAACAGAAAAACTAGACCTAGAATGGACTATGAGTGAATTGAGAAAACCACTTTTAAAAAAATCAGGTAAAAAAAAAAACAAAAAAAAATCAACGTCAAAATGCCGCATGTGAACAAAAAACCACTAGCGAGAAATGAAAATTTAATTCAAACAAAAAACTAGGTCTAGAATGAGCTGTGAATGGATTGGGAAAACCATTTAGAAAAAAAATCCGATCCAAAAAATCGAAAAAAATTGAAAATCAGAGTGAAATTCCCGCATGTGAACAAAAAACCACTACCGAAAAACCGAATTTTTGTTCAGATGCCGTTTTCTCACTCTACTTTAAGTTTTCTTTACTTTTCTCACTCTACTCTAAATTAGAACAAAAAAATTCACGCCTCAAAACCACCCGCTTTTTCGCTCCATTTCCTGTTTCGGCGTGACCAAAATCACTACTCCAATTTGACTTCAAAAATCATGAAAATGTGCGAACAGATCGTAAAAAAACATAGCCGGAAGAATTCCGGAAACGACTCGAAGTATAAATCCACTTAAATGCCATCCAACTACTTATCAGACAAAACGTGACTCCACTAATTTAGTATTATCTTACAACAAAACCATAATACAAAAAAGTAAAAAAAAAATCTATTAAAATATGATAAAAAATCTCATCAAATTTTGTCATAACTTGAGACCCCGAAATAACTATCTCTGCCAAAATTACTTCATCAACACAATTAGTACCCCCTGAAACTACTTATAAAAAATTTTAAAAATACCTTTGAGCCAAATCATGAAAAAATAAGCTCTTACAAACACCTTTGACTAAAAACTTGAAAAAGTTTTTACATTTTTTTAATATTACAAAAGCATATAAATCCAAAGAAATTTTCTTTTAAGCCAATAGGATATCCAAATTCTTGCAAAACAATAGGCAAGCCATAATAGGCGAAGAAACATGTCTAAAGACCAGAAAAAAACGAAAAACTGAACGAAAAAATTGCCGCATGTGAACAAAAACCACGAGCGAGAAAGCGAATTTTTGTTCAAACACTGTTTTCTCACTCTACTTTAAAAATAGAGGGAAAAAATTTCACGCCACAAAACCACTCGTTTCTTCGATCCGCTTGCTGTTTTGGCGTGACCAATATCATACGATTTGATTCAAAATTATCAACATAGCTGGCCGATTGCCATAAATTAGCCACAATAGCTTCGAATTAAAACTTCAGAGTGAGGCGGCAATTTACGAGTGACGCCAGTGACGTGCGACCAAAAACTTAATCAGGCGAACGAACAAAAATCTCGCTCCACTAAGAGTGAAAAATGCCATCACGCACGCCATTCAGTTGCAATCGCATGAACGAATGAACAAACAGCAGATTTGAAGTGATTGAAACACCATATGGTCAAAAAAGAAAGCTTTATAAAATACCAAGAGAAAGCCAATCATAGGCCCAGCTATCGCCCAGCTATATTAAACTCCCGGTTAAGAAAACCTCAAGAAGATCTATACACCTTTTCGAATCATAAAAAATCAGGAAACCCCAATATAGCTACGCTCAGCTTACAGCTTTGCAGCTATAAAAACATAGCCGGCAGATTGCCGGAATAGCTGCGAAATAGACTTGCGTGCCGTGAAATACAGATAGAAAAAGATACAGAAGTGAGTTGATAATAGTTATCGCCGCCGCCTATAAAACTTACAAGTTTATTTCAAAGGTTGTTTTTGGGTGCAAAAAAATTTTCCCTGTCGCGTCTCGAACCGGCGATCTCCGGATTAACAGCCAGTCGCCTTAACCACTAGGCTGTCGGACCATACAATCTGTTTTCTTACAATCAACTTTGTTTTAGGAACAGATTCTGTTTCTGAATAACCGCAATTTAGGTCACGCAGAAAGCGTGAAATCAAGCGCGAAAAAGCCATTTAAGCAGTGACGAGACAGAATGTTCTAGAACAAATGTAAAACGGAAACGAAGCGTCAGACGACGAAACAAAAACATACCCGGCAGATTGCCGGAAAATAGCCGCCGTCGATTCCAATAAGCATGATTGAGATTGAAATAACAGAAGATATTGAAAAAGAAAGATTTTTGTACAAAAACATTTTTTTAAGTCCGATTTATTTTGAAGGAATTTCGTAGTTGAACATACTTCTGTTTCTTAGAGAGAGGCTACAGGGGCTCCTATCAATAACAATAAGCCTTAGAGATGGTAAATAAGACTTATAGGAACGACGTTCAAATAGCGTGCATCTAAAATTGGGCTTTATGGGTTTATCCCGTTTCTACTTCTGACTTCAATTTTTTATACTGACTCTGTTCATTTTGATTTGCTTTGCTGCGCAACTGATGTTCAAAATCACTTTTAGCAGAATGAGAGAAGAGAGAAACTAGCCTAGAGAAGTCAAAAAGATTTCACGCAAAATGTTGAAAAGGCGGCAAAATGAGGTAAAGCGAAACATTTTTTTATTCGACGAAGTAAAAAACAAAGCAGGACAAGTCCTGACGTACAATTCAAGGCATTTTCATTGACTAAACAGAAAAACTAGACTTAGAATGGACTATGAGAGAATTGAGAAAACCATTTTAGAAAAAAAAACAGATAAAAAAAATAAGAAAAAACAGAAAATCAATGTCAAAATGCCGCATGTGAACCAAAAAAACCACTAGCGAGAAATGAAAAAATAATTCAAACAAAAAACTAGGTCTAGAATGAGCTGTGAATGAACTGTGAAAACCATTTAGAAAAAAATCCGATCCAAAAAATCGAAAAAACAGTAAAAATCAGTGTGAAATTGCCGCATGTGAACAAAAAACCACTACCGAGAAACCGAATTTTTGTTCAAACACCGTTTTCTCACTCTACTTTAAAATTAGAGCGAAAAAAATTCACGCCGCAAAACCACTCGCTTTTTCGCTCCATTTCCGGTTTCGGCGTGACCAAAATCACCACTCCAATTTGACTTCAAAAATCATGAAAATGTGTGAACAGATCTTAAAAAAAAACATAGCAGGACAAGTCCTGACGTACAATTCAAAGAATTTTCATTGACTAAACAGAAAAACTAGACCTAGAATGGACTATGAGTGAATTGAGAAAACCATTTTTAAAAAAATTAGAAAAAAAATAAGAAATAAACAGAAAATCAATGTCAAAATGCCGCATGTGAACAAAAAAACCACTAGCGAGAATTGAAAATTTAATTCAAACAAAAAGCTAGGCCTAGAATGAGCTGTGAATGATCGGGAAAACCATTTAGAAAAAAAATCCGGTCCAAAAAATCGAAAAAACAGTAAAAATAAGAGTGAAATTGCCGCATGTGAACAAAAAACCACTACCGAGAAACCGAATTTTTGTTCAAACACCGTTTTCTCACTCTACTTTAAAACTAGAGCGAAAAAAATTCACGACGCAAAACCACTCGCTTTTTCGCTCCATTTCCTGTTTCGGCGTGACCAAAATCACTACTCCAATTTGACTTCAAAAATCATGAAAATGTGTGAACAGATCTTAAAAAAAAACTTAACTAAAAAAAACGTCAACTTCAGAGTGAGGCGGCAATTTACGAGTGACGCCAGTGACGTGCGACCAAAAACTTAATCAGGCGAACGAACAAAAATCTCGCTCCACTAAGAGTGAAAAATGCCATCACGCACGCCATTCAGTTGCAATCGCATGAACGAATGAACAAACAGCAGATTTGAAGTGATTGAGACACCATATGGTCACAAAAAAAAACTTTATAAAATACCAAGAGAAAGCCAATCATAGGCCCAGCTATATTAAACTCCCGGTTAAGAAAACCTCAAGAAGATCTATACACCTTTTCGAATCATAAAAAATCAGGAAACCCCAATATAGCTACGCTCAGCTTACAGCTTTGCAGCTATAAAAACATAGCCGGCAGATTGCCGGAATAGCTGCGAAATAGACTTGCGTGCCGTGAAATACAGATGGAAAAAGATACAGAAGTGAGTTGATAATAGTTATCGCCGCCGCCTATAAAACTTACAAGTTTATTTCAAAGGAGGTTGTTTTTGAGTGCAAAAAAATTTTCCCTGTCGCGTCTCGAACCGGCGATCTCCGGATTAACAGCCAGTCGCCTTAACCACTAGGCTGTCGGACCACACAATCTGTTTTCTTACAATCCACTTTGTTTTAGGAACAGATTATGTTTCTGAATAACCGCAATTTAGGTCACGCAGAAAGCGTGAAATCAAGCGCGAAAAAGCCATTTAAGCAGTGACGAGACAGAATGTTCTAGAACAAATGTAAAACGAAAATGAAGCGTCAGACGACGAAACAAAAACATACCCGGCAGATTGCCGGAAAATAGCCACCGTTGATTCCAATAAGCATGATTGGGATTGAAATAACAGAAGATATTGAAAAAGAAAGATTTTTGTACAAAAACATTTTTTTAAGTCCGATTTATTTTGAAGGCATTTCGTAGTTGAACATACTTCTGTTTCTTAGAGAGAGGCTACAGGGGCTCCTATCAATAACAATAAGCATTAGAGATGGTAAATAAGACTTATAGGAACGACGTTCAAATAGCGGGCATCTAAAATTGGGCTTTATGGGTTTATCCCGTTTCTACTTCTGACTTCAATTTTTTATACTGACTCTGTTCATTTTGAATTGCTTTGCTTCAAGCAGGACAAGTCCTGACGTACAATTCAAAGCATTTTCATTGACTAAACAGAAAAACTAGACTTAGAATGGACTATGAGAGAATTGAGAAAACCATTTTAGAAAAAAACAGATAAAAAAAATAAGAAAAAACAGAAAATCAATGTCAAAATGCCGCATGTGAACCAAAAAAACCACGAGAAATGAAAAAATAATTCAAACAAAAAACTAGGTCTAGAATGAGCTGTGAATGAACTGTGAAAACCATTTAGAAAAAAATCCGATCCAAAAAATCGAAAAAACAGTAAAAATAAGAGTGAAATTGCCGCATGTGAACAAAAAACCACTACCGAGAAACCGAATTTTTGTTCAAACACCGTTTTCTCACTCTACTTTAAAACTAGAGCGAAAAAAATTCACGACGCAAAACCACTCGCTTTTTCGCTCCATTTCCTGTTTCGGCGTGACCAAAATCACTACTCCAATTTGACTTCAAAAATCATGAAAATGTGTGAACAGATCTTAAAAAAAACATAGCAGGATAAGTCCTGACGTACAATTCAAAGAATTTTCATTGACTTAATAAACAACTAGACCTAGAACGGACAATGAGTGAATTGGGAAAACCATTTCTAAAAAAAATCAGATGAAAAAAAAAACAAAAAAAAAACAGAAAATCAGTGTCAAAATGCTGCTAGGGAGAACAAAAAACCACTAGTGAGATATGTAATTTTGCTTCTAATAAAAAACTAGGTCCAGAATGAGCTGTGAATGGATTGGGAAAACTATTTAGAAAAAAAATCCGATCCAAAAAATCGAAAAAAATAGAAAAAATCAGTGTGAAATTGCCGCATGTGAACAAAAAACCACTACCGAGAAACCGAATTTTTGTTCAAACACCGTTTTCTCACTCTACTTTAAAATTAGAGCGAAAAAAATTCACGCCGCAAAACCACTCGCTTTTTCGCTCCATTTCCTAATTCGGCGTGACCAAAATCACTACTCCAATTTGACTTCAAAAATCATGAAAATGTGTGAACAGATCTTAAAAAAAAAACATAGCAGGATAAGTCCTGACGTACAATTCAAAGAATTTTCATTGACTTAATAAACAACTAGACCTAGAACGGACAATGAGTGAATTGGGAAAACCATTTCTAAAAAAATCAGATGAAAAAAAAAACAAAAAAAAACAGAAAATCAGTGTCAAAATGTTGCTAGGGAGAACAAAAAACCACTAGTGAGATATGTAATTTTGCTTCTAATAAAAAACTAGGTCCAGAATGAGCTGTGAATGGATTGGGAAAACTATTTAGAAAAAAATCCGATCCAAAAAATCGAAAAAATCAGTGTGAAATTGCCGCATGTGAACAAAAAACCACTACCGAGAAACCGAATTTTTGTTCAAACACCGTTTTCTCACTCTACTTTAAAATTAGAGCGAAAAAATTTCACGCCGCAAAACCACTCGCTTTTTCGCTCCATTTCCGGTTTCGGCGTGACCAAAATCACCACTCCAATTTGACTTCAAAAATCATGAAAATGTGTGAACAGATCTTAAAAAAAAACATAGCAGGACAAGTCCTGACGTACAATTCAAAGAATTTTCATTGACTAAACAGAAAAACTAGACCTAGAATGGACTATGAGTGAATTGAGAAAACCATTTTAAAAAAAATTAGAAAAAAATAAGAAATAAACAGAAAATCAATGTCAAAATGCCGCATGTGAACAAAAAAACCACTAGCGAGAATTGAAAATTTAATTCAAACAAAAAGCTAGGCCTAGAATGAGCTGTGAATGATCGGGAAAACCATTTAGAAAAAAAATCCGGTCCAAAAAATCGAAAAACAGTAAAAATCAGAGTGAAATTGCCGCATGTGAACAAAAAACCACTACCGAGAAACCGAATTTTTGTTCAAACACCGTTTTCTCACTCTACTTTAAAATTAGAGCGAAAAAAATTCACGCCGCAAAACCACTCGCTTTTTCGCTCCATTTCCTGTTTCGGCGTGACCAAAATCACTACTTGTTGAACAGATCTTAAAAAAAATGTGTGAACAGATCTTAAAAAAAAGACAGCGCCCCAATACAATTCAAATTCTTTGAATTGTAAAAAGACAGCGCCCCAATACAATTCAAATTCTTTGAATTGTAAAAAAGACAGAGCCCCAATACAATTCAAATTCTTTGAATTGTAAAAACATAGCCGGCAGATTGCCGGAATAGCTGCGAAATAGACTTGCGTGCCGTAAAATACAGATGGAAAAAGATACAGAAGTGAGTTGATAATAGTTATCGCCGCCGCCTATAAAACTTACAAGTTTATTTCAAAGGAGGTTGTTTTTGGGTGCAAAAAACTTTTCCCTGTCGCGTCTCGAACCGGCGATCTCCGGATTAACAGCCAGTCGCCTTAACCACTCGGCTGTCGGACCATACAATCTGTTTTCTTACAATCAAATTTGTTTTAGGAACAGATTCTGTTTCTGAATAACCGCAATTTAGGTCACGCAGAAAGCGTGAAATCAAGCGCGAAAAAGCCATTTAAGCAGTGACGAGACAGAATGTTCTAGAACAAATGTAAAACGAAAATGAAGCGTCAGACGACGAAACAAAAAACATACCCGGCAGATTGCCGGAAAATAGCCGCCGTTGATTCCAATAAGCATGATTGGGATTGAAATAACAGAAGATATTGAAAAAAAAGATTTTTGTACAAAAACATTTTTTAAGTCCGATTTGTTTTGATGGCATTTCGTAGTTGAATATACTTCTGTTTCGTAGAGAGAGGCTACAGGGGCTACTATCAATAACAATAAGCATTAGAGAGAGGTAACTAATACTTATAGGAACAACGTTCAAATAGCGGGCATCTAAAATTGGGCTTTATGGGTTTATCCCGTTTCTATTTCTGACTTCAATTTTTTATACTGACTCTGTTCATTTTGAATTGCTTTGCTGAGCAACTGATGTTCAAAATCACTTTTAGCAGAATGAGAGAAGAGAGAAACTAGCCTAGAGAAGTCAAAAAGATTTCACGCAAAATGTTGAAAAGGCGGCAAAATGAGGTAAAGCGAAACATTTTTTTATTCGACGAAGTAAAAAAAAAAATAGGAGCGCTATAATAGCCGGCTGAGAAGATGAGGGCGGCTATTAAAAAAACCAAGAGCACCGCAATATAGCTACGCTCAGCTTACAGCTTCGCAGCTATAAAAAATAGGAGCGCTATAATAGCCGGCTGAATAGATGAGGGCGGCTATTAAAAAAAACCAAGAGCACCGCAATATAGCTACGCTCAGCTTACAGCTTCGCAGCTATAAAAAACAATGGGCATTAAATCCGTCGGACAAAAAATGCACGTATTAATTACATAGGACAGGAAAAGGACGTCTGCTCTCATGGATCAAGTTACCTCAGACTTGAGAAGTTCTCCTCCTCCGAGTGCAAACAGCTCATCATTGGTGATGTCCTCGAACACTGTCACTCCACTCATTTTGGACAGAAGCTCCTTCAAGATCACCAAATCGAAGTTCCTCTCGGCCTTCAGTTGGTTCGCAATGTACTGTAGCAGTCCAGAAGTGTCAAACACGTACTTCTTACAGATCAAACCAATGAACACCGCCAGACCTTTAAAGATAAATCAAATCCCAGACTGGTTCTTAACTCACATGAATTGGTTCTTTAAACTCACATTTTGGCTTGGTCAAGCTCTAAGAAGCGCCCTTCACACCATAAATATAAGTCTCCAAAACAGTTTCTGTGAATCGCATACTTGGAGACTAGTGAGCTGAAAGGCTCTAAGAGAACTTAATGCCCTCTGGGCGCTACCTGTTTATCCTGTTTTTGAGGAAAAGTCAAATGGGTCAGAGGAAAATTGGTCGAGTGAAAAATCGCATTAAAAGACCAACATGACTAATATAATTGCTACAAACTTCGTAAAATGTTTACGTTATTTTTTCAATGGCTAGTTGTACCCACGGTCTAGGTAATTTTTTCAGTTGGAAAAGTAGGAAACAAACGCGATTGTTGATAATTTCTTACTGTTAAGCCATGGTGAAAGTGAGGCATTAGCCTGATTGATCTTCTCTTTAGTCGGATTGGCCAGCTCATCGACGAGTGTGTAAATCATCACATCAATCGACAGCTGCGAGAACAGTTTCAACACATCCGCCATCGGGGCATTCAGGTTATCGTACTTTTGAAGCTGAGCAATGACGTGGTCAAAAGCCACGAGGGGATTGCAGAAGGCCAATTTGGCAATGTGACGTCCAATACTCTTGACAGTGTCCTTAGTGAGTCGCTTCATGAGATACTTGATACGATCAGTGACTTCAGCTTTCTTCAAGATTAGGAGAGGGTCGGCCGAGTACACTTGTGACTTCCACAGATAATAGAGATGGTACCTGAAAACAAAGGAGCTACCTTTCCTGCAAAGTACATCCTTTCAATCTCGCTATTAAAACTAGTCTGCAAGATAACAATCACAAAAATATGAAATTCGTCTCATTGTCCATCTCTGTGCGGATTTTTCTCGCGTTATCAAAAACGCATAAAACTTAAGACTCAATGCCGAAAAAACAATAAATAATAGACGGAATATAGTATTAACAATTTGTGACATGTTACTCTTCACAATTTAGTCACATTGCAACTTTCACAGGATAATAGTTCTTAGCGTTACTTGACATCAAAAAACACAATGGCAGACAAGCGTCTAATAGAACATTTCTTGCGTCAAAACTACACTGATTTTTCGGATCTTTTCCGTTTGTGCCCCACAGTACGTTATTCTCCCCCCAGTGACAGAGCACGTGTCATTACATAGTAAATCATTATGTAAAAATATTGCACGTGCGTCTGGGGGTTGCAAATAATATGCACCCACTAAGCTGGGGGGGGGGGGGCACAAACGGAAAAGATCCGATTTTTCTTTACCTTTCACGCTTTAGTTGCACCCTATTAGTCTTACTATCAGCCATTCCACCCCATTAGGTACTTGGCATGGCATCATTAGGCTCAGACCGCAAGGACTTCTTGATAGTCTAACAAGTGCGTTCTCTTTCTGTTGAAGTTTGGTTAATTACAGGTATGCTCATAATCTACTTGAAATTGCGTGTAGGTGACCAAATAATACAAAATGAGCAGAAAATTAAGAGCAACACATCTAATTCCACTGACCTGTCGTGATAGGGCAGATATTGCACAGCACCCCAGAGCAACTCTGGGTAGAAACAAGAAGAATTCATCAGACTTAGAGCAGGGAACATACACGCGTCCATGATCTTCAGCCATGCTTGCATCACTTTACGCTGTAAAAATACACTCACTTTTCGAAGCCTTTTTAAATCCAGCTTTGCTGAACTAGCAAATTTATAGGTCAGAAGTCCAAAACCAACCAAACAGCAGAACGGAAACTTTTTGATCAATAATCGAGAATTTGCGCTTTTCAACGTTCCTGCGATGCTTTATCCTATAAACGCAGATCTGTAGAAATACATCGTCAAAAGTTTCTTTAAGAACTCTGAACAATCTTCAACATAGCCGGTAGATTGCCGGAAAATAGCCGCGATAGATGCTTGTTGCCTTCCATGGAATTCAAACAACTAAAGAAAAAGAAACAGATTCACCACCAGTCCTTTAATAGACCACTAGACTTTTTGGGTTAGTTAGACTCGGACTGTCATTGTTATGAGACACATACGCTCCATAAGGGAAAAACCCTAATAGAGCTTTTTCAAAATTATCAATCGAAATAAAAAAACTCAAGACTCTAATACTCAAGAATTAGGGCATATACGTTTGGCACTACTTAGATGCACACTATTGATGTTTAATAAGTAAATGTTCATAAAAATCTACAGTTCATTAAGTGAGTTCAGAAGTCATGTTTGGAGTGAGGTAAGTCAAGCACTTGACCTGAAAGCAGAAGAAATGAAGTCACACCAACAAATTTTAACTGCAAAGCAGGAGAAGTCAATGACATTGAAAAAGTCAATTTCAAGATGTCAGGTCGCAAGAATCATGGATGGAGACAACGAATTAAAAAAACATAGCAGGACAAATCCTTAAGTACAAATCAAAGAATTTCCATTGACTAAACAAACAACTAAACCTAGAACGGACTATGAGTGAATTGGGAAAACCATTTTAAAGAAATCAGATAAAAAAAACAGAAAATCAATGTCAAAATGGCGCACGTGAACAAAAAACCACTGGCGAGAAATGAAAACAAATTCAAACAAACAACTAGGCGTAAAATAAACTATGAATGGATTGGGAAAACCATTTAGAAAGAAATTCGATCCAAAAAAATCGAAAAAAAGAGTAAAAATTGAACTGAAATTGCCGTATGTGAACAAACCACTAGCGAGAAAGCGAATTTTTGATCAAACACGTTTTCTCACTCTACTTTAAAATTAGAGCGAACAAATTTCACGCCGCAAAACCACTCGCTTTTTCGCTCCATTTCCTGTTTCGGCGTGACCAGAATCACTACTCCAATTTGACTTCAAAAATCATGAAAATGTGTGAACAGATCTTAAAAAAAAGACAGCGCCCCAATACAATTCAAAGTCTTTGAATTGTTAATGTCCCCAATAATAGCCACTATCGCTTAGCGGCTATTAATAACATAGCTGGCAGACTGCCAGAAAATAGCTGCAAGAGTTTCATAGATCTGCAGTGTTCAAAAGATTTTAAAAGAAAGACATGAAGAATTTTTCATTAAAACCTGGGATGTTACATTTCGATTACGAAATTGTATAAATTTTTGCTGCTTCTATTAGGTTTCCTCAAATATCCTTCCATTAGAATGACCCATATTCACTTGACCTTAACTCTCTGAATAAGTAAAGAGAAGTCAATTGCAGAGCGAGGCAGTCATTTTTGAGAGTGAGATAAATCCCGCGTGACCAAAAACTTATTCACTCGATAAACAAAAAACTAGCTCCATTGAGAGTGAAAAATTGCGTCAAGCACGCAATTCATTTGCAATTGCACGAACGAAAGAACAAAAGGCAGATTTGAAGTCATTATGACGTCATAAGGTCGTAACAAAAATCTTGACGAAATAGAAAAACAAAGCGGGTCAAGTCCTGCAACAATTCAAAGCATTTTCGTTGACCTATCAAAACTCGACCGAGAATGGACTTGAAAAAATATTTAGAAAAAATTCGATCAAAAATCGATAAAACAGTAAAAATCGAAGTCAAATTGCCGCGAGAAAGCGCTTTTATTCAAACACCGTTTTCTCACTGTTTTAAAATGATATTGCAAGCCGCACAACCACGCACTTTTTAACTCCACTTCCTGTTTTTGCGTGACCAAAATGATCACTTCCATTTGACTTCAAAAATCAAAAAATATGTGTGAACAGATCTTAAAAAACAGTCGGAAGAATTCCGGAAACAATTCGAACTAAAAAAACTGAGCACCTTAACTGTTAAAATAGACCACAAGCTACATAACATTAATCATTCTGAAACAAGAACACAAAAAATAGTAATCGAAAGTATCCAATAACTTTGTAAAGAAGTTAGCTTCACTTCATTAAACGACTGCCAAATAAAAAACAAGAAATTGTTATAGAGAACACCTACAAAATAATTGAACAAAGTTATACTAGAAAGTTTTACACAAAATAGTAAAATGCAAATTCAAAACCACTACTTTCTGATAAAAAAGATCATTACTTCTTTGGCTCAAGCAATCTCACACCCAACAACTGGCAGAATTATGTTGAACAACAAAAAAGTGCAAAGTCGGAAAAAATTAGAAATAATTCTTTTTTCAATAAAGTGTCCTGTCTAACCATCAGCTGTAGATAGCCTAACAGAAAAAACCTATAGGTTATCTCTTTATTAGTGGTTGCACAATAAGAAATATAGCGAGAAGCAAAATGTAAGAAAGAGGAAAAAATTGAAAAGACGAAAATTGGACAAAATTTCGTTAAAATTACTGAACTTTCTAGAACAACTCAAAATTATTATCCAGTCAATTGAAATGCAGCAAAAACATCTAATATTAAATACAGCACTCCCCAAATACTACATGCAATTGAAAAGGAATACGAAAACTGTTTAAAAAATGGTCCGATATGTAAAAAAAAACTGTAAAAGTAGCTAATTGTATAAAAGATCTTGAATACAAAAAATTGTTTTTTTTTTGCTTCAGATGGTCAAAACTGCTTCCAAACGCATTCTTTCCAGTTTAAATAATGAGACAAACATCTTTCAACAAAAAAATGGAATTTGAACTGCTGAAAACTAGGCGACATGAACAGAAAACCACTCCTTCTTCTCTCTGCTCTCGATTTCGTTCAACCTATTGACCTTAACACTTGGTTTTCACGCGCGGTTTTGGTTTTACATCCTGTTTTAAATACACTCCAAAAAATTATCAATAAAAAAGGCGCTCAGCCAAAACTCCTTTCGAGTCGAGAAAAATAGCACCCCAATACAATTCAAATTCTCAGAAATGTAAAAAACGAAGAGCAGTCCAATAATAGCCTCAGCTATCGCTTCGCGGCTATTATACATAGCCGGCAGATTGCCGCAATAGCTGCGAAAGAATAGACATGCGTGCCATATAATAGAGATAGAAACAGATACAGATCTAAATTGAAAAAAATCGACTCCGCTCAAAAAATGAGGCTAAAAAACTTTCAGCGATTAATTAATAAAGCTTGTTACATTCATTCCGCAGAAGCCTCCTATTAGGGACCTTTACTGCATATTTGAGTTCCTTTGACTTTAAACAAATTCAAATTAGACTTAATGTGCAAAAGTCAATTTATTGAGTGAGGTAAGTCACGTATGATCAAAATCTAATCACACAAAACAATTTTGCTAGAGAGAGCGTGAGAAATCACGTCAAGCGTGCAAAAACCGTTAGTGAGAGGAAGAAGTCACTCAGAAAATTTGACTTTTTCAGCTTTGCTGTGTGAACAAATGTAAAAACGAAAAAGCGTCAGACGAAACAAAAAAAACATCGCAGGACAAATCCTGACGTACAATTCAAAGAATTTTCATAGAGTAAACAGAAAAACTAGACCTAGAATGGACTATGAGTGAATTGAGAAAACCATTTTTAAAAAAATCAGTTAAAAAAATAAGAAACAATCAATGTCAAAATGCCGCATGTGAACAAAAAACCACTAGCGAGAAATGAAAATTTAATTCAAACAAAAAACTAGGTCTAGAATGAGCTGTGAATGGATTGGGAAAACCATTTAGAAAAAAATCCGATCCAAAAAATCGAAAAAAGTGAAAATAAGAGTGAAATTCCCGCATATGAACAAAAAAACCACTACCGAGAAACCGAATTCTTGTTCAAACACTGTTTTCTCACTCTGCTTTAAACTAGAGCGAAAGAATTTCACGCCACAAAACCACTCGTCTTTTTGCTCCACTTCTTGTTTTGGCGTGACCAAAATCACTACACCAAAATCATGAAAATGTGTGAACAGATCTTTAAAGACAGCGCCCCAATAATTCAAATTCTTTGAATTGTAAAAACCAAGAGCAGCACATAATAGCTCCGCTCAGATTACAGCTTTGTAGCTATAAAAACCATTTAGCGAGAAAGCAATTTTTTGTCCAAACAACGTTATCTCGCTGGGGTAGTTGGGGAGGGGGGGTAGGTGGGGGTAGTTAGGCGAAGGGAGGGGGTAGTTTGGGGGGTAGCGGTAGGTGGGGGGTTGTTTGGGGGTAAGCGGTAGGTGGGGGGGGGGGGGGGTTGTGGCGGGGGGGGGGGGTAGGTAGGCGTTGGGGCGCGTAGATAGGTGGTGGGGGGGTTTGTGGGGTGTAGTTCATAATTAATATCCGTTACAAACGAAGCTACTGTTAAAGTCCAATGTTCGAAAACAGAAGTCAAAAATCAAAAACGGAGGTAAATGCTCGAACAGTAAGAGGTCAAAACTAAAGTCATGAACAAACTTGCTTTCTGCTAAAAAACAAGAGAAACAAAACAAAAGTAGCCCAACAAACCACATTAAAGTGTTTTAAAAATGCCGACAAGTTTTTTAGGTGCGGGGGGAGCTAGGTGGGGTGGGTGGGTAGACAGGTTGGGGAGGTGCGTAGTGCTGGGGTAGTTGGGGGTGGGGGTAGGTGGGGATAGTTAGGTGAAGGGAGGGGGTAGGGGTAGGTGGGGGGGGGGTAAGTTGGGGCGGGGGGATGTAGGTGTTTTTTTAAGGGGGGTTGGGGTAGATAGGTGGTGGGGGGTTTGTGCGGTGTAGTTAAGATAATTAGGTGTGACTTATATAGGAACAAAAATCTCAAAATGACCTCTTCACCTTGAACATTACCAACAGTTCCCCTTCACCTTGAACATTACCAACAGTTCCTAATTACTATACATTACAAAACATACCCGGCAGATTGCCGGAAAATAGCCGCCGTTGATTCCAATAAGCATGATTGGGATTGAAAACATACCCGGCAGATTGCCGGAAAATAGCCGCCGTTGATTCCAATAAGCATGATTGGGATTGAACGAATAGAAGATATTGAAAAAAAAAGATTTTTGTACAAATACATTTTTTTAAGTCCGATTTATTTTGATGGCATTTCGTAGTTGAACATACTTCTGTTTCTTAGAGAGAGGCTACAGGGGCTACTATCAATAACAATAAGCATTAGAGATGGTAAATAAGACTTATAGGAACGACGTTCAAATAGCGGGCATCTAAAATTGGGCTTTATGGGTTTATCCCGTTTCTATTTCTGACATCCATTTTTGTACTAACTCTGTTCATTTTGAATTGCTTCGCTGAGCAAGTGATGTTCAAAATCACTTTTAGCAGAATGAGAGAAGAGAGAAACTAGCCTAGAGAAGTCAAAAAGATTTCACGCAAAATGTTGAAAAGGCGGCAAAATGAGGTAAAGCGAAACATTTTTTTATTCGACGAAGTAAAAAAAAAATAGGAGCGCTATAATAGCCGGCTGAGAAGATGAGGGCGGCTATTAACAAAGCTACTGTTAAAGTCCACTGTTCGCAAACATAAGTCAACAATCAAAAACGGAGGTAAATGCTCGAACAGAAAGAAGTCAAAATTCAAGTTATGAACAAACTTGCTTTCTGCTAAAAAAAAAACCTGTAGAATCTCAATACTCTTCTTCGAGTCGTAAAAACCTGTAGAATCTCAATACTCCTCTTCGAGTCGTAAAAACCAAGAGCACCGCAATATAGCTTCGCTCAGCTTACAGCTTCGCAGCTATAAACATACCCGGCAGATTGCCGGAAAATAGCCGCCGTTGATTCCAATAAGCATGATTGGGATTGAAAGAATAGAAGATATTGAAAAAAAAAAAGATTTTTGAACAAAAACATTTTTTAAGTCCGATTTATTTTGATGGCATTTCGTAGTTGAAGATAACGTACTTCTGTTTCTTAGAGAGAGGCTACAGGGGCTACTATCAATACCAATAAGCATTAGATATGGTAACTAAGACTTATAGGAACGACGTTCAAATAGCGGGCATCTAAAATTGGGCTTTATGGGTTTATCCCGTTTCTACTTCTGACTTCAATTTTTTATACTGACTCTGTTCATTTTGAATTGCTTTGCTGAGCAACTGATGTTCAAAATCACTTTTAGCAGAATGAGAGAAGAGAGAAACTAGTCTAGAGAAGTCAAAAAGATATCACGCAAAATGTTGAAAAAGCGGCAAAAATGAGGTAAAGCGAAAATTTTTTTTATTCGACGAAGTAAAAAAAAATAGGAGCGCTATAATAGCCGGCTGAGAAGATGAGGCGGCTATTAATAAATGACCGTTTAAGTTAGCAATAAATGCAAGATACAAAGCTGTGACCAACTTCAACTCCAGACTTCTCAGCTTTCTCCGAGCTCTGAAACAAAACCAAGCATTTAATTCAACTCGTTCTTTATCAATAACTGAGGTTGACAGTTATATCATGAGTAATATACCTCTTTGAGAGAAGCAGTAGCAATTCTTGCCAACTTGACGTACAGAAACGGATCTTCACTCAAAGATGGGCCCAAAGTCAACAGCATGTCCGATATGACTCCATGGAAGTCCAAGTACTCAGTAGCCGGTTTGATTTGCTTCTCCACTGCCTCTGCCTTAATTGGCTGTGACTTCTCTTCCTTCTTCGTGAGAGGTAAAGGTGGGGCAGATTGAGATAACTGTGTGCTAGTTGTAGTACTGGTCGAGGCTGGTGGAGTTCCAGTTAAGGCACACTCTCTACACACCCTGAAAGCAAGCAGAATGTCAACAGCATATTGTACTGGTTAATATTGATTTGGTTGATTTCCTTCGAAAAAACTTGCTGGCTTTAGAACCCTTTTGTGGAACTTTGCGGAACCACAGTTTGTGGAACTTGATTAGGAAGCTCACTCGCCTTTTGTACACAGGATCAATAATCTCATGAACCAGTTGGCACAGATGATAGGCAACATCTCCGAAAGACATCACATAACTGCATGGGACTGGCAACAACTCGAGCATTTCATTCACACTTTTCCAATCACCCATAACTAACAACTGCTGCAACAGTCCAAGTTTCTGATTGTCACCAAACTCTGGCGCAACTTGCAATGATTGCACTTCCTTCGCGTTTTCTTCGGCTACGGCTTCGTTTAGAACCGCAGCTGTAAGCTTCCTAGCAGCTTGACGGCAATTGATAAGGTACTTTTTGTAGTTTTCGTTCATCTCCTTATCTGACGGAATCAAATGATTGTATATATCAGCACAAGATATAACCCCATCAGTAATCAACATAGCCGTAACATGCAACAAAGATTCGGGGGTCTTCCTGGTGACGTTGATGAAAGACTTGAAGTGTTGCAATTTGAAGCCAAGAAACTGCGCGATGTTGCTACCGACTCCAAATTCTCGCATTACTTCTATGAGGAACTTTTTGCTTTCTGACTGGCATTCTATCACTTCTAGTAGTATGTCGATCACTCGGTTGGGGTCTAAGTTGAACTTTCCTAGAACAAAAATGAATTGTGAACTGAGGAGCTGGGATATTACATTTTTGGTAAGCTTGGGGAATTGTCATTATGTACACAGAGTAACAAACGCAAAATGCATACTGACAACTCACCGACTAAGCTTTTAAGATTGCCCACAAACTGAGAGGGCGAAATACCCATCGTCTCCTGGTTTAACTCTGTGATCAATTTGCTGTATCCTTCATTTTCCTCTCGAAGCATATTGAACTTGTTCTGT
Organism: Convolutriloba macropyga; assembly: GCF_964194025.1. NCBI lineage: Eukaryota > Metazoa > Xenacoelomorpha > Acoela > Convolutidae > Convolutriloba > Convolutriloba macropyga. The sequence goes on from NC_134468.1 coordinate 53,895,105, forward strand.
TTGTAACTAAAACGTGAAACATTGTTTGAACAGGTTATTTAATTCTCATAACCCTAGGTTAAATTTAATCAGTCAAAAAATTGCAGATACTTTGTTTATATTTGAAATCAAAACTCATAGGTTCCGTGATCTATCATTTGATCCACGCGTAGTACAACAGCAACCGCGCCGCCATTAAAAAAAGTAACAAGTTAAATCCTGAAATGATATATAAAATACATCATGCAGGTAGTGTATGCAATAACACACAGAAATGTCATTTTTGAATTGCTAACAACAATAAATAATGAATAAATAGATAGGAACAGCATACATCATGAACTAAATTTAAACTCACGCCACCAATTGGCCCAAATGAATTCGGTCTGGGCTCTTCCTGAGTTTTTCTAAAATTGAGCCTTGTATTTTTCGGCAGTGCCAGAAGATTTTGACACTGTTTAAGTCGCCGTGGAAATTTCATTATGATATCTTACACCACTATTGATCACACGGTTTTCAAGGTATTTAGATCTAGCAACAATTTTAAACATACCCTGCAGATTGCCGGAAAACAGCCGCCGTTGATTCCAATAAGCATGATTGGGATTGAAAGAATAGAATTTATTGAAAAAAAATTTCTGTACAAAAAATTTTTTAAGTGCCATTTATTTTGATGGCATTTCGTAGTTGAACATACTTCTGTTTCTTAGAGAGAGGCTACAGGGGCTACTATCAATGCCAATAAGCATTAGAGATGGTAATAAGACTTATAGGAACGACGTTCAAATGGCGGGCATCTAAAATGGGGCTTTATGGGTTTATCCGGTTTCTATTTCTGACTTCAATTTTTTATACTGACTCTGTTCATTTTGAATTTCTTTGCTGAGCAACTGATGTTCAAAATCACTTTTAGCAGAATGAGAGAAGAGAGAAACTAGCCTAAAAAGATTTCACGCAAAATGTTGAAAAAGCGGCAAAATGAGGTAAAGCGCAACATTTTTTTGTTCGACGAAGTAAAAAAAAATAGGAGCGCTATAATAGTCGGCTGAGATGAAAGCGGCTATTATTGACTAATTTTCTTGTCCGATTTGCCGTTGGAAGTGCGATGCGAGATTTTTTTTGAAATGGTTGGTTGATATATTTGAAAATTTGTCAAGTGCATAGTGCGACCCTATATTGTCGAATAGGTAATATGTTAATTAGTTTAAGGTCGTGAGATGAATCATAATTTCTACTATTGTAGCAAGCTTTGACAGCCCAATTTAACTGTTTTTCAAGAGTTAAGATTCTGAGGTATTGAGCACAAAGAACTGCAGGATATTGCAGGTGAGTAATAACAAGAAAAATCATCAGTGCTCTTTTGAAAAACTCTGGAACGTAGTGTCGTAATGTATAAAGAGAACTTATGCCTTCAGCCATATTACATACATTTTTTACCTCGCACTGAAAGGTGAGATTCTTATCAATTGTAACACCAAGATATTTTACTTATGTTTATTCCATAATCTTTTGTCCATCAACTGTAAATGACAGATATTTAGATTCAGTGGAGCCAAATATAAGGAATTCCAATTTGTCAACATTGAGCTTAAGAAAATTGCAATCAAAGTAATTGCATTCAAAATTGTCAGATATCGAACAATTTTTTGGATAAAACGACTCTTATAGATCGCGTCTATCGTTGAATAGTTTTTCCGAAATCCAAATTGCATTTTGTTATAGATAATAGCTTTGTGTAGATATTTTATGATTTGATCTCTTGGGAGTTTTTCATAAACTTTTGGGTAAGGCTAGTGTTAAAGTGTTAACGAAATTTGCCTATAGTTTAATGCATTATCAAAATCACGTTTTTAAACAGTGGGTTGATGTGAGCAAATTTAGGTTGCGAAGGAAACGGCTCTGCTCTCAAATATTCTTTAAACAAAAAATACTACAGCTAGTATTTAGCTAGTAAATAGCTTAGCTAGTTGTATTGCCCCTATTTTCAATTCCCAAGCAAGTATGTTCGCAGTACCCAGTGGTTGTTCAGGAAAAGCAGCGCTCTTAGACAATCACGGCTAATTAACAAAAAACTGATGAACTGATTGGCGGTTTTCAACCGAATGTTTTATTAACTTCATTAAGTTTAAATGTTCCCAACTGATTAATTATGTAGTTCAAGTGATTAGCAATCTCATGTTTGTTTATGATTATACCAAAATTATTTTTCTAATAGTCTATTGTAGCCGTTGTTTTTGCAGTTTATAACTCATTGATAACATTCCAATTCTTTCGACTGCAAGTGTAACTGTAAATGAGCTGTTTCTCAAAATTTTCCATGTAGCTGAAAATCAAATGATTTCTTGCATGGAGTAGTTTTTCTAAAATTCCATTAGCAATAAATTTCTTTTTTTTGTAGTTCAATTGTTGAGCTGACAAATTTTTGTGCTAAGGAAAAAAAGTGGTCTATTGTTGCGTATGTATACTTTTTTCAAAGGAACGTGTTGAGTTCTTATTGCTTTGACAACAATATTTTTGAAAGTGATAGTGTTTCTAAATTGTGTAATGATTTTAAAAAAATCCAACCTGAATCTTTGTTTTCTGAAATAAATTTATATCCAGGTTTTTCTTTTCGTAAACAAGTTTTGAAATGATGGTTGATTTTCTAGACATTTAGAATTGAGAGCGTTGCCATGGGGTCACTTGATCAAAGAATCGAAAATGCATGCTTTGTTTGTTGTTAATGATCCATCTGTTATATTATAATCAATTAATGTTCTCTTTTTGTTTCCCATACTATTTGCATGTGACACATTATTGAGATTCCAATAGTAAGTTAAAACAACTGAATCAATTTTCGAACCAAGTATTGGTTCCCAATAGTTCAAATTATAGTCTCCCATTAAAAATACCAGCATGTTGAGATACCACTAGATCATCTCCTCTCCCTGAGTTTTCCGGGAATTCGTCAGGAACTTTTCATTGGGGCAGTAAGAACGATTGACTAGAAAGTTTTGCCTGGTTTTTAGATTAATCTATTGTTTTCCCACACGCTTTCAAAATAATGAGTTGTCTTCAAAGTATGTACGCTATTCTGCTTTCAGAGTTGTGGTAATAGTAACATTAAACAACCTCCTTAGCATCACCTCTGTAATTTTTCAAACAAGTAAATTCATTTTTCTTTATTTCAAATGGTGTTCAACTCGAATACGTACATTCAAGCAAGTTTAAGTGAACGCATACATGCACTTATGTTCAATGTCATAAACTAGAGGTTCCAGTTCGATGGATTTTAATTTAAACTCCGCCATTTCAAATGTAATAAATTTTAAGTTTTTGGGATAGACCACTATACATTTTGGAAGAATGTTACTGTATTTTTTATAAGGGCCAGGGTTTAATTCAATGTCTCCACTAGAGTAGAAAGGCAACAAAAGTAGTGACTGAAAATAGCAAAAATGGAAAAATTACATACTGGAGTCCTATTTTAGATTTATTCTTGCCTAACAGAATCTCGGATTGCAATCCGGTTGCGCGGTAGGAGGAAAGATCACCGATTTTTCAAACAATCAACCAGATGATTAGTTATCTAAAATTCAGCATTTAATTTATTACACTTTTTGACCGACCAAACATAAGCAATGATTAATATGGTTCAGTATATGAATAAGTTTGGCAAGATTTCCAAAAACTGGGATTTTTGAACGGGTTTCGATTATTGCCTATGGGTTGAGCAGGACTGTTATTCGTTGGTTCAAAGTTATATACAGCATTATTGTACATCCTACAGCCAGTATTCACTAAACCAGCTAAAGTTCTGAGATGATACCTAATCTGAAGGTTTTTAAGCGTTGGCAAACCACAAGAATAAATTAGGTGAACATTATCGTGGAAGAGTTGGTTGTAGTGGTGCACATTTCCATTAGAGTAAGGACAATTGCGAATTATTTGTTTGAGTTTAAGCACTTGAAAATCACTAGATTCATTATCACCCTTTTCAAGCAGTAACTCGGTAAATTCATATATCCCATTTATTTTTGGCACCATTAGCGAGTCGATTTTTAAGGGTGGCACCTCGCAAACACATCTGCTTCAAACTTGTCTACAAATTGTAACCAATTCTTTAAATACTGAAAAACTAACACTAGCAGATTTATTAAACTTCAATATGTTGTTAGTTCCGTCCTGTAGGATAAATGTATTTTTAGTTTTTGTCGATGCAGTTATTTAAAATTTTTTCTTTGTTGTTGATCCTCTGTATGCGTGGAGAATCCAATTATTGGGAAGGTTTCCAATTTCCTCAAGTTTTGGTACAAAACTGCTGCCAAAAACTATTTTCGTTTCTTCTTTTGGGTGAGGTGGCTTAAAAGCTGTTAACTTTTGTGCGCAAATCCTCTTCCGCTGTTGATGAAGCCCCACAACCACTTCCTGTCGAACCATCTGCAGTGGTTCTGTCCTTGTTTAATTATGTGGTATTTTCACAAATAAATACCTTTTTTGCAGCAAATTTTTTGAATACTTGCACATAACATATAGGCAACCTCATCTTTGATTGATACCCAATCGTTCGGCTTAGCATTTCATTTTCACTAACATCAAGAGGCTTTGCAAGGCTTTACATCGGTCAAAAAGAACGTTTGAATTTAGGTCACAAGAATCGATTTTAAACAAAAGAGCAAATGATAAGCTGTTCAATTTACTGTCTGTTAAGAAGCTGTTCAATTCCCTGAGAAGCTGTTCAGATCCCACGTTTTCTACAATCCAAAGGAGTTTGATTTTATTTGTTTTCTGTCTTTCTTTAAGATCTGTTCACGCTTTTTAGGCTTTTTCCACGTCAGTGAGAAATCAAATTGGAGTGATGATTATAGCCATGCTGAAGTAGTACAGGGATGAAAAATCAGAGTAACTTTGAAGTTTGAGGCGTGATTTTCTTCAAACTTAAAACAAATTGGAGGGAAAAACTGATGTTTGAATAAATTTTCGGTTTTTCAGAGGGCGTTGTTTTCACGTGCGTCAACTTGACTTCTGTCTTCAGAGTCTCTTTTCCTTGAGTGCTTTTAATGTGATACATACGTGTTCTATTTGCGACTAGATGAAGGAACTCATCCAGGGGCAGCTGAGCCGTTTCACGACCTGAACACTGTCAAAAAACATTAAAGAATATTTGATTTTGCCCATTTCAAAACTTATTTCTGTTGTCTTATCACTTATTATCATCAAGAAGAGGTCCCATTTGTTGATAATGAGTCGCAAACGAAACTAATCAATGGTGCGAGTTAATAGCTTATTAGTTCTCATGCCTGCGACACTTTTTCTGAGTTAATTATAAGTTAATTTTTGAGTTTCTGTTGTACTTTTGTAAATTTTGTTATCATCGTCTATTCTCATTAGTAACGGGGCTCATAGGTTGTTAATAGGGTCAATTTTTTCGACTAATCGTTTCTGTTCAAAGCTGATATCTTCTATGACTTCGACATCAATCGTTTTCAAGAAATATTAAAGAATTTTTGAGCTTTGCGAGTTTTTTTGTTAACTTCTTTATTATTGAACGTTCTCATTATTGACCGCGTTCTTTGGTTTCTAAAAAACTTTTCTTGTTGTTTAAAGTCTTTTCAATTCATAGGTAGTGCTTTCTCAGACTTCTACGCTGCCCGTTTTTGAAACATATTAATGAATTTTTGAGTTTTGCAAGTATTTATTGAACTTATTGCTATCTTATCACTTAATGACAGGTTTCAACGGTTGATAATGAGAAACAAGGGAATCTAATTAGTTGCATGGTTTCATAGAAGATGTTTTTTTTGGTTTTGACCATCTCTTTAAAAATTAGATTATTTTTCAGTCTTGCTTGTTTTTTGTTCTTGTGGTCAAATTGTTTAATGTCAACTGCGTCCAAACTAATTTCTCTCAATGGGCATCTAACACGGCGTAATTAATCATCAGGTCGAAGCTAAATCAATTCTTTGGATCGTAATTCAGGACCTGTCCTGCTCTTTCTTATTTCGCTTTCCGATCTTGGACATATTTGCGTGAATTTGCTCAATAAATTCTATATTCCATCCAGTTGAAACAGTGATCGAGGTAAGTCAAACTCGAACGTCGTGACTTATGTAAAATAAAAAACGTGATTAAAAGGTACGACGAATTAAAAAAAGATAACAGGAGAAGTCCTGACATACAATTCAAAGAATTTTCATCGACAAAACCAAACATAAGCCGACTAATGTCGGAAGAAATGCTCTCGAACGACAGGCGGGAGCAAAATTATTTGACCACACCGGGATTCGAACCATTGACCTACCGATCCCCATCCAAATACACTGACCACATGGCTATCAGGCCCTTCTTGTCGATATGCTACAACCGATTTTATATTAGCAACAAACTATACTTCGGAGTGAGCGCAACAGAAATCACTCAAACATGAAGAACTAAAGCGTGAAAAAGTCACTTGAGATGTCAAAGAATGTTTTCGAAAAGCACAAAAACGGTCAAGCGAAAAATTCGGATACAAAAGACCAACACGTTTACAATCATTGCTATGAACTTCGTTCAAGAGCAATTAAACAACGAGACATCTGGACTACGCACAGATTGGAAAACAAACTAGCAGGCCCGCAAAAGCATCATAAGAAAATCATTTGAAAGAATAGGTTTAAAATTGAGATTTTTTTTGTACCAGCTCGGGCTGTAAGCCATGCCCCTCGTTCAACAGCCAGAGGTATTACGTTAAGTTACCGATGTGTTTGGTTTAAAATATTAACCCAAGAAACAGCAATTTTTTGGTCAAGGACTTAATTGGCTTTGCTATCTTGCATATTTAAGTACCGCTAAGACTCGTACAGATTACGAACTTCTACATGTTGGCATATGAGAAAAGAAAATGAGAACAGAAATGAGAAAAGAAAGTGAGAAAAGAAAGTGAGAAGAAAACGAAGAAAAGAAAATGAAGAAAAGAGAGTGAGGAAAAGAAAGTGAAGAAATGAAAGTGAAGAAATGAAAGTGAGGAAAGAGAGAAAAGAAAGGAAGGAACAAAGTGAGAAGACAAGGTGAGAAGACATTGAGAAAACAAAGTGAGAAAACAACGTGAGGAAAGTGAAAAAAGTGTGAAAAGAAAATGCAAAGAAAAGTGAGAAAGCCAAGTGAGAAAAGAAAATGAAAGAAAGTGAGAAAAGAATGTGAGAAACGAAAACGAAGAGAGGAAAGTGAAGAAAAGAGAGCGAGGAAAAGAGAGTGAGGAAAAGAGAGTGAAGAAAAGAGGCTGAAGAAAAGAGTGAAGAAAAGAGTAAGAAAAGAAAGTGAGAAAAGGAAGTGAGAAAAGAAAGTGAGAAAAGAAAGTGAAAAAAGTGAGAAAAGAAAATGAAAAGTGAGAAAACAAATTGGGAAATCAAATTGAGAAAACAAAGTGACAAAACAGCGCGAGGAAAGTGAAAAAAGTTTGAAAAGAAAATGAAAAGAAAAGTGAGAAAGCAAAGTGGTAAAAGAAAATGAGAAAAGAAAAGCAGAAAAGAAAGTGAGAAACGAAAACGAAGAAAGGAACGAGAAGAAAAGAGCGAGGAAAAGAGAATGAGCAAAAGAGAGTGAAGAAAAGAGAGTGAGAAAAGAAAGTGAGAAAAGAAAGTGAGAAAAAAAGTGAGAGAAAAAAGTAAGAAAAGAAAGTGAGAAACGAAAACGAAGAAAAGAGAGTGAGGAAAAGAGAGTGAAGACAGTGAAGAAAAGAGTGAAGAAGAGAGCGAAGAAAAAAAATGAAGAAAAAGACTGAAGAAAAGAAAAAGAGAAACGAAAGTGAGAAAAAAGGAGAAAAGACAGTGAGAAAAGAAAGTGAGAGAAGAAAGTGAGAAAAGAAAGTGCGAAAAGGAAGTGAGAAAAAAGAAGTGCGAAAAGGAAGTGAGAAAACAAAGTGAGAAATGAAAGTGAAAGAAAAAAAGTGAGAAGACAAAGTGAACAAAAGAAAGTGAGAAAAGAAAGTGAGAAAAGAAAGTGAGAAAAGAAAGTGAATAAAGTGAGACAAAGTGCGAATAGAAAGTGAGAAACGAAAGTGAGAAAAAAGGAGAAAAGAAAGTGAGAAAAGAAAGTGAGAGAAGAAAGTGAGAAAAGAAAGTGAGAAAAGAAAGTGAGAAAAGAAAGTGAGAAAAAAAAATGCAAAAAGGAAGTGAGAAAAAGAAGTGGGAAAACAAAGTGGGAAAAGAAAGTGAAAAAAGAAAGGAAAGAAAAAGTGAGAACACAAAGTGGGAAAAGAAAAAGAGAAAAGAAAGATAGAAGAAAAGTGAGAAAAAAAGTGAAAAAGAACATGAGAAAAGAAAATGAGAAAAGAAAATCAGAAAAGAAAGTGAGAAAAGAAAGTGAGAAAAGAAATTGAGAAACGAAAACGAAGAAAAGAGGGTGAAGAGAGTGAAGAAAAGAGAGTGAAGAAGAGAGCGAAGAAAAGAGAATGAGGAGTGAAGAAAAGAAAGCGAGAAAAGAAAGTGAGAAAAGAAAGTGAGAAAAGAAAGTGAATAAAGTGAGACAAAGTGCGAATAGAAAGTGAGAAACGAAAGTGAGAAAAAAGGAGAAAAGAAAGTGAGAAAAGAAAGTGAGAGAAGAAAGTGAGAAAAGAAAGTGAGAAAAGAAAGTGAGAAAAAAAATGCAAAAAGGAAGTGAGAAAAAGAAGTGGGAAAACAAAGTGGGAACAGAAAGTGAAAAAAGAAAGGAAAGAAAAAGTGAGAACACAAAGTGAGAAAAGAAAGTGAGAAAAAAAGGAAGGAAAAATGAGAAGACAAAGTGAGAAAAGAAAAAGAGAAAAGAAAGATAGAAAAGAAAGTGAGAAAAAAAATAGAAAAGAAAATGAGAAAAGAAAGTGAGAAAAGAAAGTGAGAAAAGAAAGTGAGAAGAGAAAGTGAGAAAAGAAGGTGAGAAAAGAAAGTGAGAAAAGAAAGATAGAAAAGAAAGTGAGAAAAGAAAGTTGAGAAAAGAAAGTGAGAAAAGAAAGAGAAAAGAAAGTCAGAAAAGAAAGTGAGAAAAAAAATAGAAAAGAAAATGAGGAAAGTGAGAAAAGAAAGTGAGAAAAGAAGGTGCGAAAAGAAAGTGAGAAAAGAACATGAGAAAAGAAAGTGAGAAAAGAAAGATAGAAAAGAAAGTGAGAAAAGAAAGTTGAGAAAAGAAAGTGAGAAAGGAAAGAGAGAAAAGAAAGTCAGAAAAGAAAGTGAGAAAAAAAAATAGAAAAGAAAATGAGAAAAGAAAGTGAGAAAAGAAAGTGAGAAAAGAAGGTGAGAAAAGAAAGTTGAGAAAAGAAGGTGAGAAAAGAAAGTGAGAAAAGAAAGATAGAAAAGAAAGTGAGAAAAGAAAGTTGAGAAAAGAAAGTGAGAAAGGAAAGAGAGAAAAGAAAGTCAAAAGAAAGTGAGAAAAAAAATAGAAAAGAAAATGAGGAAAGTGAGAAAAGAAAGTGAGAAAAGAAGGTGAGAAAAGAAAGTGAGAAAAGAACATGAGAAAAGAAAGTGAGAAAAGAAAGATAGAAAAGAAAGTGAGAAAAGAAAGTTGAGAAAAGAAAGTGAGAAAGGAAAGAGAGAAAAGAAAGTCAGAAAAAAAAGTGAGAAAAAAAATATAAAAGAAAATGAGAAAAGAAAGTGAGAAAAGAAAGTGAGAAAAGAAAGTGAGAAAAGAAGGTGAGAAAAGAAAGTGAGAAAAGAAAGTGAGAAAAGAAAGTGAGAAAAGAAAATGAGAAAAGAAAGTGAGAAAAGAAAGTGAGAAAAGAAAGTGAGAAAAGAAAATGAGAAAAGAAAATGAGAAAAGAAAATGAGAAAAGCAAATGAGAAAAGAAAGTGAGAAAAGAAAGTGAGAAAAGAAAGCGAGAAAAGAAAGCGAGAAAAGAAAGCGAGAAAAGAAAGCGAGAAAAGAAAGTGAGAAAAGAAAGCGAGAAAAGAAAGCGAGAAAAGAAAGCGAGAAAAGAAAGTGAGAAAAGAAAGTGAGAAAAAAGTGACAAAAGAAAGTAAGAAAAGAAAGCAAAAGGAATTGAGAAAACAAAGTGAAAACAGAAAGGAAGGAAAAGTGCAAAGACAAAGTGAGAGAAGAAAATGAGAATTGAAAGTGAGACAAGAAAGTGAGAAAAAAAAGCCAGAAAAGAAATTGAGAAAAAAGTGAGAAAAGAAAGTGAGAAAAGAAATTGAGAAAAGAACGTGAGAAAAGAAGGTGAGAAAAGAAAGTGAGAACAGAAAGTGAGTGAGAAAAGAAAGTGAGTGAGAAAAGAAAGTAAGAAAAGAAATTGAGAAAAAATTGAGAAAAGAAGGTGGGAAAAGAAAGTTAGAAAAGGAAGTAAGAAAAGTGAGAAAAGAAAGTGAGAAATAAAGTGAGCGAAGAAAGTGAGAAAAGAAAGTGAGAAAAAAGTGACAGAAAAGTAAGAAAAGAAAGCAAAAGGAAGTGAAAAAACAAAGTGAAAAAAGAAAGGAAGGAAAAGTGCAAAGACAAAATGAGAAGAAAATGAGAATAGAAAGTGAGAAAAGAAAGTGAGAAAAAAAGCCAGAAAAGAAATTGAGAAAAGAAAGTGAGAAAAGAAAGTGAGAAAAGAAATTGAGAAAAGAACGTGAGAAAAGAAAGTGAGAAAAGAAAGTGAGAACAGAAAGTGAGTGAGAAAAGAAAGTAAGAAAAGAAATTGAGAAAAGAAGGTGGGAAAAAAGTTAGAAAAGGAAGTACGAAAAGAAAGTGAGAAAAGAAATTGAGAAGAGAAAGTGAAAAGAAAGCGAAAAAAGAAAAAGGAAAAGTGAGAAGACAAAGTGAGAAAAGACAGTGAGAAACGAAAGTCAGAAAAAAAGTGAGAAAAAAAGTGGGAAAAGAAAGTGAGAAAAGAAAGTGAGAAAAGAAAGCGAGAAAAGAAAGCGAGAAAAAAAAGCGAGAAAAGACAATGAGAAAAGAAACTGAGAAAAGAAAGTGAGAAGAGAAAGTGAGAAAAGAAAGTGAGAAAAGAAAGTGAAAAAAGAAAGTGAGAAAAGAAAGTGAGAAACAAAAACGAAGAAAAGGAGAAGAGTGTGAAGACAGTGACGAAAAGAGTGAAGAAGAGAGCGAAGAAAACAGAATGAAGAAAAGCGTGAAGAAAAGAAAGTGATAAATGTGAGACAAAGTGCGAATAAAAAGTGAGAAGCGAAAGTGAGAAAAAAAGGATAAAAGAAAGTGAGAGAAGTGAGAAAAGAAAGTGCGAAAAAGAAGTGAGAAAAAGAAGTGCGAAAAGGAAGTGAGAAAACAAAGTGAGAAAAGAAAGTGAAAGAAAGGAAGGAAAAAGTGAGAAGACAAAGTGAGCAAAAGAAAGTGAGAAAAGAAAGGAAGGAAAAGTGAGAAGACAAAGTGAGAAAAGAAAAAGAGAAAAGAAAGGAAGAAAAAAAGTGAGAAAAGAAAGTGAGAAAAGAAAATGAGAAAAGAAAGCGAGAAAAAAAGCGAGAAAAGACAATGAGAAAAGAAACTGAGAAAAGAAAGTGAGAAGAGAAAGTGAGAAAAGAAAGTGAGAAAAGAAAGTGAAAAAAGAAAGTGAGAAAAGAAAGTGAGAAACAAAAACGAAGAAAAGGAGAAGAGTGTGAAGACAGTGAGGAAAAGAGTGAAGAAGAGAGCGAAGAAAACAGAATGAAGAAAAGCGTGAAGAAAAGAAAGTGATAAATGTGAGACAAAGTGCGAATAAAAAGTGAGAAGCGAAAGTGAGAAAAAAAGGATAAAAGAAAGTGAGAGAAGTGAGAAAAGAAAGTGCGAAAAAGAAATGAGAAAAAGAAGTGCGAAAAGGAAGTGAGAAAACAAAGTGAGAAAAGAAAGTGAAAGAAAGGAAGGAAAAAGTGAGAAGACAAAGTGAGCAAAAGAAAGTGAGAAAAGAAAGGAAGGAAAAGTGAGAAGACAAAGTGAGAAAAAAGAGAAAAGAAAGGAAGAAAAAAAGCGAGAAAAGAAAGTGAGAAAAGAAAATGAGAACAGAAAATGAGAAAAGAAAGTGAGAAAAGAAAGTGAGAAAAGAAAGTAAGAAAGGAAAGTGAGAAACGAAAGTGAGAAATAAAGGTAAGAAATAAAAGTGAGAAAAAAGGTGAGAAAAGAAAGTGAGAAAAGAAGCTGAGAGAAGAAAGTGAGAAACGAAAACGAAGAAAAGAGGGTGAGGAAAAGAGAGTGAAGAAAATAGAGTGAAGAAGAGAGCGAAGAAAAGAGAATGAAGAGCGAAGAAAAGAAAGTAAGAAAAATGAGACAAAGTGCGAATAGAAAGTGAGAAAAAAAAGGAGAAAAGAAAGTGAGAAAAGAAAGAGAGAAAAGAAAGTCAGAAAAGAAAGTGAGAAAAAAAATAGAAAAGAAAATGAGGAAAGTGAGAAAAGAAAGTGAGAAAAGAAGGTGAGAAAAGAAAGTGAGAAAAGAACATGAGAAAAGAAAGTGAGAAAAGAAAGATAGAAAAGAAAGTGAGAAAAGAAAGTTGAGAAAAGAAAGTGAGAAAGGAAAGAGAGAAAAGAAAGTCAGAAAAGAAAGTGAGAAAAAAAATAGAAAAGAAAATGAGAAAAGAAAGTGAGAAAAGAAAGTGAGAAAAGAAGGTGAGAAAAGAAAGTGAGAAAAGAACATGAGAAAAGAAAGTGAGAAAAGAAAGATAGAAAAGAAAGTGAGAAAAGAAGGTGAGAAAAGAAAGTGAGAAAAGAACATGAGAAAAGAAAGTGAGAAAAGAAAGATAGAAAAGAAAGTGAGAAAAGAAAGTTGAGAAAAGAAAGTGAGAAAGGAAAGAGAGAAAAGAAAGTCAGAAAAGAAAGTGAGAAAAAAAATAGAAAAGAAAATGAGAAAAGAAAGTGAGAACAGAAAGTGAGAAAAGAAGGTGAGAAAAGAAAGTGAGAAAAGAACATGAGAAAAGAAAGTGAGAAAAGAAAGTGAGAAAAGAAAATGAGAAAAGAAAGTGAGAAAAGAAAGTGAGAAAAGAAAGTGAGAAAAGAAAATGAGAAAAGAAAATGAGAAAAGAAAATGAGAAAAGCAAATGAGAAAAGAAAGTGAGAAAAGAAAGCGAGAAAAGAAAGCGAGAAAAGAAAGCGAGAAAAGAAAGTGAGAAAAGAAAGCGAGAAAAGAAAGCGAGAAAAGAAAGTGAGAAAAGAAAGTGAGAAAAAAGTGACAAAAGAAAGTAAGAAAAGAAAGCAAAAGGAATTGAGAAAACAAAGTGAAAACAGAAAGGAAGGAAAAGTGCAAAGACAAAGTGAGAGAAGAAAATGAGAATTGAAAGTGAGACAAGAAAGTGAGAAAAAAAAGCCAGAAAAGAAATTGAGAAAAAAAAGTGAGAAAAGAAAGTGAGAAAAGAAATTGAGAAAAGAACGTGAGAAAAGAAGGTGAGAAAAGAAAATGAGAACAGAAAGTGAGTGAGAAAAGAAAGTGAGTGAGAAAAGAAAGTAAGAAAAGAAATTGAGAAAAGAAGGTGGGAAAAGAAAGTTAGAAAAGGAAGTAAGAAAAGTGAGAAAAGAAAGTGAGAAATAAAGTGAGCGAAGAAAGTGAGAAAAGAAAGTGAGAAAAAAGTGACCAAAAAAAGTAAGAAAAGAAAGCAAAAGGAAGTGAAAAAACAAAGTGAAAAAAGAAAGGAAGGAAAAGTGCAAAGACAAAGTGAGAGAAGAAAATGAGAATAGAAAGTGAGAAAAGAAAGTGAGAAAAAAAGCCAGAAAAGAAATTTAGAAAAGAAAGTGAGAAAAGAAAGTGAGAAAAGAAATTGAGAAAAGAACGTGAGAAAAGAAAGTGAGAAAAGAAAGTGAGAACAGAAAGTGAGTGAGAAAAGAAAGTGAGTGAGAAAAGAAAGTAAGAAATTGAGAAAAGAAGGTGGGAAAAAAAGTTAGAAAAGGAAGTACGAAAAGTGAGAAAAGAAAGTGAGAAATAAAGTGAGCGAAGAAAGTGAGAAAAGAAAGTGAGAAAAAAGTGACAAAAAAAGTAAGAACAGAAAGCAAAAGGAAGTGAAAAAACAAAGTGAAAAAAGAAAGGAAGGAAAAGTGCAAAGACAAAGTGAGAGAAGAAAAAGAGAATAGAAAGTGAGAAAAGAAAGTGAGAAAAAAAGCCAGAAAAGAAATTGAGAAAAGAAAGTGAGAAAAGAAATTGAGAAAAGAACGTGAGAAAAGAAGGTGAGAAAAGAAAGTGAGAACAGAAAGTGAGTGAGAAAAGAAAGTGAGTGAGAAAAGAAAGCAAGAAAAGAAATTGAGAAAAGAAGGTGGGAAAAGAAAGTTAGAAAAGGAAGTAAGAAAAGTGAGAAAAGAAAGTGAGAAATAAAGTGAGCGAAGAAAGTGAGAAAAGAAAGTGAGAAAAAAGTGACAAAAAAAAGTAAGAAAAGAAAGCAAAAGGAAGTGAAAAAACAAAGTGAAAAAAGAAAGGAAGGAAAAGTGCAAAGACAAAGTGAGAGAAGAAAATGAGAATAGAAAGTGAGAAAAGAAAGTGAGAAAAAAGCCAGAAAAGAAATTGAGAAAAGAAAGTGAGAAAAGAAAGTGAGAAAAGAAATTGAGAAAAGAACGTGAGAAAAGAAAGTGAGAAAAGAAAGTGAGTGAGAAAAGAAAGTGAGTGAGAAAAGAAAGTAAGAAAAGAAATTGAGAAAAGAAGGTGGGAAAAAAGTTAGAAAAGGAAGTACGAAAAGAAAGTGAGAAAAGAAATTGAGAAGAGAAAGTGAAAAGAAAGCGAAAAAAGAAAAAGGAAAAGTGAGAAGACAAAGTGAGAAAAGACAGTGAGAAACGAAAGTCAGAAAATAAAGTGAGAAAAAAAGTGGGAAAAGAAAGTGAGAAAAGAAAGTGAGAAAAGAAAGCGAGAAAAGAAAGCGAGAAAAAAAGCGAGAAAAGACAATGAGAAAAGAAACTGAGAAAAGAAAGTGAGAAGAGAAAGTGAGAAAAGAAAGTGAGAAAAGAAAGTGAAAAAAGAAAGTGAGAAAAGAAAGTGAGAAACAAAAACGAAGAAAAGGAGAAGAGTGTGAAGACAGTGAGGAAAAGAGTGAAGAAGAGAGCGAAGAAAACAGAATGAAGAAAAGCGTGAAGAAAAGAAAGTGATAAATGTGAGACAAAGTGCGAATAAAAAGTGAAAAGCGAAAGTGAGAAAAAAAGGATAAAAGAAAGTGAGAGAAGTGAGAAAAGAAAGTGCGAAAAAGAAATGAGAAAAAGAAGTGCGAAAAGGAAGTGAGAAAACAAAGTGAGAAAAGAAAGTGAAAGAAAGGAAGGAAAAAGTGAGAAGACAAAGTGAGCAAAAGAAAGTGAGAAAAGAAAGGAAGGAAAAGTGAGAAGACAAAGTGAGAAAAAAAGAGAAAAGAAAGGAAGAAAAAAAGCGAGAAAAGAAAGTGAGAAAAGAAAATGAGAACAGAAAATGAGAAAAGAAAGTGAGAAAAGAAAGTGAGAAAAGAAAGTAAGAAAGGAAAGTGAGAAACGAAAGTGAGAAATAAAGGTAAGAAATAAAAGTGAGAAAAAAGGTGAGAAAAGAAAGTGAGAAAAAAAAGTGAGAAAAGAAGCTGAGAGAAGAAAGTGAGAAACGAAAACGAAGAAAAGAGGGTGAGGAAAAGAGAGTGAAGAAAAGAGAGTGAAGAAGAGAGCGAAGAAAAGAGAATGAAGAGCGAAGAAAAGAAAGTAAGAAAAATGAGACAAAGTGCGAATAGAAAGTGAGAAAAAAAGGAGAAAAGAAAGTGAGAAAAGAAAGTGAGAGAAGAAAGTGAGAAAAGAAAGTGCGAAAAAGAAGTAAGAAAAAGAAGTGAGAAAAGGAAGAGGGAAAACAAAGTGAGAAAAGAAAGTGAGAAAAGAAAGGAAGGAAAAAGTGAGAAGACAAAGTGAGAAAAGAAAGGAAGGAAAAATGAGAAGACAAAGTGAGAAAAGAAAAAGAGAAAAGAAAAGAAAGTGAGAAAAAAATTAGAAAAGAAAAAGAGAAAAGAAAGTGAGAAAAGGAAATGAGAAAAGAAAAGTGAGAAAAGAAAGCGAGAAAAGAAAGTGAGAAACGAAAGTGAGAAAAGAAAATGAGAAAAGAAAGTGAGAAAAGAAAGTGAGAAAAGAAATTGAGAAAAGAAATTGAGAAAAGAAAGTGAGAAAAGAAAATGAGAAAAGAAAATGAGAAAAGAAAGTGAGAAAAAAAGTGAGAAAAGAAAGTGAGAAAAGAAAGCGAGAAAAGAAAGCGAGAAAAGAAAGCGAGAAAAGAAAGTGAGAAAAGAAAGCGAAAAAAGAAAGCGAGAAAAGAAAGTGAGAAAAGAAAGCGAGAAAAGAAAGCGAGAAAAGAAAGTGAGAAAAGAAAGCGAGAAAAGAAAGCGAGAAAAAAAGTGAGAAAAGAAAAAGAGAAAAGAAAAAAAAGAAAGTGAGAAAAGGAAATGAGAAAAGAAAGTGAGAAAAGAAAGCGAGAAAAGAGAGTGAGAAACGAAAGTGAGAAAAGAACATGAGAAAAGAAAGTGAGAAAAGAAATTGAGAAAAGAAATTGAGAAAAGAAATTGAGAAAAGAAATTGAGAAAAGAAAGTGAGAAAAGAAAATGAGAAAAGAAAGTGAGAAAAAAAGTGAGAAAAGAAAGTGAGAAAAGAAAGCGAGAAAAGAAAGCGAGAAAAGAAAGCGAGAAAAGAAAGTGAGAAAAGAAAGCGAAAAAAGAAAGCGAGAAAAGAAAGTGAGAAAAGAAAGCGAGAAAAGAAAGCGAGAAAAGAAAATGAGAAAAGAAAGTGAGAAAAGAAAGTGAGAAAAGAAATTGAGAAAAGAAATTGAGAAAAGAAAGTGAGAAAAGAAAATGAGAAAAGAAAATGAGAAAAGAAAGTGAGAAAAAAAGTGAGAAAAGAAAGTGAGAAAAGAAAGCGAGAAAAGAAAATGAGAAAAGAAAATGAGAAAAGAAAGTGAGAAAAAAAGTGAGAAAAGAAAGTGAGAAAAGAAAGCGAGAAAAGAAAGCGAGAAAAGAAAGCGAGAAAAGAAAGCGAGAAAAGAAAGTGAGAAAAGAAAGCGAAAAAAGAAAGCGAGAAAAGAAAGTGAGAAAAGAAAGCGAGAAAAGAAAGCGAGAAAAGAAAGTGAGAAAAGAAAGCGAGAAAAGAAAGCGAGAAAAAAAGTGAGAAAAGAAAAAGAGAAAAGAAATTGAGAAAAGAAATTGAGAAAAGAAAGTGAGAAAAGAAAATGAGAAAAGAAAATGAGAAAAGAAAGTGAGAAAAAAAGTGAGAAAAGAAAGTGAGAAAAGAAAGCGAGAAAAGAAAGCGAGAAAAGAAAGCGAGAAAAGAAAGCGAGAAAAGAAAGTGAGAAAAGAAAGCGAAAAAAGAAAGCGAGAAAAGAAAGTGAGAAAAGAAAGCGAGAAAAGAAAGCGAGAAAAGAAAGTGAGAAAAGAAAGCGAGAAAAGAAAGCGAGAAAAGAAATTGAGAAAAGAAAGCGAAAAAAGAAAGCGAGAAAAGAAAGTGAGAAAAGAAAGCGAGAAAAGAAAGCGAGAAAAGAAAGCGAGAAAAGAAAGCGAGAAAAGAAAGCGAGAAAAAAAGTGAGAAAAGAAAAAGAGAAAAGAAAAAAAAGAAAGTGAGAAAAGGAAATGAGAAAAGAAAGTGAGAAAAGAAAGCGAGAAAAGAAAGTGAGAAACGAAAGTGAGAAAAGAAAATGAGAAAAGAAAGTGAGAAAAGAAAGTGAGAAAAGAAATTGAGAAAAGAAATTGAGAAAAGAAAGTGAGAAAAGAAAATGAGAAAAGAAAATGAGAAAAGAAAGTGAGAAAAAAAGTGAGAAAAGAAAGTGAGAAAAGAAAGCGAGAAAAGAAAGCGAGAAAAGAAAGCGAGAAAAGAAAGCGAGAAAAGAAAGTGAGAAAAGAAAGCGAAAAAAGAAAGCGAGAAAAGAAAGTGAGAAAAGAAAGCGAGAAAAGAAAGCGAGAAAAGAAAGTGAGAAAAGAAAGCGAGAAAAGAAAGCGAGAAAAAAAGTGAGAAAAGAAAAAGAGAAAAGAAATTGAGAAAAGAAATTGAGAAAAGAAAGTGAGAAAAGAAAATGAGAAAAGAAAATGAGAAAAGAAAGTGAGAAAAAAAGTGAGAAAAGAAAGTGAGAAAAGAAAGCGAGAAAAGAAAATGAGAAAAGAAAATGAGAAAAGAAAGTGAGAAAAAAAGTGAGAAAAGAAAGTGAGAAAAGAAAGCGAGAAAAGAAAGCGAGAAAAGAAAGCGAGAAAAGAAAGCGAGAAAAGAAAGTGAGAAAAGAAAGCGAAAAAAGAAAGCGAGAAAAGAAAGTGAGAAAAGAAAGCGAGAAAAGAAAGCGAGAAAAGAAAGTGAGAAAAGAAAGCGAGAAAAGAAAGCGAGAAAAAAAGTGAGAAAAGAAAAAGAGAAAAGAAATTGAGAAAAGAAATTGAGAAAAGAAAGTGAGAAAAGAAAATGAGAAAAGAAAATGAGAAAAGAAAGTGAGAAAAAAAGTGAGAAAAGAAAGTGAGAAAAGAAAGCGAGAAAAGAAAGCGAGAAAAGAAAGCGAGAAAAGAAAGCGAGAAAAGAAAGTGAGAAAAGAAAGCGAAAAAAGAAAGCGAGAAAAGAAAGTGAGAAAAGAAAATGAGAAAAGAAAATGAGAAAAGAAAGTGAGAAAAAAAGTGAGAAAAGAAAGTGAGAAAAGAAAGCGAGAAAAGAAAGCGAGAAAAGAAAGCGAGAAAAGAAAGCGAGAAAAGAAAGTGAGAAAAGAAAGCGAAAAAAGAAAGCGAGAAAAGAAAGTGAGAAAAGAAAGCGAGAAAAGAAAGCGAGAAAAGAAAGTGAGAAAAGAAAGCGAGAAAAGAAAGCGAGAAAAAAAGTGAGAAAAGAAAAAGAGAAAAGAAATTGAGAAAAGAAATTGAGAAAAGAAAGTGAGAAAAGAAAATGAGAAAAGAAAATGAGAAAAGAAAGTGAGAAAAAAAGTGAGAAAAGAAAGTGAGAAAAGAAAGCGAGAAAAGAAAGCGAGAAAAGAAAGCGAGAAAAGAAAGCGAGAAAAGAAAGCGAGAAAAGAAAGTGAGAAAAGAAAGCGAAAAAAGAAAGCGAGAAAAGAAAGTGAGAAAAGAAAGCGAGAAAAGAAAGCGAGAAAAGAAAGTGAGAAAAGAAAGCGAGAAAAGAAAGCGAGAAAAGAAAGTGAGAAAAGAAAGCGAAAAAAGAAAGCGAGAAAAGAAAGTGAGAAAAGAAAGCGAGAAAAGAAAGCGAGAAAAGAAAGTGAGAAAAGAAAGCGAGAAAAGAAAGCGAGAAAAAAAGTGAGAAAAGAAAAAGAGAAAAGAAAAAAAAGAAAGTGAGAAAAGGAAATGAGAAAAGAAAGTGAGAAAAGAAAGCGAGAAAAGAAAGTGAGAAACGAAAGTGAGAAAAGAAAATGAGAAAAGAAAGTGAGAAAAGAAAGTGAGAAAAGAAATTGAGAAAAGAAATTGAGAAAAGAAAGTGAGAAAAGAAAATGAGAAAAGAAAATGAGAAAAGAAAGTGAGAAAAAAAGTGAGAAAAGAAAGTGAGAAAAGAAAGCGAGAAAAGAAAGCGAGAAAAGAAAGCGAGAAAAGAAAGCGAGAAAAGAAAGTGAGAAAAGAAAGCGAAAAAAGAAAGCGAGAAAAGAAAGTGAGAAAAGAAAGCGAGAAAAGAAAGCGAGAAAAGAAAGTGAGAAAAGAAAGCGAGAAAAGAAAGCGAGAAAAAAAGTGAGAAAAGAAAAAGAGAAAAGAAAAAAAAGAAAGTGAGAAAAGGAAATGAGAAAAGAAAGTGAGAAAAGAAAGCGAGAAAAGAAAGTGAGAAACGAAAGTGAGAAAAGAAAATGAGAAAAGAAAGTGAGAAAAGAAAGTGAGAAAAGAAATTGAGAAAAGAAATTGAGAAAAGAAAGTGAGAAAAGAAAATGAGAAAAGAAAATGAGAAAAGAAAGTGAGAAAAAAAGTGAGAAAAGAAAGTGAGAAAAGAAAGCGAGAAAAGAAAGCGAGAAAAGAAAGCGAGAAAAGAAAGTGAGAAAAGAAAGCGAAAAAAGAAAGCGAGAAAAGAAAGTGAGAAAAGAAAGCGAGAAAAGAAAGCGAGAAAAGAAAGTGAGAAAAGAAAGCGAGAAAAGAAAGCGAGAAAAAAAGTGAGAAAAGAAAAAGAGAAAAGAAAAAAAAGAAAGTGAGAAAAGGAAATGAGAAAAGAAAGTGAGAAAAGAAAGCGAGAAAAGAGAGTGAGAAACGAAAGTGAGAAAAGAAAGTGAGAAAAGAAAGTGAGAAAAGAAATTGAGAAAAGAAAGCGAGAAAAGAAAGTGAGAAAAGAAAATGAGAAAAGAAAATGAGAAAAGAAAGTGAGAAAAGAAAGCGAGAAAAGAAAGCGAGAAAAGAAAGCGAGAAAAGAAAGCGAGAAAAGAAAGTGAGAAAAGAAAGCGAGAAAAGAAAGTGAGAAAAAAAGTGAGCAAAGAAAGTGAGAAAAGAAAGTGAGAGAAGTGAGGAAAAAAGTGAGAAAAGAAAGTGAGAAATAAAGTGAGCGAAAAAAGTGAGAAAAGAAAGTGAGAAAAGAAAGTGAGAAAAGAACATGAGAAAAGAAAGTGAGAAAAGAAAGTGAGAAAAGAAAGTGAGAAGAGAAAATGAGAAAAGAAATTGAGAAAAGAAAGTGTGAAAATGACGTGAGAAAAGAAAGTGAGAAAAGAGAACAGAAAGGGAGTGAGAAAAGAAAGCGAGAAAAAAAGACAGAAAAGAAAGTGAGAAAAGAAATTGTGAAAAGAACTTGAGAAAAGAAAAAGAGAAAAGAGAACAGAATGGGAGTGAGAAAAAAAGTAAGAAGAGAAATTGAGAAAAGAAGGTGGGAAAAGAAAGTGAGAAGAGAAAGTGTTAAAAGAAAGCGAAAAAAGAAAGGAAGGAAAAGTGAGAAGACAAAGTGAGAAAAGAAAATGAAAAAAAGTGAGAAAAGAAAGCGAAAAAAGGAAGGAAAAGTGAGAAGACAAAGTGAGAAAAGACAGTGAGAAACGAAAGTCAGTAAAGAAAGTGAGAAAAAAAGTGAGAAAAGAAAGTGAGAAAATAAAGCGAGAAAAGAAAGCGAGAAAAGAAAGTGAGAAAAGAAAGTGAGAAAAGAAAGCGAGAAAAGAAAGCGAGAAAAGAAAGCGAGAAAGGAAAGTGAGAAAAGAAAGCGAGAAAAGAAAGTGAGAAAAGAAAGTGAGCAAAGAAAGTGAGAAAAGAAAGTGAGAGAAGTGAGGAAAAAAGTGAGAAAAGAAAGTGAGAAATAAAGTGAGCGAAAAAAGTGAGAAAAGAAAGTGAGAAAAGAAAGTGAGAAAAGAAAGTGAGAAAAGAACATGAGAAAAGAAAGTGAGAAAAGAAAATGAGAAAAAAAATTGAGAAAAGAAAGTGTGAAAAGAACGTGAGAAAAGAAAGTGAGAAAAGAGAACAGAAAGGGAGTGAGAAAAGAAAGTGAGAAAAAAAAGACAGAAGAGAAAGTGAGAAAAGAAAGTGAGAAAAGAAATTGTGAAAAGAACTTGAGAAAAGAAAGTGAGAAAAGAGAACAGAAAGGGAGTGAAAAAAAGTAAGAAGAGAAATTGAGAAAAGAAGGTGGGAAAAGAAAGTGAGAAGAGAAAGTGATAAAAGAAAGCGAAAAAAGAAAAGAAAGAAAAGTGAGAAGACAAAGTGAGAAAAGAAAATGAAAAAAAGTGAGAAAAGAAAGCGAAAAAAGGAAGGAAAAGTGAGAAGACAAAGTGAGAAAAGACAGTGAGAAACGAAAGTCAGAAAAGAAAGTGAGAAAAAAAGTGAGAAAAGAAAGTGAGAAAAGAAAGCGAGAAAAGAAAGCGAGAAAAGAAAGTGAGAAAAGAAAGTGAGAAAAGAAAGTGAGAAAAGAAAGTGAGAAAAGAAAGTGAGAAAAGAAAGTGAGAAAAGAATGTGAGATGAAAAGTGAGAAAAGAAAGTGAGAAAAAAGTGACAAAAGAAGGTAAGAAAAGAAAGTAAAAGGAAGTGAGAAAACAAAGTGTGAAAAGAAAGTGAAAAAAGAAAGGAGACACACACACACACTATTGCATACACCCAACAAGCACCACACATCCCCGGACCACCAGGGAGCAATAGCACAGAGGTATCTGCCCCGGGCTACCACTCTTTTGACCCGGGTTCAATTCCCCCTATCTACTTTTTTTGGCTTTTTGGTTCTGAATCCAGCCCATGCCACACTCACACCCACACACACACACACATCACACACACACACACACACACACACACACACACTATTGCATACACCCAACAAGCACCACACATCCCAGGACCACCAGGGAGCAATAGCACAGAGGTATCTGGCCCAGGCTACCACTCTTTTGACCCGAGTTCAATTCCCCCCATCTACTTTTTTTTGGCTTTTTAGCCTTTTTGGCATCTCTCAACGTGACCGCTTAACCATGCTGCTCAACGCACCTCTTAAACAAGCGCTTCGAGAGGCTTCTTAAACATGCAAAAATTTGTCTTTTTTAGAGCTCACGCGTTTAATATATAAGATTTGAATAAAATTCGATAAAAAACTAAAAAGCTAAAATTACACGTGAACATAAACCACTAGCGATGAAGCGAATTTTTATTCAAATACCGTTTTTCCACTCTACGCCGCAAAACTACATTTTTTTGCTTCACTTCCTGTTTCGTCATGACAGAAATCACCACTTTAATTTTGCTTCGAAAATCATAAAATGAATGAACAGATCTGTAAAACAAAATAAAAAGGCAGCACCCCAAAAAATTTAAATTCTTTGAATTGTAAGAAGGGAAAGGCCTATATAAAAAGCCTTTGAGAGGATGAGGGCACCTATTAAAAATAAATTTTGAAGTACATTTTGAGGTGTGGTGTGGGGGGAGTTAAATGTAGGGAGTGTTCAACCAGACTGGGAGCGCGGCGGGTGTTCAGTTAATTGCATACTTAATGACAAGTAAGGCGTCAACCTCTAACTGTTCAGCTACCTAATACGCTCCGGGCTTTACCTGTTCATCCCAATTTTGAGGACAAAAAGTCATTGTCAGCCAAAAAAACTATCAGAAGTAAAATCGGTAGTACAAAGAAATTGCCGAGAGACCAGCAGGTCTATTATTATTGCTACAAATTTGGCCTGAGTGCAATTAAGATTAACAAGGTGAAAAAGTTGGGATACTTGGACAGCGTCCTTTTTATTTCTTATCCAACGCTTTTTACGAGATTAGCACAACAAATGATCCTCCGGGCTTCGAAAATGAGATTATTTAACTATATTCGAAAAAGAATATCGATGAAGAAAAGAAACCAATTCGCTTGGCAGCCCTTAAAAAACAAAAGAACTTTGAGATATATGAGAGAAAAAAATTTTTGAATACAAGCTCAAAAACGGTCAACCAAAAACTTTTCATAAAAAAACAAACATACCCGGCAGATTGCCGGAAAATAGCCGCCGTTGAATAAGCATGATTGGGATTGAAAGAATAGAAGATATCGAAAAAAAAATTTTCTACAAAAACATTTTTTAAGTCCGATTTATTTTGATGGCATTTCGTAGTTGAACATACTTCTGTTTCTTAGAGAGACGCTACAGGGCCTACTATCAACACCAAACGTACCCGGCAGATTGCCGGAAAATAGCCGCCGTTGATTCCAATAAGCATGATTGGGATTGAACGAATAGAAGATATTGAAAAAAAAAGATTTTTGTACAAAAAAATTTTTTAAGTCCGATTTATTTTGATGGCATTTCGTAGTTGAACATACTTCTGTTTCATAGAGAGAGGCTACAGGGGCTACTATCAACACCAATAAGCATAAGAGATGGTAACTAAGACTTATAGGATTGACGTTCAAATAGCGGGCATCTAAAATTGGGCTTTATGGGTTTATCCCGTTTCTACTTCTGGCTTCAATTTTTTATACTGACTCTGTTCATTTTGAATTGCTTTGCTGAGCAACTGATGTTCAAAATCACTTTTAGCAGAATGAGAGAAGAGAGAAACTAGCCTAAAAAGATTCCACGCAAAATGTTAGAACGGACTATGAATGGATTGGGAAAACCATTTAGAAAAAAAGCCGATTCAAAAAATCGAAAAAAAACAGAAAAAATCAAAGTGAAATTGCCGCATGTGAACAAAAAACCACTACCGAGAAACCGAATTTTTGTTCAAACACCGTTTTCTCACTCTACTTTAAATTTAGAGCAAGAAAATTTCACGCCGCAAAACCACTCGCTTTTTCGCTCCACTTCCTGCTTCGGCGTGACCAAAATCACTACTCCAATTTGACTTCAAAAATCATGAAAATGTGTGAACAGATCTTAAAAAAAAACATAGCCGAGAGAATTCCGGAAACGACTCGAAGTCAAAATCTAATCAACCGCCATCCAACTACTCATCAAAAAACTTGCCTCCGCTAATTTATGATTTTCTCGAAAAAAAAAACAATAAAACAAAAAAGTAAAAACAAAAAAATGAAATCTGTTAAAATATGATAAAAAAAGCTTATCAAATTTTGTCATAACTTGAGATCCCGAAATAACTATCTCTGCTAAAATTACTTGATCAAAACAACTACTTCTTATTAAAACCCCTTAAGTGAATGTTTTAAAAATACTTGAGGCCAAATTATGAAAAAAAGCTATTAAAAACAACTTGCACTAAAAAACTGGAAAAATTTAGTAAACTTCTTAATTTTACAAAAGCATATAAAATTAAAGAAAAATTCTTTTCAGCCAATAGGGCATCCAGATGCTCGCAAAATAATAGAAAAGTCATAATAGTGTCAGAAATTTATCTCAAAAAACAGAAAAAAAAAAACCCCGAAAAACTGCAAAGAAAAAAATTAAGAAAAATAGTTCCAATTTTCGCCATTTTTTGTCATATTTCTCAACAAAAAAATTGAGTCATATCCAAAATTGCCCATACTTATTAATAAACAACTAGAATAACTATTATGAACCCTAAACCTCCACAACTGCCATAAAAAATTAAGGAATAGAAACGGCATTCAGAAAGAAATTCAACAAAAAAACTATAAACCTAAATTTTTTTAATAGTACAAGGAAACATAGAGCCGAATAAGGTTCCTTTGCAATTAGAGCAATGAAAAACTCGCAAAACAATAAAAGTTATAAAAGGGTGGTTAAGACACTTGCGTCAGATTAAAAAAAAGACTGCAAAAAATGAGAAAAATGGTCTAAAATTGCTCAATTTTTCGGTCATTTTTCTTTAGAAAAAAATGAATTATACTAACAAAACCTTAGTCAATTGGTATCTGACAATTCCCTAAGTAACAAGCTTCTATTCAAACCCCACTTAAAGCAGTAAAACAAAAAAAAACAGGTAAAAAATCATTAAATTTTGTCTAAAAATCAGCAAAACTGATCAAAAACCTCCAAATTAGCATTAAAAATCAAATTAACTGCTTGAAAACTTTAATTCCTATCAAAACAAACCTAAAACTAATACAATATCATAATCAAACCTCATAACCATCAAAAGTTGCAAAAAACTGCTTTTAAAAGCCGCACGTGACCAAAAAAAATTTCGCTCGCTTAGAAAAATTTTTTCACACATCAATTTCTCGCTCTCTCTAAAACAGCGGTGTGAACCACAACCACTCTCTTTTCGCTCCGCTCTTCACTTTTGTTCAGCACCAAAATCACTCCAAATTTTTTCACGCGTTTCATTTCCCGCTTCAAAATTCACTCCGAAAATTGATTAAAAAAAGGACTTCTCCAATACTCCTCTTCGAGTCGTAAAAAGACAGCGCCCCAATACAATTCAAATTCTTTGAATTGTAAAAAAGTAGGATCGCTATAATAGCCAGCTGAGAAGATGAGGGCGGCTATTAACAATAATTGCCTTCGTTTGAGGGCAATTAACTATTTAAAACTATTGCCAACATGGGTAAACATTCAAGGATTCCTTGTAAAATTTGAGGTCGATGGTTTGAACAACAACAATTTCCATACTCCACAAACGCAAAATGCGAATTCGCTTAACGAAACACAACTAACATTTGATTAAGAAAAATACTAACGTCTGCAGTTCGCATTTACAGAATTGCAACTCAATGAAATCAACTTTATAGCAGTGTGACATTTTCATCATTCAAAAAAAGTTTATTAAAAGCGAATAAATTGCTGTTCTTATCCAATTTTTAATCAAAGCGGTAAAACTGATATTCTACATTTTGCAAAAACCAGAATCAAACGGATTAACACAATTGAGAAAACTTACACCTGAAAAATTGAAGTTCTAATTTCATGCACAAAAAAACCCGATTGCTTTCAAAACATACACGACTGGTTACCGGAAAATAGTCACCATTGATTCCCATGACCACAATCGAGATAACAAGAGTACAGAAAAAAAACAGATTCTTTACAAATATTAGAAATTTGTAAAATTTTGATTCCATTTAAGATGATACAGGGATTAGAGTTAATACCAAAAAAACACTAGACTTGGTAAGTAACAGCAATTAGAGCAAAGTTCAAACACCAGGCATCTGAAAATGGGCTTTATGGGTTTATCGCGTTTCTATATTTGGTTTTCCCTTTCGATATTAACTCTGTCTAACCTAACTTGATTCTGACTTGCGTGAGCGATGAATGAGACTAGCCGAGAGAAGTCAGAATTCACGCAAAATTTTGAACAAGCTGTGAACAATTTTTATTTGACAAAGAATAAAGCATAGCAAGCCAAGTCCTGAATTACGATCCAAAGAGTTCAATAAAAAAGATCTTTCCGAAAAAAACAAGAGATTTGCTGATTCTTCGTTCGTATTTTGCGTTCAGAATTAACACTCTAATACAACAATTTACACCTAGCTGCAAACGCAAGTTTCTTGACTTGAAGTGAAAACCAGAAATCACAAAAACGTTCAAATAGAAACTTGAAATTGCCAAAAATCATTGCTAGTCTTTTCATTTTTCAGTACCTCAAAACCGCATCTGACAAAACCCATAGAAAATCTAACCTGTACGCTGAAAGAAACCTTGTTGAACTTATAAGAGACAAGCATACAGAAACAAAATCTTAGCTGGCAGATTGTCAGAAATGAGCCACGATAGCTACGTAGATGTGCAGTCTCAAAACAAACCGAAAGAGATTTATTCTTTTTTAATAATTGCTAAGTTCTTGTAGTCTTTAATAAGAATGTGTATAACTTATTGCTGGCTCTATTGACTGCTCTCAACACATCTTCAATAATAATGACGCACACTCGGTTGACCTTATTTTCTAAATTTGAGTAAAGAAAATTTAATTTGATAGGCAGGAAAGTCATTTTTGAATAAAGTCACATGTGACCAAAATTTAACCACTAGATGATGCGAGCAATGACGTCACGCAAGCAACTCACTCAAAATTGAATGCACTGATGAAAACGCAAATTTCCGTGACCATGACGTCCTATGGTAATCACGTACAAACTGAAAAATTTAGCCAAAATGAGTTATGGTTGATAAAGTTTTTGAAACTACTACTTGTCAACCAACAAACAAGCTCTAAAAATGAGTTTCACGGAATCCCTCAAATCGAAAAATCCGAAAAAAGAACAATTTTAAAAACCGCCAAAATTTCGCTTTAACTGCAAATTGAATCGCTTTTCGTATGTAAATTGGCATTACCAATACATACACTTCTAATAACATTCATGATAAAATCCGAATTGCCTGTTTATCCCGTTTTGACAGCAAAGTCAATTTAAAAAGAGAAAACAAATCTCACAAGTAAAAAGAGAGGACCGATACAATCCAAATTCTTTGGATTGTAAAAAACATACAAGACTCGGGAACTGAGTCAAAAGTAAATCGTAATTTCAATCGCAGCCAGCTGCCCATGTGAATCACCTATTTATCTCAATCAATTTCTAAAATTCTTTTTTGTCAATAAACCAACTTGAGACTCAAAAACAATTACTCGCATCAATCCTTGTGATACTAGTTTCGCTTAATCAAGAACTTAAAACCGAATTTAAAAAATCAGAAACCATAGCTGACAGAAAGCCAGAAAATAGCTGTGATAGGTTCATAGTACGCTCAAATATGACCTTTGCTCTCAAAATTCAAGTAGACAAAATTGGGAAAATAGTTGAAAGATATCGTTTTCATAAAAATAATTGTCGTTACCTCTGTAATTGATTTAGACTTATGTACTTTAACGCTGCCCTGAAACAGTCCTCAATTATGAGTATGATATCTATAATCGACCTCAACTCTTCTGAAGTTAAGCAAAACTTAGACAGCCAGAAGTTATTTTGGTAGCAAGGTAAGTCCCATTTGACCTCAAATTGTTCACTCCAACAAAATTGTCGCAATAAGTGCAAAAATGACGGCATGAATGAGCAAAAGTTGATTTGAAGTGAGTGTTATGCCATATGGTCGCAAAAACATCTTGAGGAAATACAACATAGAGAACACCAATAAAAGCTAAACTCAGCTAAGAGAATGCCACCTATTAAAAACCATACAAAAAAATTGAGAAAAATTCAAAAACTGCTTACATTTCTTTTACAAAAACTCTCTACAAGTTGTGACATCCCAACAATGCTTTCAGAAATTTTCTGATGTCTGTTTCAATCACTAACTACCAACACGTCCCACTACCCACTAACTACCAAAAAAATAAAACTGAAGTACTTCACATAATATTAATAATAATAATAATGAATTTCACTAAAGTTGGTTTCACCAAGCTTAGTAAGTCCCTAAAGGGGCTTGAATTTGATTTCCCTCAAACACTGTCCATCCATATGGGTACGATTTGTAAACAAAATTCGTCTTAGCTAAATCAAATAGATATTCTCGGACTTCTCTTTTGAATTTGGGAGGAGTTAATATGGGTTATAGCTGGGAAAATCACGCGCCAGTGACATCGAATTGTTGAAGTTTGTAACTTTGTTGAAAAAATTAGATCGGCAACGCTGGCGATTACATTCGTTTGAGTATAAAAATATTTTCTCGTTTGATCGTGTTTCTGGATGTCCATAACTTATTTGCCAAAATTGCTCTGCCTCAATTGGAAGTTTTCTTGTCAAAATTCTGTTTAAAACTAAGAGATCCAAAAAGACAAATTGATATGTGATCGGAAGTAAATTTACTGATCGAAGACAAAATGGAAGACAAAACATATTTCAAAAAAAATCGAACAGGCATAAATAACCAATTTTTGGTGAAAATTGCTTTCAAAAGCAAAAAAAAACGGGACAAAATATCAAAAGTGCAATGATTCCGAAACAAGACAATCAGCTTTTAAAAAAACAGCATAAACTGATTCTTATCAATTCAAAATGTCTTAGAAAAAGACTAATAACTGCCAAGACGAAGGGCACCACAGATTGTAAAAATTCAAAAATGATACAGACCACTAAAAAGCGTCAAAATTACAATATAAATTCATAAAAAAGTCTAATAAATGCTTAAAATGGTCCTAGTCCTACGATAACTTGTTAACTTTTCTGAGAAAAACAACTTTGGTTTAAAAATCCATGCCAACAACAAAGATCAACACCATCAACAACAAACTAAGATTTTTTATCCAAAGTTTATACCAAGATCGACAAAGACACTTATTCTCTCGGATAGTACATATAAAAAAGTTCAAGCAAAAGATCTGAGCCCAAGTACAACTATACACTCCTATCCTTCAGCGAAAGTTCAAGACTTATCCAATATTGTAAAACAATACAACGGCTATCACAAGATTGAAAATCTTATTATACATAACCATATTGATTCGGGAAATAGCGGTTTTGAAACAGCTAGTATTTTAATCGAATCTGCGTCGGAAATTATAAAGAAACTGTCACCACTTAAAGTTGCACTTGGCAAAATTCCACCAGTTAAAGATGGTTTTTTTTGATCGCAGCAAAAAATAACGAAAAAATAGACAAATATAATGAAGCGTTGGAAAATGTGGCAACGGAGTTGAGTGGCGTTTTTGACATTGACGTTGTTGTTTTTGAATAATATACTGGAAACGAAAGATATCAGCAATGATAGAGTACATCCATCAGTCAGTCATGGTATATCTAAACTTGCCAGAAATGTTCGGAATTCCTACGTAAATCTTGCGCTTACGGTGTCGGAAACTGAAATAAAACCGAGATTGATCAACCGAAACTTTGGAAAAAATTTTGATCACTAAAACAACAATTATTTTGGTTTCCATCCAAAAGAAGCATTTTTACCTCCAACTCATTATAAATTTGGCTGATGGTTTGTTGAAATATAGAACAACGCGACTTTTCATGATATTTTTAATTTTCAGTATACTTATAGGAAGAAAAAATCATACTGAAATTCATAAGCGAACATTTTAAAAGTATTATTTCACTAAACCTAATGTTTTTTATATTTTAAAACAGTTGATTCATACATTTTCGTTTTCTTCCTAAAACTGTTAGTTTTTTGTTCACTTTTACGTCTCATGTTGTCAGGTGACATTGAATTGAACCCTTGGACTTAACTGGAAAATTTGAATGAGTATTAGAGTTACTTAAAAAACAGAGGATCAAGTCCTTCGCCATTATTTTTCCTTATTAATTGTCAAAGCCTGAAAAACAAGTTTGAAGACTTTTCAAAATTTTTGCAAACAGCGCCCATTAATACGTTTGTCGCTTTAACTGAAACCTGGTTGGACACTGATTGTAATATTTAATATAATTTTTTAGCAGCATCGCACATTTTGTTTGGAAAATACGGATCAGATAAAACAGGGGCTTCAAAAGGCGGAGGAGTAGGTATTTGTTCCGAAAAAATTTACCGCCAGTATTAAATCAAGCATTGAAACGATTGATGAGTTTTTTAGTCCATTTGGGTTGCAATAACTGACCCTCTGACGGAAAAATTACTTGTTAACGTTTCTCATTGCCAAACAAACGTCTTGGCGAGTATTTTCTTGATCAGTAAAGTACCGAACTATCGGGGGCATATAGCGTTACAGATAACGTTATTTTGCTGGGAGATTACAATTTGAATTATCTAAACAAGACAGAAAAAAGTAAACGAGACATTTTTGCGTCAAATTCAGGATTAGAGATTGTTAACTTAAGAGATGCAACCAGATGTATTGATAAAACATTTACACTTATTGACCAGTTTCATTTCGAAAGATCAGATAATTGCCTACAATGTCACAACAACCCCTTTCAACTCCGACCATTTTCTTGTTATCTTTGAATCAAACCTCTCATTGAAATCTGAGAGTGACAATATAATAACGATAAGAAATTTTCGACTTTTCTCACGTTCTAAATTTAAGAGATCTTGCCCTTGCCGAATGGTGGAAAATGTACCCATGTCCGAATGGCAACGACATGTTTGATTCACTAATCAACATTTTTGAGAAAATTGTCAAACAACACGCACCAATTCAGACTGTCAAAAAAGGAGGAAAAATTTTAAGAATTCTTAGCCCTGCTTAACACAAGAATTGAAGCATTTGATTGCCCAAAAACATTGTTTGTTCAATTAATGAAGAAATCCTGACAGCGAGACGTACAAAGAATTTAAGCGTTTAAGAAGCTTAGTTAATAGGAGATTAAGGGAGGCGCACAACGATTCTTGCATCAATTTCTTTCAAAAACTACCAACAAGTAAGGAACAATGGAAATTCATTAAACAGAAGAACGGGCCGAGTGAAAAAAGTGTCAAGGTTGATGAAATCAGATTAGAGAGTGGTGAAATTTCAAGGGACCCAAAAAATACCGTCAATTGTCTAAATAGATCATTTGCTAATCTAGGTGTTTTCAAGGGTTCGGATATTGCTTGCAAATACCCTGATAAATTTAATATACCTGAATTCACATTCAGAACTGTGACTAGAAAAGAACTTTACTCAGTCATTGACTCTCTAGACGAAAACAAAGCAGCAGGACCTGGTTAAATATCAATTCGTCTCATAAAGTCTTGCAAATTAGCTATAGGCGTACATCTACAGTTCGCCTTAAATGAGTGCATTAAGGAGAAAATTTTCCCGACTAAAATGAAACTAGCCTATGTAACACCAATTTGCAAAAAAGGTGATAAAATAGATAGCACAAACTATCGACCAATATCTGTAACTCCGAGTTATGCAAAAAATCTTTGAGCGCCTCCTTCGGACTCAGATGATGGATTTCATTGATAAACATAAATTTATAAAGAGAGCAATTTGAATTTCAGAAAAAAAAGTCAGCAACAGATGCAGTTTTAGAACTCGTTGAAACAGTTTCCTCTAATTTAGATCAGAGCAAATAAACTGTTGCTATTTTTCTAGACCTTGCAAAAGCGTTTAATTCCATTTCACAAAACATTTTCCTTAAAAAAATTGAGATGTATGGTTTTTCCCAGGAAGCGAAAGAATTACTGTTTTCATTTCTTGCCAACCGCAGACAAACGGCAAAACATAATGGCATGTTCTCTGATTGTGAAATTGTGAATCACGGTGTGCCACAAGGAACTGTTTCAGGACCACTCATTTTTCTTTTATATATGAACGATTTCTCATCTAATATAACCACAACGGAAAAAGTAATTCAATTCGCTGATGACAAGTATTGTCTGTTGTGGACAGAAAAGTAGCTTACATGGAAAAGTCATGGAAATTTTACAGAAAACAGAAGAATATGTAGAGATGAACAAACTAACTTTGAATACAAACAAAATCTTTTCCTCGCGGGATAATTCTGATTTCGGATCTATTTTTTTTACAAAAACGAAGTTCTCACAACAGAAAAAAGTTGCAGATATCTTGTTTTTCAAATTGACAGGAATCTGAGTTTCGATGAGCAGCTGAATAAAACCTTAAAAAAGATGGCTAATGCTTTAAGATCAAGTTACCTATTAAGACATCAAATTCCCCTGAACGCGCGCATTCTTCTAAAATCACTTGTGCATTCACACTTATCATTTTCGGCAATCTTTTTTCAAAATTTATCTGCAAAAAACCTAAAACGCCTGAACCGACAGATTAACTGGTGTATAAACGTGTGCTTTCTACGCAAAAAGTATGACACAGCAAGGGATCTGCTAATCCAGACAAAGACCCTACCAGCTCAGCTAATAATAGCAAAAATGTCGCTAATCAAATTTCATTATGATATAGCCAGACCAGAAAATTCTGAAAAATTTTACGGGTATTTGAGTCTTCATCAAAATACTCGAACAAAACAATTCAAAATTAGACAGAATGCCAAAACCAGCTTTGGAATGAATTCGATTGTCCGTCAATGCGTACGAAAATGGAATAAGTTACCACAGTCTCTTCGGTTGGCAAAAAATGGAAACGTTTTTAAGAAAACGTTGAATGATTTCTTGCTCTCACAACATGAAAAAATTCTTTTGAATAGTAACGTAGAAGCTTTTAAAACTTATTTTTATTTTTAGGGAGAAAACAATCGGAAGAAAATTTTATAATGTGATTCTTCAAGAAATTTGTTGATGTTTATTAATTACATTACTTTATTTTGTTTGAATGATTTGAAGTATTTTTTGTCTCAAGTATATTTAACCGTATGGTTATAATTTTAATTTACTTGTTGCAAAAAAACAAAAGCGGGAGTAAAAATTGCTGTGAAAAACCCGCACTTATTAAAACCCGCCTAAGCAAAAAAAAGTTTCACACCAACTTTTCTCATTCTCTGAGAGAAAATATGAACAAAAACTACTCTAGAGCTTCTCTATACTATTGACTTTTGATCAGCAGATTTGATCTAAATGAGAACCTCGCGATAATCAAGGATAGATTTATTCAACAAAAGGTAGGTAAAAAATTGTTGCATTTCCAGAGCTTCGACTGAAAAGGTCATTATTGTACTTGAATGGTTCGGAAAGTACGATCGTTAAACATTCCATTATGCGCTGGAAAAGGTAAACTGCTTCAGGAAAAAGCTCATGATGGTTCATACCCAACATCCTATAGCTTCCCATTGAGCAAAATCTAAAAACAATCACGAGGTCTTGTCTTGGATCAATTTTATTTCAAGGCTTAGAAATTGGTTTTTAGCAAAATTATACTTATAATTTTATTATTTTAAAAAGCTACAAAAAGATAACGTCCAAGCCGTCCAAAATTTGAGCGAATTTGAAAAAATTAAACTATAAAAGTGGAGAACATTTTAAAAATTTTTAAGAAAATATTTGTGAGGTGGCGCAACCTCTAGCAGCAGCAGTCAAGATTCAGGAGCCAAGTTCAATAAAAGATGATCTGATGGTTGCAAAAAAATTCCATTCGTTTACTAAAAACGGTGACCGTGTACAGAACGTGCTGCGGAAAAGCGCAGCATGAAATGATCACGGTATTTTTTCATGCTTTACCCAAAAATAGACAACAAAAATCAGCAACAAAAATTTAGAATTAAAAAAAGCATCAGCAGCACCTTAAAAATACAGTAAACAAAATATAACCATCATCACACATAAAAAATTTTATTGTTATATCAGTTGAGCAAAGGAATTCTTTCATGCTGAGAAGCTCTAAGAAGATGCTTTTCTCTGTATAGGATTAAATGAATCATCTCCGACATGTAACAGTTTTCGTTTTATAAATAGAACTCACAATAAGAAGCATAACCGACAGATTACTGCAAACTAGACGCAATTGACCGACATTGGGATTGAAACTGGTAGAAACATAAAGAGAAAAATTAACAATAACGTAATTTTTTCTGTTCTAAATTGTCCACAGTATGTTGAATTCCGCCTCTATATTGGAGGACATCAAGCTTAGTACTAACTAATATCAGTTAACAGTACACTCTGCGGAACTTTGATAACTTAATGCACTGTCTTTCAGCATTAAGCCAGTGCCTGGCGTATATTGGTTTATCCAGTTTCTTTTGATTTCGTTTTTTGACCTTGACCGTTGAGTTAAGGAAAACGAAAAACTTGATCGAAAGGTGAAACAAATTTTAAAGGAGAGCGCATACGTAATAGCCTTTGAGAGGCTGAGGGCATCTATTAAAAGGTAATAACGTTGCCGGAGATCCGATTAATCTCGTTTTGTATTCATTACAATAACATAGATGGTAGATTGTCAGAACATAGGTGCGATAGCTTCATAGACTTAGTAGTCTCCAAATACAGATGAAAAGAGGAAAACTTTATTTCAGAGTTTTTATTTAAATTGATGTGATGTCAGCAACTGATATAGACTTATGTATTGTAAAGCTGCTCTCAATCAAACTACAGTTAGATTAAGACATAAAAAATTGACCTCCACTCCTCGGTTAAAGCTAACGACCACAAAACACGCGTGACCAAAAAATTATTCACGCGAATGAACCAAAACTTGCTCCGATATGTTTGAAAAAAGATGTCGCGTATCCAATTAAGTCAAAAGAATGCATTGAATGAATGACCAAAAGCTGATTTGAATTGAGTGCCACGTCATATGGTCGTACAAAAATACGTAATTGTATTTATTGGCAAAGAAACTCCAGTATAGATTGTTAATTGTTCCTTTGTTCATTTCACTTCCAAAATTACAGAGTTTTGTTAAAGATGTTTTATAAAATTTCTTTCGATGGAAGTAATTTTCGTCGGTTTTTATCAGCCCCTTTTGTTTCAGTTTTATTCCCCTCGACTATATTGTTTTGTCCTCGCATGCTTTTTCGAATGTAATTGCAGTATCATTCTTGCAATTTATAAGTCATAAAAAATAGCAGGACGTGCATCTCAACAGAGACTAAGAGGTTGTAATTTGAGTTTTAAAAGTCTTGCTTTGTACTCGTGGATGGATGAAAGAATGCACCTGGATGCCATTTCTATCGCTATTTTAAATTTTAAAAAGTTTGTTTTGTTGTGGAGCCATGCATTTGCGCAATACGTAATGATAGAGACAATGTATCCTGTGTATGAAAGCAATTTATTAGTCCATGAACAGATAGAGAACATGTTACTTTTGAGATGAAAGAATGCTCTGGTAGCTTTTTGTGCAAGCCTATCACAATTTCCACTCCAGCTCAGATTAGGTGTGACCATTAGACCTAGGTCTTTTTCCACAAAGGTGGCTTCAAGTTTGATGTTGTTTTAAGATATGCTCACATTTCCCTTCACATAGAAAATTACATTTACTTTTTTACCCATACGTTTTTGTAATACCAAATATCGACTTGCTCTGCTTGGATCTTGAATTGTGGCTAATCAGACATCGACAAAACCATAGCTCTCAAGTTGGATTGGCGTCTGGTAGATCATTAAAAAAAAACAGGATACCGAGTGGCCCACGGAATGATCCTTCTGGTCGTCCTCCTGTACTTTCTACTTAATCTGATTTTTCGTTGTTTAGTTTTGACAGACCTTTCTGTTTTCCAGGTGGAAATCTAAGAGGCATCAGAAATTTCCACCGCCTTCCATTTTCATAAGCTTGTGTAATGAGTCGTGATCTACTTTATCAAACGCTTTCGCGAAATCCAGACAAAATACGGTTAATTGACGAATTTGTTTATCATCGATTTCTGGTAAACTGAATCATGGAAAAGCAAAATTGAGTAACAGCTAATCTTTTTTCGGAAACCAAATTAACATTCGTTTAGTTTGTTTTGCAGAATTCATTAAGTTCGTCAAATATTTGTTTCTCTAATACTTTCGAAATGCAGCATAGTCAAATAATTGGCCGGTAGCATTCAACATCTGCTTCGTTGCTTTAATTGAAAATTGGTGAGACCTGAAAAATTTTCCATACTTCAGAAAAAACACCTTTGTTAATGATTGTTTGAAAAAGAAGCCGTATTGATATCGAGTGTTTACAGCATTTTTTCAGAATACAGTTTCCAGTACTATGAAGTCCAGTAGCTTTTCTCAATTTCAAATCTTCACGCATGCTTATGATTCTCGTCTCAGTGATGGTAATTATGTTGAGTTCTGTTTTCGAAATTAATTTGCCTGGAAGTTTTCGTATTGAATGAAGAATTTGGCTAATTCTCAGACTAACTCAGTACAATGGTCTTGACATTTTACAGTTTGCGCAATTGCTGGATTTTTTTGCAAATTGATTTCAGATATTTTTGGATGCTACTTATGTGGAATTTTCGATTTAAAAAACATCGGCTTCGAACCGACTTAGATCTGTATCCAGTTGATAATTTAAGTTCTTTATCTCAACGCTTGATATTTATTGTTCCATCGTTTTTCGGTAGCTATTTTCTTTATAGGAAAAGAGCTGGATTGAGATAACCTAGGTGGTAGGGAACAGCGATGTTTAGTGACATTTGGGATGTTTTCTATGATCAAGATTATCCAATCGTACCAGTGCATAACAAGGTCATCAACGTTATCAAGGTGTTTTGACTATCGCGTTATTTACAGCATCACAATCTACTTCGTTGATAGCAAATTTGGTACGCATTAAAAACATTTGTCTTCTAGTTGTTTCTATTATGATTCTGATGAGTTTGAGCAGAAGATTTTTTATCTAAACTGTAGTCTCTCTCTAAGCTGAGAAAAAGTTTAAGATCAAAGTTGCAATCAATGGTTGCTTCTGGTTCATTTGCTAAAAGATCCAGTTGTGAGTTGGCAACATCTGAGAAAATCGTATCAACAAAATTTTCATGTACTTGAATTTCATACCCGCTAGTAGAGCTCTATCGACTCCAATTTGCTTTTGAAAAATTGACATCGGCTGCAATTATGATTTGACAATTTTCGTTTACATTTCCGGCAATTTTGAATAGATTATATATGAGCAATTTATGATTATATATAATTCTTCAATATCCCATTTATATGGAATGTTGTGAAGTGGATTATAAATATAAAATAAAAAGGTAGATTTTGGTTTTGTTAAACTTTGACGATTACAATGTCCCTTTAGCATTGGGGTATAGTTTCTTCGTGCCTAACATCTCCAATTTCATCTAACACGCCACCGTGTTTTGATTTGAAACTTTCGGATTCCATCATCTGAGTTTATTGAGTAAGACAAAAAATAGAGCAATATTGGATATGTCCGCGGTGAGCCAAGTTTCTGTCAGAAATGATGTCATAACTTGAATTTGTTATTGCATTTGCTAGTCTTATCCTCCGTTTTAGGTGTAAAATACTTCGCACATTGAAGCACAAAACTTTTAAGTATTTTTCTTATTCCGCATCGGTTTCAGTTTTGGGTTGCAGTAACCGAGCTTTTTCAAATCAAATTTTCCATCCTTGATCTCAAGTTCTACGTTTCTAATGCGAAGGTCTCTTCTATCAATATCATTTTTGTATATAAGGTTTCTGCGTTTACGTAGACAACCGTTTCCAAATTTGCTGTCAGAGGGGAGAGTTCGCGAGTGAGGAAAACAACATGCTCATAACCTTAACGTCGAAAAGCAGATTTCAACGCTAAGTCTTTAATTGAGGGACTTTCAAGATCTATTAGGTGGCTTCGAGATCCTTCTTTGTTTGCATCAAACTTTCCAATCCTTTGAATATTTTCCAAGCGCTTGACTTCCATTTTCAGAAAACTCAACAGTTTTTCAACAGCTAGTATTTTAATATGGGTCAAAAGGTGTTTTGACTATAGCGTTATTGACAGCATCCCAATCTATTTCGTTGAAAGCAAATTTGGAATGCTTTTCAAAAACTTTTGTTTTCTACTTGCTTCGATTAAGATTCTGATCTGTTAATGATCAGAACTTTTTTAATCTAAACTGTAGTTTCTCTCAAAGCTGAGAAAATTTGCTGAGAACATCAAAGCTGAGAACATCAAAGTTGCAATCAATGATTGGTTCTGATTCATTTGCTAAAACAACCATTTGTGAAATGGCGACATCCAAGAAATTCAAATCAACAAAATTTTCAAGTAGTTGATTTTCATAACCACCAGTAGAGCTGAACTCCAATTGGCTTCTGAAAAATTGTAATCACCTGCAATTATGATTTGACAATATTGGTTTTCGTTTGTGGCGATTTTGCATTAAATGAATATGAGCAATTTGAGCTGTTCAATATCCCATTTTCATGGAAAGTTGTGCGGTTGATTATAGAGATTAAATAAAAGTGTAAATCTTGGTTTTGTTAAGCTTTGACGATAACAATGTTCCTTTTACATTGGTGTACGGTTTTTATTCGGGCCTTACACGATCTCTCATTTCATCTAATACGCTACCATGTTTTGATTTAAAATTTTCGGATTGTATGATATCAGTTTATTGAGTATGACAAAAATAGAGCAGTACTGGGTATGTCCGCGGTAAGCCAAGTTTCAGTCAGAAAGGATGTCATAAAATGACTTTATTGCATTTGCTAGTCTTATCCTCCGTTTTAGATTTAAAACACTCCGCACATTGAAGGACAAAAACAATTAAAAGTTGTGAGTTGGCGACATCTTAGAAATTCGAATCAACAAAATTTTAAAGTACTTGATTTTCATACCCGTAAGTAGAGACCATTCGACTTGCATTTGCTTTTGAAAAATTGACATTGCCTGCAATCATAATTTGGCAATTTTGGTTTTCGTTTGCGGCGACTTCGCATAGATTATATATGAGCAGTTTAAAATCTTCAATATCGCAATTATATGGAATGTTGTGAGGTGGAAGATAGATATTAAATAAAAGTATAGATCTCGGTTTTGTTAAACTTTGTTTTGATTTGAAACTTTCGGATTCTATCATCTGAGTTTATTGAGCAAGACAAAAAATAGAGCAGTATTGGATATGTCCGCGGTGAGCCAAGTTTCTGTCAGAAATGATGTCATAACTTGACTTCGTTATTGCATTTGCTAGTCTTCTTCGTTTTAGCACACAAATATTTCGCACACTGAAGGACCAAAAGATTTCAATACTTTACCCATCCTGCATCGGTTTCACTTTCGGCATCAGTGTCCGAGCTTTCTCCAATATATTCAACCCAATTTTTCCATCCTTGATCTCAGGTTCTAAGTTTCTAATGCGAAGGTCTCTTCTATCAATATCATTTTTGTATATAAGCTTTCTGCGTTTACGTAGACAACCGTTTCCAATTTTGCTGTCAGAGGGGAGAGTTCGCGAATGAGGAAAACAACATGCTCATAACCTTAACGTCGAAAAGCAGATTTCAACGCTAAGTCTTTAATTGAGGGACTTTCAAGATTTATTAGGTGGCTTCGAGATCCTTCTTTGTTTGCATCAAACTTTCCAATCCTTTGAATATTTTCCAAGCGCTTGACTTCTATTTTCAGAAAACTCAACAGTTTTTCAACAGCTAGTATGTCAGCATGCATTTTCTTGTCTGGACTGTCCGAACTTTTTTTCGGAAATGCCACGTATACGTTATACGTATGCCTAGTTGATTGCCATTTGGTTTTGAAAATGTTTTGAAAAACTTTGCCCCGTTTTACGGAGCCAAGTGATTCAGCGTAAGTTTTGGGTTTGTTCTTTTTGATATTGAGGTTTTTCAATATCTTCCTTTGATTTGATTTCGGTGAAGTCTCATTTGTTTTTGACTATGGCTAATTCATCTTCATTTTTGCTGATCTCATTTTGAGGCTCTTTTTGAGTTGTTTGATCTTTTAACTTCACACTCAGTACAGACGTGTAGCATGTTTGATGTTAACTCAATGAGTACTACTTCGAAGCATTTCTGGTAAAAATGAGTGCATTCTTTGCTCATGTGCCTCGTTTTATTGCAAAAGAAACACACAAGATTTCCTTTGTTCAAATTTTGCTGGCAAGTGTGGCACTTGTCGGCTTGATTGCTCATTATGATTTTAACTTGATAATTGTCGTAATTTGATTTCTATGCCGAACGAGAGAGGACTCAGTGAGTGTATTAGGTACGAGAACGTTTGAGAATAGATAAGGATAGAGCTTACTACTTTAACCGGCGCAACACTGCTGTACTACAGCTGCTTATTGTGTCACCTTGATTTTTATAGGAAGCTTGATTTTGTTAGATAATAATGTGCCGTCTCCATATAACATGAAACTGATTAATAAGTGTATCACCATAAAAGTGTAATCATAGCTCCGCTCAGCTATTGCAGCTATAAAACACGTAAACCAACTAACGTCGGAAAAGTCGCTCTCGA
Organism: Convolutriloba macropyga; assembly: GCF_964194025.1. Taxonomy (NCBI): domain Eukaryota; kingdom Metazoa; phylum Xenacoelomorpha; order Acoela; family Convolutidae; genus Convolutriloba; species Convolutriloba macropyga. The sequence goes on from NC_134468.1 coordinate 53,935,783, forward strand.
AGGACAGGCGGCGCAATTGAATTCAGGGGCTGTAGCCTAGATAAATTTTTCTTTATGGGTGTGAACATCAACCATTGACAGAATTCGAACCCCGACCTCCTGAGTTCGCTTCCATCAACTCTACGGAGGTATTAACAACTCGGCTATCAGGGCCTTGTCATCGAGTCTCTGACAATCGGTTTTGTTTGACAACAACATTTATTTCGGAGTACGAGCAATTGAACTCACTCAGAAATCACGAAGAAGTGCGAGAAAAAGTTACTTGAGAAGTTCTACAGTTGAGATTATTCTACAAGAAAACTGCAAAACGGTCAAGCAAAAAATTTGCATTAAAAACACACACGCTTACAATAATTCCTTCTCATTCGAGAGCAATAAAAAAGAGAACGAGCTATGATAAAAAACGATGAAGTGTTTTTGATAATCATCCACATAAACACGTAAAAACAGTCTAGACCCACACAAGAGTGTTGGTTTTCTATCAGAATTGTCGTTAAGAAAACTGTATTTGAAAAATTCAGCTAAGGCAGAGCAGACATCATTAACACTTACAAAAGTTTCGTTCTCGTTTTCACATATCGCTTCTGGAACAATTCTGTTGATTTGATTTGACCAAGTGACTCCAAGGTGTCCAGTTCCAGTCTCTCCGTCAATAACTCCGAATTTAACTCCTTCTGCAAAATAGCAATCCTCTCGATGAAAAAGAAGAATTGAAACCATAGCTGGCAGATTGCCGAAATAGCTGCGAAAGAGTAGACTTGCGTGCCGTATAATAGAGATAGAAACAGATAGCGATATAAGTTTAAAAAGTTATCGACGCCGCTCAAAAAGCTATGTAAAAAAATCAGCGATAAATTAATAAGCTTGTTAAAATATTTGCGAAGAAGCCTTTTCATTAGGGCCATTTATTACACACGTGTGTTCCTTTGACCTTATAATAATTCAAAAAAAATTGAATTTTAAAGTGCAAAAGTCATTTTGCTGAGTGAGGTAAGTGACGAATGATCACAATCTAATCATGCGAAAAGCTTTTGCTATAGATAGTGAGAAATGACGTCATGCGCGCAAAAGCCGTTAGTGACGCAAACAACGTCATTCAGAAAAATTGACTTTTTAAGCTTTGCTATGTGAACAAATCTAAAACGAAAAAGAGCGTCAGACGACGAAATAAATTATATAGCCGGAAGAATTCAGGAAACGACTCGAAGTAGAAGCCCTGGTAAAAAGCCGACTTGGTAAAAACCCCTATAAAACAGCTAGTTTGCAACAAGATAATAACAATAGACAGACAACCTCATAAAACAGTTCAAAAAGAGAAACACAAGGAAAGGCAAAGATGCTGACGGACAAAAACGAAAAGTAAGCTCTAAAAAAATCTCTGCGAATGCTAAATGCAATTTCTGAACAATTAAATCGCGAAAAAAAATAAATACATTCTACTTTACATCAATCAACCCTCCATTGTTTGACGTAAAAGTAATATACAAAAATAAAATGAAAAGCAAAACACCTAAAAAACGAGAAAATTGTTTGATATTAACAATTATTTGATTAGCTTTCACAATATTTAGCATTCAAGATTCTTCACAACTATTGGTCGGAGCCAACTTTTTAAAAATTTTTCAGAAACTAGCTCAGTCACTCATCCAAAAGGCAGGAGAGAAATATCAAAAACTAATCGGAATTGCCAAGAACAAAAAACCTGATAATTGTGTCATTAATTTAAATGAAAAATGCCATGTCTAGACTTGAAGAGTCACCTAATAGTAGCAACACCGATAAATTAACTCTAAATTAAGATTTAATTGAGACAAACTACAGCGAGAAGCGCAAGATCAGAAATTGGCCAAAACCATAAAGAGCAAACAAAAATCGATAGAAAATTCCTTGAGCTGAGCCAATTCACTTCGAAAAAACAATTGAAAGAATCTTCAGTCAAAGTTAAAGACCACCAAAACTGCTAAAACAACCAATATCAGCAACAAAAGCTTAGAACAAGTCAAAATGGGAAAAAAAAGTGAGAATTGAATCTATAAGTGAATATTAGCTTCAGATGTTCAAAAACGCAGACTACTATTTGTTAAGATAATTACAAGAATTACCATCGATTGAAAAATTGAAGTCGGCTAAAACGAATCTGATTTGAGAAGGCCGCACAATATCAAAAAACTTTACTCGCTTAGCGAAAAAATCTTCTTACTTCTTCAAAAAAGATTATAAACAAAATCTTCTCACTCTCCGCTCTTCAATTTATTCAGCCGTTTGAGCTAAACACTTACTTTTGACACGCGGCGTTGAATCTAAATCCTGCTTTAAACACACTCCAGAAAATTATCGATCAAACAAAAACAGAATATATTTATATAGCAGTTATGAAAGACAATCTTTACACAGTCGTCCTACTTTCTAGATAAAAAGGTGAAAAAGGATTAAAGAGATTCAAGAAACTGATAGTTTGGATAAAATTGTCAAAACACTAAAAAAAATTGCAAAATATATTAAAAATCTAACTAAGAAACACACGTTCATTGAATTTCAAAGATTAAACGTCAAAAAAACCCATGAAATTTTAATAAAACGAAATTAAACCACTTGCTTTGCAGAGGAAGACTTCTAAAACGGATTAGTGTGTGTACAATTTTATAAAACAGAAGAGTCCTCACAGTCAATAGAGATGCTCAAAGCCCGCATTACCGAACGAACGTTGCCATAAACTTTGATTTTTTCGAAAAAAGTCCTCTCAAAGATCCGAAAAAGGCTTTTCAAAAAGCTACTTTCTCTATTCCGAAGGCAAAAATGCAGAGAAAACAACAGTCTTAAGTCAACGAACAAATATTTTCGCCAGAAAGAATAAACATGAAAAAGTTTGAAAATTCAGTTATTTTCCCTGTAGGACAAGTACACATACAAACGAAAGCCGTGTTTCATGCAATCAGAACACGTTATCCAACAATAAAGAATCAACCAAGAAATGATGAATTCACAAACATTATTTTGGAAGAAAGAAATAAGCAAAAGTTTGTAAAATTTCAATTTTTTAAAAAAATTGATTATAAAAAGACCACTTTGTAGCAAAAAAACTTGCATCATTTAGAGTGAATAGAGCCTACAGGCGTGAGACTGATTCAATTTCCAATCAGTTCAATAAATAATGTAATGGAACAAAGATTGCAAAATGACAAGATCAGCAAAATAGTTGAAAAACCTTCAAATTAATCAACAAAAATACAAAAGAAACAGAACATAATTCAAAGGAAAAAATCGTTTGAAATCATACTAAGACCTCAATATTATTCGAAGAAAGTAAATATCAGTCAAAATGTTTAAACGGCATTTCAAGCAAATTATCAGTAATGCACTGTCAAATGAAATCCATTCGAACAAAATAAAAATCTAAAAAAAGGCTGATACCATTTTTCTAAAAACTGATAATAGCACAGCTGATCAGAACTACAAGTCTCAGGAAAAGAATGATACACGCTAGAATGCGGAGAATAAGTACAGAAAAAATGGACTAGTTCTTCGTTTTTGAAAGTTAAAAATCAAAAGAAAATACTAAAGTAGAAGAACAATTACAATTCTTTATTTAGCATAAAATCTTAAAGCTATCCTCTTGCATAGATTAAAATGTGGAGACATAGTTAGAAGATTGGAAACAATTAAATATTTAGCAATAAAATAGTCAAAAAATTTTCAAAATGAAAATTATGAAAATTTTTTTTTTTACAGATTTTCAAATACTGAACGTCAAAAAATCATTCAGTTATGAGTAAAAGATATTTAGGATCCCTGACTGTGACAAATGAGACTTTTTCTAGTAAACAATTTTGACAAAAAACTGCCAAAATCGTACAGGCAATAAACAAAATGAAAAGCAAAACACCTAAAAAAAATAGAACATTTTGATTTTAACAATTAATCTATTTAGCTTTCACAATGTTTAGCTTTCAACATTCTTCACAAACATTTTTCGGAGCCAACTTTTTTATAACTTCTTAAGAAACTAGCTTAGTCGATCATCCAAAGGGCAGGAGAGAAATATCAAAAACTAATCGAAATTGCCAAGAAAAAAACCTGAAAATTAGAAAATTGCGTTATTAACTTTAATGAAAAATGCCATGTCTAGACTTGAAGAGTCACCTAATAGTAGCAACACCTATAAATTAACTCTTAATTAAGAATTAATTGAGATGAACTACAGCGAGAAGCGCAAGATCAGAAAAAATTGGCCAAAACCATAAATAGCATACAAAAATCGGCCGAAAATTCCCAGCGCTGAGCCAATTAAATCACTACGAAAAAACAATTGTAAGAATTTTCAGTCAAAATTAAAGACCACCAAAACTGCTAAAACAACTAATATCAGCCACAAAAGCTTAAAACAGGGCAAAATGGTTAAAAAAGCTGAAAATTGGATCTACCTGAATATTAGCTTCAGATGTTCAAAACTGCTTCCAAACACAACTACTCTTTTAGATAATTACGAGAAACACCATAGCTTGAAAAATTGGAGTCGGCTAAAAACAAACTGCTTTGAAAAGGCCACACAAAATCACAAAACTTCGCTCGCTTAGCGAAGAATTATTCTTACCAACTTTTTTTTCGGCTCTCAAAAAAAAGTTGGCGTTGGCTTTTAAATCCTGCTTCAAACACACTCCAAAAGATTATCGATCAAACAATGAGTGAATACATTTATTTAGCAATCATGAGTGAAAACCTTTACACAGTCGTCCTACTTTTTAGATAAAAAGGTGAAAAAAGATTACAGAGATTCGAGAAACTAAAATAGTTTCCATAAATTGTCAAAACACTAAAAAATTGCAAATAATAAAATTCTAATTAAGCAACAAATTTTCATTGAACTTCAGATATTGAACGTCAAAGAACAAATGAGATTTCAATAAAACGAAATTAAACTACTTGCTTTGTAGAGAAAGACTTACTAATAGTTATAACCAAAAACAGAAAAATTGGACAAAAATTGCAAAAAAAAGGATTACTATGTGTACAACTTTATAAAACAGAAGAGTCCTCACGTTCAAAAGATTTGCTCGATGCACGCATTGCCGAACGCATATTGCTATATACTTTGATTTTTTCGAGAAGTCCTCAGATCCAAAAATGAAGAAATCAATAAAATCTAAAAATCAAATATAAGATTGACAAATATGAGACAATTTTACACTTGAAAAGAGTTATTAGGCTGTGCAAAACTTTCCGGCATCAATGTTAGAATTTTAAATATTAATACAGCATCGATTAAAGCTATTTCCAAAAACCAAAAAACAACTAAAAATTGAGCCAAGCAACCAAAAAATGTCTTAAAATGGTTATCTATATGCTCCATTCTACCAAGAAGACTTTTCAAAGTCAAAAAGTTATTCACTGAACGCAGCGCATGATCAAAAAACTTTTCTCGCTTAGCAAATACCTGTTCAGAATGACAGCCTTTCTCAATTTTGCTTTTAGATCAAAATTCCGCATGAACAAAAGTACTTGCTGGAAAAAAACATAGCCGAAGAATTCCGGAAACAACTCAAAGTCATATCCGCCAAAAAAATGGCTTTTCAAATAGCTAGCATGTGTATTCCGGAAGCATTAATGCAGAGAATACAACAGTCAAATCAAATAAATACTTTTAATGAAAGAATTAGGAAAATTCAATTTATTTTCCCTGTAGTACAAGTGCACATACAAACGAAAACCGAGTTTCATGCAATCAAAACAAGTTATCCAACCATAAGGAATCAGCCAACCCATGATGAATTCACAAACATTCTATTTTTGAAGAAAAAGAAATATGCAGTTGTGTAAAATTTCTCAATTTTTTTGAAAATTGCATAGAAAAAGACAACATTGTAGCAAAAGAATCTCTCATTATTTAGAGTAAATAGAGCCTGCAGGCGTGAGACTGATTCAATTTCCAATCAGTTCAATAAATAATGTAATGGAACAAAGATTGCAAAATGACAAGATCAGCAAAATAGTTGAAAAACCTTCAAATTAATCAACAAAAATACAAAAGAAACAGAACATAATTCAAAGGAAAAAATCGTTTGAAATCATACTAAGACCTCAATATTATTCGAAGAAAGTAAATATCAGTCAAAATGTTTAAACGGCATTTCAAGCAAATTATCAGTGCTGCACTGTCAAATGAAATCCATTCGAACAAAATAAAAATCTAAAAAAAGGCTGATACCATTTTTCTAAAAACTGATAAAAGCACAGCTAATCAGAACTATAAGTCTCAGGAAAAAGATAGACTTATGCACGCTAGAATGCGGAGAATAAAAACAGAAACAAAAACATGAAAAAACAGACTAGTTCTTCATTTTTTAAAGTTAAAAATCAAAATTAATAAAAAACAGAGAACAATCACATTTCCTTATTAATCATAAAATATTATAGCTATCCTCATGCAGTAGATTTAAATGTAGAGATATAGTTAAACGATTGGAAATAAAATATTTAGCAATAAAAATGTAACATTCAATTATTAGCAAAAAACAATAAGGATCCCTGACTGTGTACAAAAAGACTTTCTAGTAATTAAATCCAAAAACGAAATATTGAAAAAATTTGACAAAATTGACTGCCAAAATCAGGCAACCCAACGCAAAATTCCAAAAAAAAACAAAAATACCACGTTATAAAGAAGCATTTAATGCATGAAATATCAAAAGCAAATTACCATTTCCTCTAATTTATGAAAATTTCTAAAAAAGCACTTTAAGATCCAAAAATGAAGAAATCAATTTAAAAAACAGCCAAAAACGAATTAAAGAATTGGGAAATATGTGCTCATTTAGAATTTAAATCGCATTATTAGACTCTGAAAAACACTTTGGTATCAATTTCAGAGGTTCACATTTTAGCACAGCACCTATTTAAAATTATTTCTAAAAAAAAATTTAATTATAAGCGACAAAACTGGGCCAACTGAACAAAAAAAGCTAAAAATGATTATCTATATGCAGCATTCAGACGAAAAACAATTTTCAAAATCGAAAAGTCATCCACTGATCGAAGCGCATGATCTACAAACTTATCTCGCTCAGAAAAAGAATAGTTCACACGGCAATTTAACTCTTTCGCTTTTAGTTCAAGACGCCGTCTTAACGAATAGTACTTCCGGTAAAAACACATAGCCGTCTTCATGAAATAATTGCCTTTAAATCAACTGGTTCCCACTAAAAGGACTACTAAAAACAAAAAAACTGTCAAAGAATGGATATATTGCCCATAAAACCAACTGAACTAAAAAATTACATTACTCCTATATATAAAACAAGCCAAACTTTTTGTACGCCATTGAAACCATCGAAGCACGCGGGCAGCAAAAGGCAAGCGATGTAAGGCTCCTGGGAAGAAAAATTGAACACTGCAAGAAATGGCCAAAAATTGTTATAAAACATCAATTTCCGTGAGTCCTCAATCGAAACACTATTTTATAATATAAAAACAGTAATTAATTGTTAATTAAATAAACTTTGTCGCTTTAACGCTTTAACTAGAAACTTTAGTTGTCGCTTTAAATCACAATGAAACTAAACAATGACCAAAATAAGCAAATCCAAAATAATCATCAAAAAGACAAGAGACAGAACAATACTCAAACGCACTAAAAATCTCACGTTAACGAATGTTGCTAATAATCTGTAAAAGTGAAGCTAGCAAAATAAAGGTGCCATAATATGTTAGAGAAAATCAATTGCAAACAAAAAAGCTTCAGGAGATGTCTGAACGAAACATGATAGAATGTTGAAAATACATGCTTGGGAAAAAGATTTGAAAAAATAAAATACTTCAAAATTTGTGAAAAATGAAAATCCTAAATTGAAAACTTATCTAAAACCCAAAATCCAAAAACAATTCAATTATCAACAAAACGAACCCAAAAACAACGATGGTGGACCAAAAGACTTTTTATGGCGAATAAACTCAACAAAAACTTTGACAAAAAACCGCCAAAATCGGATTAGTATGTGTAAAATTTCATAAAACAATAACACCTCACGTCAAAAAGAGGCAGCCAATTCAGGAATTATCGAAAAGACATTGACATAATTACTAATTTGGTTTTAAAAAGTCCGCTCAAAGAGCCCAAAATGAAGAAATTAATAAAGCCAAAAATTGACAAAAAAAATGAGAAACATGGGCCAATTCTGCACTTGAAACGGATTATTAAGCTCTCCGAAACATTGTATCGATTTCAGATGGTTGCATAATCATGAGGTATCGATCAAATTTTAATTCTACAAAAAACAAACACACTAAAAAAATTGGGCCAAATGAACGAAAACACGGCTAAAACCTGTCATCTATATGCGCCAATCTCTCGAAAACTCTTTTCAAAGCCAAAACGTCATTCAGTGAACGTAACGCATGAACAAAAAACTTCTCTCGCTCAGAAAAAGTTAGTTCACACGGCAATTTAACTCACTTTCATTATTAGGTCAAAACGCCACCTGAACAAATAGTACTTCCGGTAAGAAAAACCTTAAGAAACCCAATACTCCTCTTCGAGTCGTAAAAACCTTGAGAAAACCAATACTCCTCCTCGAGTCGTAAAAACCAAAAGCACCGCAATATAGTTCCGCTCAGCTTACAGCTTTGCAGCTCTAATAAAATCTTAAAAAGCTTCGATGGAATAACTCACTTCTAAATTCGAGAGCAATTTTACATAAGTTTCACGCTGTTTTCCAGATGTTACTTCTGCAGACCTCGTTTCATCGGAATTATTGTTCTGTTCGTTGTGAAGTGTTTCGATGTCTAAACTCGCCATTACGTCACTAGTTATCTGTGCAGCTCCACTACAAGTCTGAAATTTTTAAATTGATAAAAACCACTAATCTAAGTAGATTTAACGTTGAAGCAGTTCCAACTTACTTTGATCAGGTCATTCAAGAAAGCAGACGCGTCCTCCAAAGAAAATTTTCCGATCAGACACATTCTCACAGTAGCGAAAATAGCCGAGGAAAACGCTTAAAACAAACATTTTTTTAAACAAAATGGGATCAAAACAACTGCAGCTAGGGGGACGCCGATGTGCATCTTGCAAAATGCAGAAATGAGAAGCAAGGCCAAATAATGCCCGCTCTCTATTTCCCAGTTTTTCAATTGGATGTTTAAATAAAACGCAAACTCACATCAATTTTTTTTAACAGAATAGCGTAACGAAGGCAGATGTGTGGTTAGTGAAATACAAGTATTCGGCGAGAGTTCCCAGATTTCTGCAGCTATGATACATACCTTCCGATGTCTCCGCTGAGCATCCTAAATCTATTTTACTCGCACTCACTCCCAACTCCTTCAACCTGAAATGGGCAAGCCGTTGAATTATATTTGCTTAATTTTAATTGATCAATTCGTCATTGTGGAGAATACTTGTCACTACTAACAAAGCAGCTTTCGACCCATCGACATCACTCAGATCCAAGCCGCAAACGAAGTCCTCCTTCATTTTCAACTCTGAAAAAAGCAAAGTACCACAGAATTTTATTTAATCAATAAAAAGAGGACGGTACTGGATCCGTTAATAAAAGTTGCCTCAATTCTGTTTTTTTTAAATTTATTAAAAATCTATATAAAAACCGTCAATTAACAGAAAACGCCTTTCTTTATAGGGTAGTAGGTCAACTCGGGGGCGGCAAGTCAATTCCTATATAACACATCAGACTCCTACCAAGTATTGTGCAAGAGCTGACGAATTACTTGACCACGAAGAGGAATAAATTTAAAGAAATTGTCTACTTTCAGCGCACCGGAACCCCTGACAACTTCAAAGTGTTGATGAGCACTGGAACACTGATTCTGAGGATGACGAAGCACCTGATATTGAAGCGGAAGCAGAGAACACAGCGGGAAAAGTACGATGTGCTTCACCAGGTCTCATAACGCTTACATTAGTATGTTTTATTGAGTATCTGATTACTCTATGTTTGAGGTCTTTGGATGAATAGTGAATTCGATGTGGCTATACCTTTTGTGAAACATTTGTGCACCATCTGTATTTCTCTAATATGTACATTTTAATCAGATAAAATAAAATTACTAATTTCAGTAATGTCTCTTCTCTGTTTCAGGTCTCCGAATGCGTAGAGTTCTCTATGTGGTCTATCCCTTTCTCTTACAAAACAATTCTGCAATGCAACTTTCTATTTCTTAACATCTACTTTCTATCAATTGAAAGTAGACAGGATGCAGAGAAGTAATTGTCAATTAAAACTTAAACTGATTAACTAAAACGAACGTTTTCGAACATTGCGTTCATCGTCAGGTTTAAAATTAAATGAAATCATTTACAAAGTATATAAACTTGTCTTTGACTATAATTCTAAGAACTGAGTTAAAATAACATCTAATTTTTAAAATTATTTACAGTTAAAATCACATTTACATTTTATTTACACTTATTACATATAGTTATACTTATTACTTATAGTTATTTACTTATTACATAATATTACACTTATTATTTACACTTAAAATCGAATCATTTTTCATTCCGGATTTTAATTGTCAATTAAAACTTAAACTGATTAACTAAAACGAACGTTTTCGAACATCGCGTTCATCGTCAGGTTTAAAATTAAATGAAATCATTTACAAAGTATATAAACTTGTCTTTGACTATAATTCTAAGAAATGAGTTAAAATAACATCGAATTTTTAAAATTATTTACAGTTAAAATCACATTTACAACATTTTATTTACACTTATTACATATAGTTATACTTATTACTTATAGTTATTTACTTTTTACATAATATTACACTTATTATTTACACTTAAAATCGAATCTTTTTTCATTCCGGATTTTATGAAAATCCCGTGTATAATGCTTTCTATTCCTGAAAAGGGATTTTTACTTTCATTACTATCTGTTTTTATTTTTTACTTTTTGGGGTTGACAAAATTTCGAATTAACATGTACCAGAATATTTTTTGAATTTTAAAAGTCAAATTTTTGTATTTGAACTAGTACTTCAATGTCAAATCCCGCTCCCGATACTCATCGCGCGTATTTAATTGCGGTTTCAGCTTTTTGATGTAGATCGCTTCTATCGCCATTAGTTTTCCAACCCCGCGACATGCATCAAGAATCCCCATTTTACGTTATGCGTTGTACCACAACATTCAACAAGGTGTTTTAAAAAGTCCGCTCAAAGAACCCAAAATGAAGAAATTAATAAAGCCAAAAATTGACAAAAAAATGAGAAACATGGGCCAATTCTGCACTTGAAACGGATTATTAAGCTCTCCGAAACATTGTAGTATCGATTTCAGATGGTTGCATAATCATGAGGTATCGATCAAATTTTAATTCTACAAAAAAACAAACACACTAAAAAAAATTGGGCCAAATGAAGGAAAACACGGCTAAAACCTGTCATCTATATGCGCCAATCTCTCGAAAACTCTTTTCAAAGCCAAAACTTCATTCAGTGAACGTAACGCATGAACAAGAAACTTCTCTCGCTCAGAAAAAGTTAGTTCACACGGCAATTTAACTCACTTTCATTATTAGGTCAAAACGCCACCTGAACAAATAGTACTTCCGGTAAGAAAAACCTTAAGAAACCCAATACTCCTCTTCGAGTCGTAAAAACCTTGAGAAAACCAATACTCCTCCTCGAGTCGTAAAAACCTTGAGAAAACCAATACTCCTCCTCGAGTCGTAAAAACCAAAAGCACCGCAATATAGTTCCGCTCAGCTTACAGCTTTGCAGCTCTAATAAAATCTTAAAAAGCTTCGATGGAATAACTCACTTCTAAATTCGAGAGCAATTTTACATAAGTTTCACGCTGTTTTCCAGATGTTACTTCTGCAGACCTCGTTTCATCGGAATTATTGTTCTGTTCGTTGTGAAGTGTTTCGATGTCTAAACTCGCCATTACGTCACTAGTTATCTGTGCAGCTCCACTACAAGTCTGAAATTTTTAAATTGATAAAAACCACTAATCTAAGTAGATTTAACGTTGAAGCAGTTCCAACTTACTTTGATCAGGTCATTCAAGAAAGCAGACGCGTCCTCCAAAGAAAATTTTCCGATCAGACACATTCTCACAGTAGCGAAAATAGCCGAGGAAAACGCTTAAAACAAACATTTTTTTAAACAAAATGGGATCAAAACAACTGCAGCTAGGGGGACGCCGATGTGCATCTTGCAAAATGCAGAAATGAGAAGCAAGGCCAAATAATGCCCGCTCTCTATTTCCCAGTTTTTCAATTGGATGTTTAAATAAAACGCAAACTCACATCAATTTTTTTTAACAGAATAGCGTAACGAAGGCAGATGTGTGGTTAGTGAAATACAAGTATTCGGCGAGAGTTCCCAGATTTCTGCAGCTATGATACATACCTTCCGATGTCTCCGCTGAGCATCCTAAATCTATTTTACTCGCACTCACTCCCAACTCCTTCAACCTGAAATGGACAAGCCGTTGAATTATATTTGCATAATTTTAATTGATCAATTCGTCATTGTGGAGAATACTTGTCACTACTAACAAAGCAGCTTTCGACCCATCGACATCACTCAGATCCAAGCCGCAAACGAAGTCCTCCTTCATTTTCAACTCTGAAAAAAGCAAAGTACCACAGAATTTTATTTAATCAATAAAAAGAGGACGGTACTGGATCCGTTAATAAAAGTTGCCTCAATTCTGTTTTTTTTAAATTTATTAAAAATCTATATAAAAACCGTCAATTAACAGAAAACGCCTTTCTTTATAGGGTAGTAGGTCAACTCGGGGGCGGCAAGTCAATTCCTATATAACACATCAGACTCCTACCAAGTATTGTGCAAGAGCTGACGAATTACTTGACCACGAAGAGGAATAAATTTAAAGAAATTGTCTACTTTCAGCGCACCGGAACCCCTGACAACTTCAAAGTGTTGATGAGCACTGGAACACTGATTCTGAGGATGACGAAGCACCTGATATTGAAGCGGAAGCAGAGAACACAGCGGGAAAAGTACGATGTGCTTCACCAGGTCTCATAACGCTTACATTAGTATGTTTTATTGAGTATCTGATTACTCTATGTTTGAGGTCTTTGGATGAATAGTGAATTCGATGTGGCTATACTTTTTGTGAAACATTTGTGCACCATCTGTATTTCTCTAATATGTACATTTTAATCAGATAAAATAAAATTACTAATTTCAGTAATGTCTCTTCTCTGTTTCAGGTCTCCGAATGCGTAGAGTTCTCTATGTGGTCTATCCCTTTCTCTTACAAAACAATTCTGCAATGCAACTTTCTATTTCTTAACATCTACTTTCTATCAATTGAAAGTAGACAGGATGCAGAGAAGTAATTGTCAATTAAAACTTAAACTGATTAACTAAAACGAACGTTTTCGAACATTGCGTTCATCGTCAGGTTTAAAATTAAATGAAATCATTTACAAAGTATATAAACTTGTCTTTGACTATAATTCTAAGAACTGAGTTAAAATAACATCTAATTTTTAAAATTATTTACAGTTAAAATCACATTTACAACATTTTATTTACACTTATTACATATAGTTATACTTATTACTTATAGTTATTTACTTATTACATAATATTACACTTATTATTTACACTTAAAATCGAATCTTTTTTCATTCCGGATTTTAATTGTCAATTAAAACTTAAACTGATTAACTAAAACGAACGTTTTCGAACATCGCGTTCATCGTCAGGTTTAAAATTAAATGAAATCATTTACAAAGTATATAAACTTGTCTTTGACTATAATTCTAAGAAATGAGTTAAAATAACATCGAATTTTTAAAATTATTTACAGTTAAAATCACATTTACAACATTTTATTTACACTTATTACATATAGTTATACTTATTACTTATAGTTATTTACTTATTACATAATATTACACTTATTATTTACACTTAAAATCGAATCTTTTTTCATTCCGGATTTTATGAAAATCCCGTGTATAAGGCTTTCTATTCCTGAAAAGGGATTTTTACTTTCATTACTATCTGTTTTTATTTTTTACTTTTTGGGGTTGACAAAATTTCGAATTAACATGTACCAGAATATTTTTTGAATTTTAAAAGTCAAATTTTTGTATTTGAACTAGTACTTCAATGTCAAATCCCGCTCCCGATACTCATCGCGCGTATTTAATTGCGGTTTCAGCTTTTTGATGTAGATCGCTTCTATCGCCATTAGTTTTCCAACCCCGCGACATGCATTACGAATCTCCCATTTTACGTTATGCGTTGTACCACAACATTCAACAAGGTGTTGCCCAACAGGGGAATCCTTCTTTTGATGCTCTGAAATTCTAGTGGTAACATGTCGGCCGGTTTGGCCAACATAGAGGGAACTGCGTCCATTACATGTAACTTTATATACCACTTGGGATTTCAGATTCTTATCAAAAGGTGATATCAGGGTGGACAAGCAAGTTCTTAGCTTTCTTGTTGTGAAAATGATTTGAATATCACACATTTTTTCAGTGTACTTGCAAAATTTTGCGTGATATATCCTCTGTATTGCACAAAAAACCTAGGTTTTGGTTCCCTATTGTAAAGACTCTTAAATTTTTTAAGATGTTGTTCATTTTGGGGGTGGTTTTGCTGTGACCTTCTCCTTCCCAACTATTTTATCCAACGTCTCATTAACAATACTGGAGGACCACTCCTATGGGTATTGATTTTCAGTCCAGATCTCTTGATTTTTCTTAAGAGCTACATCAAAGGACTGCCTGTCACTGGTCGCATTAAAAATCCTATGCACAGTCCCTTGAATCACATTTCATTTATGTTGTAATGGTGCACAGCTAAGGAAATGTAGGATTATGCCGGTATCAGTTAGTTTTTGATACCAATGACAGCTGATTTTTCTATCTTCGTTTAGGTTTATGTTTAGATCTAGGAATGCCAGGTCAATCGTCAGGTCAATAAAATTCGACAATCGTCTCTCCTCACTTTTTGGAAAGTTCAAAAAGTTTTTAAACATTTCATGTAACCAATCAGATTTACAAAGATATTGTTGTTGTTGTTGTTGTTGTTGTTGTTGTTGTTGGGGATTTCAGAAGGGATTACAGAAGGGATTTTTCCCGATCAAAACAGTTATAGAAATTTAGTCCATGTCTCTCTGCAGTGTTGACAGTCACAACAGATCTGCCACGTGCAGAAGTTTTCTGGTTTGTACCGCATCATGGTATCATTCCACTTTTGCTTTAAATTTCTGTGTTTTAGGCCGTTTTGATTTCCGAAGTCAATGCTGTGACGAAGTCTGTTGGCTATCCTTTGGGTGCGAAAAAAGAATTTGCCGCGAGATTTTTCGAGTCGTTTCTTCATTAGGTCAAAGTAATCGTCTGTTCTCATTGATCTGTTTCCAGGCAGCACTGGCTGTTTTGTATCTCTCGGTTGAATTTATTGAAGACTTGATAGTAGTAGAAGATCATTGAGCTGATAGTACATTGGCAATGGTAGTAGATTTGACAAACGTAGTTGTTCGATGTAACTCAGTGTCTTACCATTTGTTATCAAGGACACAACCTTTCGTTGAAACCGTTCCAAGTTTCGCGTATCTCCTCGGTTTAAGTTACAGCACGAGGATCCGTACATTAGAACTGGCAGAATCATCGACTTGTATAGTCACAGTTTGATGCGCATATTAACTTTAAAGGCTACATTTTTTATCAGGGAATAGAAGACTCGGTTAGCTTTCTTCATTCTTTCTTCTAAGTGGATTTTCCCAATCAAATCGGATTCTATCCAAATCCCTAAGTCCTTTACACCAGCTGAAGCTGAGGTTTGGAGGAGACTTCCACACAGGTAGAATTGGCTTTCTGGTCCTTTGAAGAAAATTTTGGCAAATTTTTCAAAAGCTAGAGCTATATTGTTTCGATTGACCCAGTCTTCCAGTGCGTCGAGGTTACTCTGTACTTGGTCTGCTGGTGTTCCAATGTGGAGTATTTTTATGTCATCTTTGCACATAAAGAGTTCGCCAAATCTGAGGGCATCTGGTAGGTCATTGGTGTATATGCAAAATAAGATCGGCCCTTGATAGTCATATAAGACTTCAAGGAGACAACCTCCAATGCCAATTTGCCCTGCTTTTAATAGAAGTTCGTAGTGGGGTACACCATCGAATGCCTTCGCAAAGTCAGTATAGAATACGACATCTTCACTCTGCACGTTTTTGTCAAGCGCTTCGTGTATCTTCTTTAGGAAAAGCAGCATTTTCGTGTACACTGATCTCTGTGGTACAAACCCGTGTTTTTTCGAGGAAAAAAACTTGGTGAAGTGCGCGGACAATTCTTCGTAGATGCATTTCTCAAATATCTTGCTTTCAATGTTAAGCGACGACACTGGTCTGTAGTTTTCGACAAGTTTTTTTTCACCCTTCATGTGGATGAGCGAAACAGCTGCTATTTTCCAGGCTTTGGGATATTTGTCTTCATTAGCAAAACATGAATTTAATATATTTAGTAGCTAATCCGATTTATGAAAATCCTTGGATTTAAGGAGAACTGGTTTTATTGGCAAGACAAATGTTGCAGATAAACTAACTATGCTTGTATTAATATTTTATGAAGTATATCCAGGCAAACAAAGGGCCTCCAGGCAAACAAAGCGTGCGGCCCGGACAACATCGGAATATAATCTTAAAAGATGCCCCACCTTTGGCAAGGTCTCTCAATTATATCTTCCACACCTGCCTTAATCAGGGAAAATTCCCAGAGAGCTGGAAACCAGCGAGATCACCCCGACCTACACAGAAAACGACAATGCAGACATCACACAGTATCGACCAAAAAGTCTACTGAAGAACGTCTCAAAAGTCTTCGAGAAAGTCATCTTCGAACAGCTTTACTCGCCGATAGAAAGATCTCTCTCTAACTCCCAACACGGTTTCAGAAGGAAAAGATCAGCAGTCCTTCAACTCATTCTCTTCACAGACGAACTATAACAGCAATTTGAATCGAAAAAATGCAACAACATTCGAACTCTGTATGTTGACTTCAGTAAAACCTTTCACAAAGTAGCGCACAAAAGACTCATCCAGAAGCTCGAGGGCATTGGCCTCGGATGAAAGTTTCTCCAACTACTCGAAAGCTATCTCACAAACCCAACGCAACGTGTGAAAATTGGAACAAGCAAATCAAAGACCAGAAATGTAACCGGCGGAGTACCTCAGGGATCAATTTTGTGGCCTCTGATGTTCATCATCTACATTGACGATCACCCCGAAGAAATCTCAGACATCTCGGCCTTCGGATACGCGGATGATTTCAAAGCCATTACCCACGGTGAGCACGAATGCGAGACCAATCACGGGGAAACACAGAAATGGAGCAAAGCAAGCCATATGGACCTACATGTCAGAAAAAGTAAAACTCTCCTCATCAGAAGGGATCTAGCCGGACGTGACGAGGCAGGTCTGGAAACCGTGGCCACCCAAAATGATCTCGGAGTCGTAATGTCTCGAAATCTTTCTTGAAGCGCAAACTGCCAACGTAGAACAACCAAAGCGTGGAAAGCCTTCTACACACTCAAACGAAATGTTTCGAGCAGAACCTCAACGGAAACGAAACTGAACGCGTACTTAGGATACTTAGTGCCCGTACTCACTTACGCCTCCCAAGTCTGGTACCCTTTGAAGACTGACATGAAATCAATCGAGAAGATCCAGCACAAGGCCACAAATTGGATATGCAGTGGAAACGACAAATACCATCAAAGACTCGAAACACTGAAAATGCTCCCACTCTCCATGTACATGGAAATGCACGATGTCCTCTATCTCCTTTCAATCCTAGAAGGCATTTACTACGTCCCCGAAGACAAACTGCCAAAGCGAAAAGAAAACGAAACAAGACAGAAGCAGGAATATGAACTCCCCAAACACCGACTACAGAAATCAGACCAAAACTTCTTCTTCAGAGCCGCAAAGCTATACAACATCGTCAGAAGAAAAACGGAGAAGCCAATGAAGAAGAAACTTCTGAAAGAGATGTGCCAAAACTATTTCTACAGAAGCTACAACGAACTCGACTGCTGCACCTGGAAACTTCTATGCAACTGTGGAATCTGCAATCCAATGAGAAAACTCGTGCCAAACGAAAATTGAAGGCTTTACCTCCGTGGGCTCCGACCATAAAGACTCTCCTACTATTACTACTACTACTACTACTACTACTATTATTACTACTACTACTACTACTACTACTACTACTACTACTACTACTACTACTACTACTACTACTACTACTACTACTACTACTACTACTACTACTACTACTACTACTACTACTACTACTACTACTACTACTACTACTACTACTACTACTACTACTACTACTACTACTACTACTACTACTACTACTACTACTACTACTACTACTACTACTACTACTACTACTACTACTACTACTACTACTACTACTACTACTACTACTACTACTACTACTACTACTACTACTACTACTACTACTGTTACTACTATATCAAGAAGTTCATACTTGACACTGCACCTCTTTAATTAAATTTTGTCATTGTTAATGAGAAAATTTTCAAAGCACTGAAAGCAATTCATTAAGCAATAATGACCACAGCTTTGTGTAAGGAAGTTATTTATGATTTTTGGATTCGCCTTGCAATTTGTTCACAAAGCTCGTTCATTGGTGAACTGCTTGAATAACTGGGAACTATTGGCATTACTCTCTCTCGTATGTCACTTCCTTTCAAAATGAAATACTTCCTCATGACTTCTGCATCTGCTTTTGTTTGTAGAAAACTGTATTCAGCATCATTCACAGCCGAAAGTGGTCCCACTTTGATCAGCTGATGTCCAATTAGCATGTCTCTCCAGTTTTAACGATTTCTTTATTTGCTGCAGAGGTAGCCAAATAAAGTTTGAAGAATTGAGGATATCACGAATGATATCAGACCGAAGAAAATAGTCGTTTTCCATGTTGAACTCTCCGTAAACCTGCTGCTCAAACTTGGACGAATAATTTTCAAATCCTCCACTAATGGTGTTGTCAATTCATTCAGTCGGTCGATTGCTTTGCGATAGTAGTCCGAGTTCGTTGTCATTTTCAGTTGGGCTTTTTTTCAATAATCTGCTGCCTGGCTTGTGACTCTGTTGCTATATGAGGCATCTCATTAAGGTCGGATTTTTGAAAATAGATAACGAAGGGGTTCTGTTAAGTTTACATCTACTCGCATTAC
This sequence comes from Convolutriloba macropyga, assembly GCF_964194025.1. NCBI lineage: Eukaryota > Metazoa > Xenacoelomorpha > Acoela > Convolutidae > Convolutriloba > Convolutriloba macropyga. Next base: position 53,954,998 of record NC_134468.1, read on the forward strand.
CGAGTAGTTCCTACAAGACAACATATCTGCACGAATTTCAATAAATCGAGTTTCGATTTTTGTTCCACATTCTAATTCAATGACACAAGCCTTAGAACCATCAAGTCTCTTTCTATTGAAAGGATTCGTATCTCTCATCTCACTCAAATACATTTCAAACTGCTCAATTGCAGATATGATAAGCCACCTTCCATTCCCTAAGTTTTTTGCTTTCTCCATCACGGGAAATTTGACTGTATTGATGTTACAGTTTTGAAGAGCAGCAAACTGGTTTCAAAATAAGAGTGCTCCCATACACGTGACTCTGCAGTGTCCAAGGAAAATCCGTTTGTGCAAACTGAAAAACTGCTTGAACCGATACAAAGATCAACTTCGTGTTGTGATAACAGTAACAGTGCAATCCTTCGAATTGATTCGGCAACAGCTATATAATCAGCCTCGGTTTCATACTGTGATGCATAACCATCTGAGTTTTTAGTACTACTCTCTCTCGTATGTCACTTCCTTTCAAAATGAAATACTTCCTCATGACTTCTGCATCTGCTTTTGTTTGTAGAAAACTGTATTCAGCATCATTCACAGCCGAAAGTGGTCCCACTTTGATCAGCTGATGTCCAATTAGCATGTCTCTCCAGTTTTAACGATTTCTTTATTTGCTGCAGAGGTAGCCAAATAAAGTTTGAAGAATTGAGGATATCACGAATGATATCAGACCGAAGAAAATAGTCGTTTTCCATGTTGAACTCTCCGTAAACCTGCTGCTCAAACTTGGACGAATAATTTTCAAATCCTCCACTAATGGTGTTGTCAATTCATTCAGTCGGTCGATTGCTTTGCGATAGTAGTCCGAGTTCGTTGTCATTTTCAGTTGGGCTTTTTTTAATAATCTGCTGCCTGGCTTGTGACTCTGTTGCTATATGAGGCATCTCATTAAGAGATCGGATTTTTGAAAATAGATAACGAAGGGGTTCTGTTAAGTTTACATCTACTCGCATTACCGAATAGTTCCTACAAGACAACATATCTGCACGAATTTCAATAAATCGAGTTTCGATTTTTGTTCCACATTCTAATTCAATGACACAAGCCTTAGAACCATCAAGTCTCTTTCTATTGAAAGGATTGGTATCTCTCATCTCACTCAAATACATTTCAAACTGCTCAATTGCAGATATGATAAGCCACCTTCCATTCCCTAAGTTTTTTGCTTTCTCCATCACGGGAAATTTGACTGTATTGATGTTACAGTTTTGAAGAGCAGCAAACTGGTTTCAAAATAAGAGTGCTCCCATACACGTGACTCTGCAGTGTCCAAGGAAAATCCGTTTGTGCAAACTGAAAAACTGCTTGAACCGATACAAAGATCAACTTCGTGTTGTGATAACAGTGCAATCCTTCGAATTGATTCGGCAACAGCTATATAATCAGCCTCGGTTTCATACTGTGATGCATAACCATCTGAGTTTTTAGTAGGAATCGGAATAGTACTCGCGCAATAAAAATTCAATGCTGTTGACCCGGATGCAAATGGCATTGCCAGTCGAAATAACATTCCGTATTCTTCCACAGAAACATTTGTCAACAACTTAGTTTCGTAATATGTTAGAATTTGAGCTGGCGGGATTGCAAGAGAACGCCTATTAGTTGATTTAACTTGTTGGCTTGCATTTTTGTCCAGTATTTTCTCCAAGACGTTTTTGGGTAACAGTGTCATTGGAATTAATTTTTCGACCATCGTCATTACAGCATTTAAAATTGTTAGTCGATAAGCGTAGGTTTTATATTCGATAGCTTTTAATTTCATTATTCAGAGCCAGTAATGAACTTGCTATGTTAATTTGGTGTTTAAGTTTTTGATCCCGAGCATAGAAATAATGATAGCATGCTATCAAGCTGCGAGAGTTCGACTCGATGACTGAAATTGCGTTGTTGAGAATTTGGGCATGGTTTTCCTGCGTTGCAATTATTTGTTTCTCATTCAATCGTATATCGTTTAATAGCGAAGCTACAAAAAATTTCTCTTCCAGATATCTTTGACTTCTGTCCAAATCTGGTCATTGTTTTGTAATTTTTCCAAGGCAAAGTCGATGTCTTCACGATTTCGACTTGCACCTCCGCAACTACCGAAAATACTACCGACTGAGCATGCTATACCAGCGCCCGCTGTCAAAACAGTTACCGCTCCAAATGCCACTAAAGGCCAATGAAGGCCATTTTTGTCCAATAACATTTTCTGCTGGTAAACAAATTCGATTCCGCTGTTTGTGATTTGATTTTTGTCACTTTTACTGTATAATATTTTTAATTTTTAAAATAAATCATAATTTTTAAAGTATAATTTTTAAATTGATCTGTGATAACATGTTTGCAGCTATCATTCGAAGAATCAAATGCGAAGATTAAAAATTTAAAGGCGGGATTTGATTGCACGCTACAGTTGGCCATACAAAAACATAGACATTACCCGCAGAAAAATTAATAACTTCAATATAGCAGTCAGAAAATGAAAACAAAGCTTGCCAGTTCATCCCATTTGTGGGTGGCTTCCTCTTAGGCATAATTAGGGAGTTCCATGGCACTCGGGAAGAAATAAAAATGTGCCAAAGGAGGTTTACAGCTGCTGATTACATTTTTAATTGAGTTGTAAAGTTTGCTGATTTATTTTTGTATAGGAAACCCAAGTGTAAATTTGCTGACGTAAGTATAAGATGTCACCGCCAAGTGCATAGAGTTTAAAGGGCGAAGTGATGATTTTTTCAAATTAATTTCAAAAGTAATTTCTGTTTTAATTTCAGTTGTTCAAACAGCGTAATGCGTAAAATGAATATTGAAGCACTAACAGTTAAGGTAATTTTTCAGTTTTGGTAATGTTTGCTCTTCTGTTTCTGTTCTTTATGTTCTCTTCATCTTTTTGTTGTGAACGTGTTGAGTTGGACGATAGGTCCTATATTCTATGCTGCCACAACTATATGGCGTTTGTAGAGGACAGTAGAATTGTTCATTATTCTACAGGTGTGGATTATCCCTGCCCAGTTCAGCTGCAAATAGAGAACACAACGCATCTTTAATATATGCTAATATTTCTATAACTAGGTTTTGTTGTGTTTGCTCCTGGCTCTGTGGCGTTGCCTTTCTGGTAATGTATAGCAAAAAACTTGAGTTGCTTTCTCTGCCTTTTGATTTGCAATTTGTATTTTGGATGGCCTTTTTTTAAATTAAAGGGCAATTTTTTAAATGGCGTAAAAATTTTTACAGATGTAATGCCTCTCACTTTCTTCAAAAGTAATTCGAAGTCACTACCTGAACGAATAGTTGATTTCAACAGCACATATAGAACTTTCGATAAATTGAAAAGTCTCGGTTGGAATGTTCTACCTATTATTGATGTTGAATAATCATCTACTTGGCTGGAGGCAAGAAGTAAAATTATAACAGCTGGCTATGCGAATTACATATCAAATGAATGGGTAAAGAAGCCAATTGCAATCAGCAACCATAATTTGTTCCAATTTGATCAAAGCTTCTTAAATTTTTTAATGGTATCTCGAATGAGCAACAGCTTTTGTCAGATGTTGATTGTTACTTCAATTTGCCATCAAATGTAAACAAGCTGGGACCTGAATCTCGGATTTATTCCAAGCTTGCGTGTCCAAACGTTGAACTTAATCGACATTCCTGGTGTTACAGTCAATAAAGAATATGTTTCCGACAGATATTCCAACGTGCTTGAAATTAACGAACTTAGATGCGATTGTACAGTTCAATTCGTGACTTTTTGGTGGCCACATCGAAACTGGTGGTGACGATTCAGTGTCTGTTACGTTATAAGGTGAGAAAAACGTTATTTTATTTGGACTCCAGGGAAGCATTCCATTAATTTTGAGAAAACTATTTGTAATTCTGACGATTGTATGAATTTCGTAATGACAGGTCCCGCTAATTCTCTCATGAAAGAAAAGGTTAAATGTTACATTTCACAGCCAGGATATATTTTATGCCAACCAAGTGTAGCATCTCATGCTGTTTTAACGTCTACTGCAGGATTGTAATTTGTCTGAGGCTGGGAGGCGTGTAATATGAAGGATTCAAAAAGGGTTGAGCGTGTTTTGAGGGATTATGGATCCGGAATTAGACACGAAGGATTCAAAGTTTTGCTTGGTTATGCGGGCATGGAGGGCGCTATGCAAATTTGCAAAGAGCTTGATAAGAGACACGAAGTTCAAGTTAGCGGTCTATCAGAGCATTTGTATGCCTTTAGTGAGAGTGGAGTTAAGCATGCACTTGATAGTAGTGAACGTGGGAGTAAATCGCCCTTGCGCTTTGCCAGTAAAAGAATGAAACGTAGTTTCAGGTTACCCGGTAGAAAGGAGCTATATCTAGCAAGGAAATTCAGAGAGCAAGGTTAATGTTTTTATTCGTAAAATGCATTTTATACCATATTTAACGTGCATATATTAAGATACGTGGCTAAAGAATGTCAAAAAATATAGTTGGAGAGAATGTGCACCTGTTTCGAACTTGGGTTTGCTGGATTTAGCAAGAGTGTGCTGTACTGAAGGAACATGTGGACTGGTGACTTCGGCATGCTCGAAAGTTTCAATTTCAGAATGGCAGCAGTGTGTGTCGTTCAAATTGTGATCAATTTGAACTGTAGTTAGTAATTACTTATATGAACATAAATGAGCCCCCTGTGGACCTATGCAGTTGGATCAAATGATATTTCAGTTGTTGATAAGCATAAAATAGGGCTTTAAACTAGTGTGCTTACTTTTTTTATTTTCGTCATCATCTTCGAACAATTTTGATTTTTTTGTATTTTTTCAATGTATTAAGATCGGTAATAGTATATGTTTTGCATGTCTAGTAAAAGTTAATATTTTATGGGTATGCATTCCATACCGTTCCCAAAATACCCTGAGGCTCATTTGGAATGGTTTGTTATTAGAAAAGCTGAAACCATGCTGTCTTGAGTTAGTTATGTATGTGTCTTTACTTGGTATTATGAATCACACAAAACTACTCATATCATTTTAAGTTATTTACAATTTGCAGACCTGCATTCACTAAGTTACTAATTTGTCAAGAAATTCATGCATCTGAACTAAAAATTGATTGATACTAAGGTACGTTGCGTTTTCAAGCATATTTATTAAGATGAACTTCTCAGAAGGTGTCAGAAAAAAATTTGGTAGTTGAAATAAGTTGGTAATTATTTGGAAAAAATTGGGAACATGCTATTTGTTAAGGCCAGAAATTGAGTTTGTTTGCGCTGCCGTCTGTATTTTGAAGTTTTGTTTGCGACTTGAGGCCCCGATTGTTGAGTTACTACGGCTTTGAATTTTGGTATTTGACTAGATTTCGCTTGGATTTCAACTTGATTTTGTGTTGATGGTATTAAGGGTAGTTAAATTGAGCCTGATGCCTCTTGCTGTTGAACCATTTCCTTTTTTTCCGCGCTAAGATTTTTGCTAATTTTGAACTGGAGCGCTACTGGGTCCCGGCTCATTAAAATTTTGGCTTGTCGTGCTACTTTGAGTGTCAGGCCGAACCGGCAAATCGTCATGTGGAGTTTTGAACGTCGGTGATGGGCTGTGTGACTGCGTTTATTCTGGGGGGTTATTTGTATTACATTCTTTGGATTATTTGGAGGTGTTTTTGGCCTTTGTTGAAATGAATTTTTAGGCGTTTTTGAGAGTTGCGGTTTTATTGCAGTTCTGACTGAAGGTGTACTCCGGTTGTCAATAGCTCTGTATACTATCTGTTCTATTTGAGAATCAAATAGTTGAGATTCTTTCAAATTGTCTGGAATAAGTGGATATACACAAAAATTTTTGTCGTCTATCACTTCTATGTCTTCAACTATATACTGCGGTTTAAAAGGCTTTAAGCGGACTCTATGAAATATTTGTGTAAACTTCGTGTCGATCCTTCGAATTAAGTAACTACTGCGTGTTAAAACTTTTTCAATTCGATAAATTCCCGTCCATTTACTTTCCAATTTTCCTATTTTTTCATGCTGGTCAGAAATTTGTGGATTCAAAAGCATACAGTACTCGTGAACTTTCAGTGGGAAAGCTTTTGCTTTTTTGTCGTAATAATTTCGGTATTGATTAAATGCCAAAACTATTGATTCTTTCGTTTCACCGAATAGTCTTGACGTCTTTGATTGAAGGTCACCAATGTAGTCGAATCTTGGTAGTGTTTTGTTATTAAACCTTAAATCGACGGGGTTAAACGGATTTCTACCATGTAATATCAATGAGGGCGGACATCCCAAAACAGAATGATAGCTAGTGTTATGTTGAAATACTGCTAAATCAACAAACTTGTGCCAATCGTGTTTCGTCCATGTGATCGTTCCAATAATCCAATTGTTTTTGCATGTTTTACAGTAGCATGATTTAATTGAATTTGAAGCATCTCTGCTAACTCTCGAATGAGAGAGGACGTAAATGCAGAACCTTTGTCTGTGAGAATTCCCAGTGGTATGTAAGAGTGTCTCACGAACCATTGCATTAAGGTTTTTGCTACTACCTCTGCTGATTGGGACGTTACTGCTTGTGCAATTAAATATTTTGTAAAAACATCCATTGCCGTAACTATATAAGAGTAACTACATGATTTTGGAAGTTGACCCACGATATCAACTTCTAGTAGGTCTGCTGGGAAGCTAGTGTTTGAACTAACTGGATTTAGTGGCGATGTTGCTGTTTTTTGATTCACCGATTTACTTTGCAAGCATGATAGACAACTATTTATATAGGTTATCAGAAATTCAGTAAATCGTGGGAAATAGTACTGTCGTCGGAATTCCTTGATTGTTTTTCTGATGCCCAGGAGTCCTTTCAGTTTTGAGTGTTGACTTCGGAATAGGATTTTTTTTCTAAGGTGTTTCGGGACTACGAGTTGTGTGGTAAAATTTTTTCCTGTATGATCATAATATTTTCTATACAATGTCTGATTTCTTAAAACTAGTATGCCAAACTGTTTGGAGTATTTTTGCTGATCATATGGTTCGTAAGTTGTGTCTGGTTTCTGCTTCGCTCTAAACCAGTTTATGACTTCTTTTATATCTGGATCATTTCTTTGTTCAGAAGCAATATTTAAAACGCTTGTAGATTCGTTCAGATCTAATTTATCCAAAGGATTTTCTTCGGACATTGCATTAATTGTTCTATTTTGAACGTCGAGTAAAGCTGTTAATTCAACGTCAAATAAATTTTTGTCGTCGTGAACGTGAATTTGTATGGAATTGAGACTATTATCTGGTGTATTTGACAAGATTTGTATATCAATGTTTTTGATAGGTACTTTAATGTCAATTTTCAATTTAAATTTTGTTGCAGGATTGACATGAATTCTAGATAAATAATCGGCTGCAGCATTAGCTTTCCCTGGTATGCGTCCTAACAAAAAGCGAAAAAAAGTACATAGTCAACTGCATTCCAGATATTGGTTGGCAGCCTTTTTGCTTGGAAGAATCGGCTGACACTCTTATTATCTGATAAAACAATTTTTGGGTTTGAGGTAACTCCCCAAATAAAGTGTTCGAAAGCTTCGAATGCAAAAAAAAACGCTTAAAAATTCTTTTACAAATGAGCCGGCGAGAATAAATGTGATCCAAATGCCACTGGTACATATGTTTTTTTGTTTAGATTCAGAGAGTGGTCGTAATAGTCTTCAATAAGCAAAATATAGCCTGTTGCATAATAACTTGCATCACTGACTATAAATAATTGGCATTCTGGTAAGGCCATTTTTAAAGATAAGTTACATGCTTCCTTCAAGCTATTTTCCGAAATTTCAAGGCTGTTTTGGTGTTCTTGAGTTGTTATTAAGTCATTCTCTTTTCTCAACAGCTTAAAAATGGTTGCAGTTTCACAGATAAGTTGGGAATAAATTTGGCATATAATTGCATAAATCCAATTAGTCTGCGCACTTGTTTTAATGTTTTAGGCATTCAAACAGCTTTCAAAAATTGTTCAATTTTTTTGTTGTTTGGAGCGATCCCATGTTCAGTAATTGTGTGGCACAGGAAATAAACTTTTCGAATACCAAATCCACACTTATCCACTGAAAGTTTAAATCCCAGTTTTTCAAAGCAACTGAAAATGTGTTCCAAGTTTTGTATTAAGGAACCTCCATTAATAGCACCACTGCCTAGGTCATCAAAGTAAACGAAGCCTTGATCGTTGGCAACACATGATTGTAAATGCTTACTTACACATGAGCTGACTGCAGTTGGTGATTTACTAAGTCCTTGTGCATGTCGTTTAAATGCGAACGTTCGGCCACCAAAATAGAATACAAGTAGTTATGTGCTCAGCTCGTAAGCCATTTGCATGGAAAATATGCTTGACTGCAATCCATTTCTGCAAAAATTTTCTTGCCTGCTAAATGAGCAGTTGCATCTGCCATTGTAGGAATGGGAAAGTTATTATTTTTGTAATCATGTCTGAGCAATTGATTTATTCTTCGCAGGTCAATTAGGATTCGAAGTTTGCCTGATGATTTTACTTGAGCAAAAATTGGTGAAGAATATTTAGAGAAAGGCAGTGTTGTTATAATGTCATAATATTGCATGAAGGCTAATTGGATAAGAGAATAGTTGTTGTTGGATTTGGAGTAGAAATTGGTTTTTCATGCTCTGGTGGCGATCTAACTAGGCGATCTGTGTTTTTTCCCAAGTCAAGTCGATGTCTAGCAAAAATTTTGTGATGTTTATTTAAAAGGTTTTCCATTTTTTGCGTTCGATTTTCGTTAACTCAGAGTGTTTCCAATTAAATTTGTTAAGAAATTAATTTCTGCTTTTGCGTCCTTTGTTGGATCGAGTTTTCTAATTTTTTGAAATTAACTATCTTGTGTCATATATTTTCCTCTGTCCGCCAGAAAACTTTGTAGCATTTCGGCGGTTTTTTGGTGTGGCAAACCAAAATCCATCATTATAGTGTGGGCAATGATTTGTATTGTTTTTCGTGGTTTTGTTTTCTATTATTGAATGTATGGAGTCTGTTGTGTTCAGGAAAGACGGGTGAATAGGAACTATTAATGAGGCTTGTTTTGTTGTGAGAATTGTGAATTTTTACATTCTTGTTTTTGGAGGTTAAACTGTGGGGAAGAAGATTAATTACTCCCACCTTTGTTTTTAGGTTACTATCGACTTTACTAATTGATGACATAAAGCAGAGTCCTGTTTTTTGCTCAAATTTTGTTGAAGGATCATTTATTCTTATTGCATTTCCCAGATGTCCTATGGCGTTTTCATTGGGTAATTTGCATTCTAAGATTTCCTGTTGATTTGCTGCAATAGAAATTAGTGAAACATTCTCTAAGATATATTTTTCTGCGATTGTCTTCGTGTTTTTCCGAGGTATTGTGAAAGTATAGTCAGGCAGGTAACGAAGTCCTTTACTTGGATGAACTACAATTTCGTGGTTCTTGAAAAAATGCATTCCAAGTAGTGTCGAGTTTAATTGTGGCAGAACTATAAAATTTTCTTGAAATTTTTGTCCACCGATTGATATTATGAGAGAACATCTGAGAGCTATAGAAATTGAAGTCCCATCTGCCATCTTTACTGTTTTTGTGATACTTTCAAATTGTGATTTCACCAAAGCAGGACCTTGTGATTTGATTTTTTCAAGATTTATTAGAGACATTGCACTAGAGAATGCGCCAGTATTAAGCAAAGCTTCAAGATAAAAATTCTCCAAATTTAAGTATACATAAAAAAAGTTTTTCATCATGCGCGTGTAAACGTTCTGTTAGTTGAATGAGCTAGTGTAGATAGAAAATTTTCAGATTGTTGCTTGCTTAGTTTTTTGTTTGTCCCGTATGAAGCTCATACGTCAGATGTCCGCCTCTTTCCGGTGGTTTTCTGTAGAAGCTGTCACGGAAAATGTGACTCGGTTTTCCACAGTTTATACAGATGATCGGATTAAATTTCGATCTGTATCCTTGTTGTCCTCGATGAAAGTTATTGTTATTGTTGTATCCGTATCCTCCGCTATTTCGAACTTCGTTTCTCGGAGCCCAAATTTGTTGAAATCGACCATTCCAGTGCGGTGGTCTGCTGTTAGAATTACCTCTGTTTTGAGTGTATCCACCAGGGCAGTTTCCTCGATTATATCTGATATTGTTGTCCAATTTTGTCTATTGTTTTCCCATTTATTTTTGGTTTTTCACAAGATCGTTTTGTGTTTCAATTACAGAATTGATTGCTGTGAATAGTGATGATGACGTTTCTGTTTAGGCGACGGCATTAAATGCTGTACCTTTAATTTCGTCGTCTGGCAGAATACTTTTAAGCACTAGTCGTTTGGATACTTGCGAGCACAAATCGTCAACTGTGTCTGTGTCTAGGCGCAACAAGAATTTGAGCCTGATTTGCGTTGGCATTCCAGCGATGAAGGCATCTCTTGTTCTTCTATTTCCTTCTCCATTTCTGTCAACGGCACCAGTTCCCGTTGTGCTGAGAAACGCTATGTTTGCTAGTTTCATTAAGTCAGTCAAGTAATCTTCCGGTGTTTCCTTCGTCGAATTGAATTTGCGTTCTTCAAACTTTAGTTTATAGAGTTCAAGTTGATTTTGACTAGCATATCGGGTCCCATGTGATGTAAAAGCGGTTGTAATGTCAACTTTGCTTGCTGCCGGTAGTTCTAAGAAAGAACTAAGTGCTCCTACGCGTAAACGCAGTTTGAGGTAGTCAACTTTTCCGGCGTTAGGAACTTCTGATAGTGTAATTGATTTGTTTTTGTTCTTTAAATACGCGGAAGTCTTCTGTTGGGCCACCTGAGAATGACGTGAGCTGTACTGTAGGAGCAGGTTGTACAGATGCTGTTGCAGTATCGATGCTTGTTGTAATAGCAGTTGGAATTGTATTTGCTGCTGTTGCCACATCTATAATTTTTTAAATACCTGAAGAAGTTCAAATTCGAAAATATCAAGTTCAATCTTTTTTGAAATAAGAATATATTTTTTCAGATACAAGTAAGCGTCTTTGTCGAGTGTGAGAATTATTCATTCTTCTTTTTTATGATATTCGGTGACCACAAGAAATATGATTCCTTTTTCTTCATTTGTAATGATACACAGGATTTCTAAAGAACTTTCTTGAAAAATCAGTTTTGTATTTAATAGGCAAGAGATTTCAAGTGAATTTTCCGTATGAGCAGAATCAATAAGTGCAGTAACAATGCTAGGTAATAATTTGGTTTGTTTAGCAAGTTAAAGTTTCATCAGATATAAGATAAATTTTTCTGTCTGCAGAATCTAAAAGAGCGGCAACTTTACTATATTGGAAATTTGATTTATCAATTATAAAGAGGCCACAGAAATTTGAATTGATTGTTTCCCAGTTTTTCAAAGCAACTGAAAATGTGTTCCAAGTTTTGTATTATAGAATCTCCATTAATAGCACCACTGCCTAGGTCATCAAAGTAAACGAAGCCTTGATCGTTGGCAACACATGATTGTAAATGCTTACTTACACATGAGCTGACTGCAGTTGGTGATTTACTAAGTCCTTGTGCATGTCGTTTAAATGCGATTGTTCGGCCACCAAAATAGTATACAAGTAGTTATGAGCTCAGCTCGTCAGCCATTTGCATGGAAAATATGCTTGACTGCAATCCATTTCTGCAAAAATTTTCTTGCCTGCTAAATGAGCAGATGCATCTGCCATTGTAGGAATGGGAAAGTTATTATTTTTGCAATCATGTCTGAGCAATTTATTTATTCTTCGCAAGTCAAATAGGATTCGAAGTTTGCCTGATGATTTTACTTGAGCAAAAATTGGTGAAAAATATTTAGAGAAAGGCAGTGTTGTTATAATGTCATAGTATTGCATGAAGGCTAATTGGATAAGAAGTTCGTCGCTTAAGAGAATAGTTGTTGTTGGATTTGGAGTAGAAATTGGTTTTTCATGCTCTGGTGTAAGTTTAGTTGGCGATCTCTGTTTTTTCCAAAGTCAAGTCGTTGTCTAGCAAAAACTTTGTGATGTTTATTTAAAAGGTTTTCCATTTTTTGCGTTCGATTTTCGTTAACTCAGAGTGTTTCCAATTAAATTTGTTAAGAAATTAATTTCTGCTTTTGCGTCCTTTGTTGGATGAAGTATTCTCATTTTTTGAAATTAACTATTGTGTCATATATTTTCCTTTCTCCGCCAGAAAACATTGTAGCATTTGGGCAGTTTTCAGGTGTGGCAAACCAAAATCCATCATTATATTATGGGCAATGGTTTGTATTGTTTTTCGTGGTTTTGTTTTCTATTATTGAATGTATGGAGTCTGTTGTGTTCAGGAAAGACTTGTGAATAGGCACTATTAATGATGCTTGTTTTGGTGTGAGAATTGTGAATTTTGATATTCTTGTGTTTGGAGGTATAGTTACACTGTGGGGAAGAAGATTAATTACTCCCACCTTTGTTTTTAGATTACTATCGACTTTACTAATTGATGACATAAAGCACAGTCCTGTTTTTTGCTCAAATTTTGTTGAAGGATCATTTATTCTTATTGCATTTCCCAGATGTCCTATGGCGTTTTCATTGGGTAATTTGCATTCTAAGATTTCCTGTTGATTTGCTGCAATAGAAATTCGTGAAACATTCTCTAAGATATATTTTTCTGCGATTGTCTTCGTGTTTTTCCGAGGTATTGTGAAAGTATAGTCAGGCAGGTAACGAAGTCCTTTATTTGGATGAACTACAATTTCGTGGTTCTTGAAAAAATGCATTCCAAGTAGTGTCGAGTTTAATTGTGGCAGAACTATAAAATTTTCTTGAAATGTTTGTCCTCCGATTGATATTATGAGAGAACATCTGAGAGCTATAGAAATTGAAGTCCCATCTGCCATCTTTACTGTTTTTGTGATACTTTCAAATTGTGATTTCACCAAAGCAGGACCTTGTGATTTGATTTTTTCAAGATTTATTAGAGACGTTGCACTAGAGAATGCGCCAGTATTAAGCAAAGCTTCAAGATAAAAATTCTCGAAATTTAAGTATACATAAAAAAAGTTTTTCATCATGCGCGTGTAAACGTTCTCTTAGTTGAATGAGCTAGTGTAGATAGAAAAATTTCAAATTGTGGCTTGCTTAGTTTTTTGTTTGTCCCGTATGAAGCTCATACGGCAGATGTCCGCCTCTTTCCGGTGGTTTTCTGTAGAAGCTGTCACGGAAAATGTGACTCAGTTGTCCACAGTTTATACAGGTGATCGGATTAAATTTCGATCTGTATCCTTGTTGTCCTCGATGAAAGTTATTGTTATTGTTGTATCCGTATCCTCCGCTATTTCGAACTTCGTTTCTCGGAGCCCAAATTTGTTGAAATCGACCATTCCAGTGCGGTGGTCTGCTGTTAGAATTACCTCTGTTTTGAGTGTATCCACCAGGGTAGTTTCCTCGATTATATCTGATATTGTTCTCCAATTTTGTCATTTGTTTTCCCATTTATTTTTGGTTTTTCACAAGATCGTTTTGTGTTTCAATTACAGAATTGATTGCTGTGAATAGTGATGATGACGTTTCTGTTTAGGCGACGGCATTAAATGCTGTACCTTTAATTTCGTCGTCTGGCAGAATACTTTTAAGCACTAGTCGTTTGGATACTTGCGAGCACAAATCGTCAACTGTGTCTGTGTCTAGGCGCAACAAGAATTTGAGCCTGATTTGCGTTGGCATTCCAGCGATGAAGGCATCTCTTGTTCTTCTATTTCCTTCTCCATTTCTGTCAATGGCACCAGTTCCCGTTGTGCTGAGAAACGCTATGTTTGCTAGTTTCATTAAGTCAGTCAAGTAATCTTCCGGTGTTTCCTTCGTCGAATTGAATTTGCGTTCTTCAAACATTAGTTTATAGAGTTCAAGTTGATTTTGACTAGCATATCGAGTCCCATGTGATGTAAAAGCGGTTGTAATGTCAGCTTTGCTTGCTGCCGGTAGTTCTAAGAAAGAACTAAGTGCTCCTACGCGTAAACGCAGTTTGAGGTAGTCAAGTTTTTCGGCGTTAGGAACTTCTGATAGTGTAATTGATTTGTTTTTGTTCTTTAAATACGCGGAAGTCTTCTGTTGGGCCGCCTGAGAATGACGTGAGCTGTACTGTAGGAGCAGGTTGTACAGATGCTGTTGCAGTGCCGATGCTTGTTGTAATAGCAGTTGGAATTGCATTTGCTGCTGTTGCCACATCTGTCATTTTTTAAAATACCTGAAGAAGTTCAAATTCGAAAATATCAAGTTCAATCGTTTTTGAAATAAGAATATATTTTTTCAGATACAAGTAAGCGTCTTTGTCGAGCGTGAGAATTATTAATTCTTCTTTTTCATGATATTCAGTGCCCACAAGAAATATGATTCTTTTTTCTTCATTTGTAATGATACACAGGATTTGTAAAGAACGTTCTTGAAAAATCAGTTTTGCATTTAATAGGTAAGAGATTTCAAGTGAATTTTCCGTATGAGCAGAATAAGTAAGTGCAGTAATGATGCTAGGTAATAATTTGGTTTGTTTAGCAAGTTAAAGTGTTATCAGATATTAGATAAATTTTGATGTCTGCAGAATCTAAAAGAGCGGCATCTTTACTATATTGGAAATTTGATTTATCAATTATAAAGAGGCCACAGAAATTTGAATTGATTGTTTCATAGAGTATAAAAATTTTCGAGTTTTCGGTATCAATAGAATAAGAAGGAATTTTTGATTGAATAAGGTCTGGTTGAATGTAAAAATGTTTTGATTGGATATTATTTAAGAATAAGCACGACATTGTTTAAAGAGTCATTGTCCACGTTTATCTGTCACCATCTTCTGTATTTCTCTAATATGTACATTTTAATCAGATAAAATAAAATTAGTAATTACAGTAATGACTCTTCTCTGTTTCAGGTGTCCGAATGCTTAGAGTTCTTTGTGTGGTCTATCGTTTTCTCTTACAAAACAATTTTGTAATTCAACTTTCTGTTTCTTAACATCTACTTTCTATCAACTAAAATTCGACAACCCTCTTTACTCATTTTTTGGTAAGTTCAATAAGTTTTTGAACATTTCAAGTAACCAATCGCATTTAAAAAGAGATTTGCCCTCATTAGCAAAATATGAATTTAATACTTTTAGTAGTTAATCCGATTTATGAAAATCAAGAGATTTAAAGAGAAAAGAGAACTGCTTTTATTAGCCAGACATAAATGTTGCAGATAAACTAACTATGCTTGTAAAATTATTTTATGTACGAATTATATCAAGAAGTTCATACATGACACACAACTTCAATTCAGTCTATCTATTTTTTCTGTTTGTCAACCAACTTTGTTTTCTATCAACTCTTCTTCAATTCAAATTTCTTGGTGAGACAATTTCCCTATTTTTCAGGTTCTATCCAATAACATTTAAGCATTTGAATAGAATTATAACATTCTTTTTATCCAATCAGGATAAACTATAAAACCACACATTCAATGATATCAACAATCAAGCAATGCAATCTATAATAATCATGATCGAATTCTAATCTTATTATTTCGGTCATGACACTGCGCCTTGTTTTAGTGAAACTTAACAACAAAAAGTTTAGCAATTTCATATAAGCATAGACATTTCATATAGGCAATGACACTGCGCCTTGTTTTAACATCCGTAATTTTCGGGTGTGGCAACTAAATTAAAGAAGTACTTGTCATGATTAAGTGAAATGCTTTGTTCATTTTCTTTGAATAGAGTTCCGTCTAATTTCTTTGTTTTACACATGCAGTTTTTTGCTCACAGTCATAAAATATTAGTTTCAATATTTAGCTGAAATTAGTTCAGGATTCAATTTGGAGAGCAATCTGCTCACACAAAGATTGCATAGGATTTTGTTCTTCGTATTTTGGTGCTCTTGCTGTAGTATTAGTCACTAGTGTTGCCTCCCTTAGATCTTTCTCAATTAGCACATAGTTTTTTCAAAATTCGGTCCCTTGAAGCTTTAGGAAGTTAAATTGCATATCACTGATAACCACTACTGGTTTGAGCTGAATGATAGTTCCTCCGGCAAGAACTTTTAACATATTGTACTGACGTCCTTATTTGTTTGTCAAATAACCCAAGAGTAATTATAGGACAAGAGAGATAAGAAAAGATGTGACACAAATGACAATTGTTGTCTTCCATATTGAGCTATCTGTGAAGCGGTTTTACAAGCTTGGTCTAATGGTTTTCATGTTTCCAATTATCTGTTCAGTTAACTCGTCAAGACGATCGAATGATTTTCGATGGTATTCTGGTACATTTGCCAATTGAAGTTGTTCCTTTTCAATAACCTGTTCTCTTGCCTGGGTCAAAGCTGAGATATGTGGCATCTCGTTCAAAGATGTCATTTTTGAAAATAAATGTTTTAAGGGATCAGTAAGGTTGACATCAATTCTAACTGCAGTATCATTTCTACATGGGAACATGTCAGCTCTTAGTTCAATGAACCTTGTTGCTATCTTTGTCCCACATTGTAATTCTAACCCGCACGTTTTACATCCTGGCAATCTTTTTCGTCTTAAGAGTTCATTATTCTTCATTTCACTGATAAACATGTCAAATGTTTCCGAAGCTGAAGTGATTAACCATTTGCCATTACCCAAGTTTTTAGCTTTCTCTTTAACAGGAAGCTTCACAGTGTTTATGTTACAATTCTATAGAGCTGCAAAGTGTTGTCCAATGAGAAGAGCTAAAAGACATGTGTCTGCTGCTGTTTTACGAGAAAAACCACTTTTGCACACTGAGAAACTGCTTGATCCAATACATGAATCAATTTCGGGTTGAGATAGAAGAAAAATTCGTCTGGTTGATTCAACAATTGCTATGTAATCCACTTCAATCTCATATTGAGAGATGTATCCGTCTGTATCATTCGTCGGCATTGGCATCGTGATGGCACGGAAAGATTGAGTGCAGTTGACCCCGATTCAAAAGGTACGATGAGACGAAAAATCATTCCATAATCTTCTACCACGACATTTGTCAGCAGTTTTTTTTATAATAAGTAACGATTTGAGAGGAAGGTATTGCTAACGTTAATCGATTATCCTCTTTTGTCTGCTGAGTGGCTAAAGATTGAAGGATTTTGTCAAGAATTTTTTTTGGAACCAAAGCCATTGGTTTGAATTTATTAACCATTGTCATAATTGAGTTGAGTATTGTTAACTTTTAAGAATTGGTAGCGATGCGATAACTCTTGATTTCAATATCAAGTGCCAATAGAGAACTTGCTAAGTTTGTTTGCAATTTCAATTTCTGATTTCGTATGTAGAAATATTGTGTCCAGGCCATCAGTTTTCTCGAGTTTGAGTTTATGACATCTATTGCTTTAATCAGAGTAATTGCGTGTTTTTTCTGTGTTTGAATAATTCGCTTTCGAATTGGTTTAACGTCTTTCAATTGAGATGCTACGATATAGAATTTTTCATTAAGATTACTTTGAACTTCGATCCATAGTTTTTCATTTTCTTCAAAACTTTCTAGAGCAAAATCAATGTCATCCCGAGTTTTCGTTGAACCACCACAAGCTCCAAATATACTTCCGATTGAGCACGCGATTCCTGCTTCTGCCTGCTGTAACAGTAGTAAGAGCTCCAAAGGCAATCAAAGGGACTCCACCTCGGTTTCTTTCAAGTGAATCATTTCTCATCAATGTTTCCGAAATATTTGTTCGTCTTGTAGATCTTGAAGTGCAAGATGTAATTGTTACTCAACAAATCCGGACAAGTAATCAAAATTTAGTGAGTTTTCGTCGGTATTCATATAAGTCAGGTTGCATCCGTATTTATAAGTGTTCCAAGACTGTTCTAACATTGAAGAAATATTTGCCAGTCCAAAATCAAGACTATCGGGCAACGAAGGAAAATGAATTATGAATACTACATTGATAAACTTTTCTGCGAGTAACAATTTCTGGTGATAAACAAATTCAATGCCCTTGATGGTAATCCTATCATTAAAGACGGCAATTTGTGTAATCAGTAGGAAAGAAAAAAAATCTGTAAAGTGTTTTGAAGTCCATTTTAATTAATCATGAATAATTCTTTTTATTATTACTTGCATGAATTTTCTAATTCGGAAATTGAAGTAAGAGCAGGACTTAAGTTTTTGCTTCAGTTGGCCAGACCAAAACAATTCTCACTGCCTACAGAAAAAAAACAAGGTTGAAGTTAAAATTAGTAGTTTTGCCAGACTATAAAGTAACAGAATGCAGTCATCCCAATGTGGGAATTACTCCTACAGGGCTAACACAGCTCAGAGGAATTAAGAACTTCGCTTCTAGACTAAACAAGCCTCAAGGAGGAAGTAAGAACTTAAAGTAAATTGGGAATTTTTCTCAAAATTTTTTATTGTGAATCGAGATATTTAACTATAAGCTCTAGGTATGACAATGTTTTTGCGCTCGAGGTTTTAATTAGTTTTCATAGGCATGAATAAAATATGTAAAGTGTAACGTGTTCTCAAGGCGCAGTGATAAATTTTCTGTTGAGATTTCAACTAAATAACTTTGTGTTTTTTCAGCTCTTCACTTGTAATGTATAACTTTTTAAAGAAATACGACTCAAACAGGTAATGTTTTTCAGATTAATAATGCATGTTATCTTTCTGTTCCCCTTATATTTTTGTTCAACTTTCGGTTGTACTAAAAGACGCAGAAACGGAGGTTCTGTGTTGTCAAGGCAATATGTCCTTCGTTGAGAATGGCGTTGTGGTATTTTCAACTGACAAGTTGGAGTACACTTGTGGGGCATCAACTGCTGTTGGTGACGTGGACTCTTCTGTGCTGGGACGGCTGATCGGGCTAATTCTCTGCTTTGTAGCTGGGCTTTGTGTATTTCCAGCACTAATTGCTCTGATAATCAAGTCTCGTTACTAAAATAAGTTCCTAGTCACTGAAGTTTTCATTAAAGCAATTTAAGGAACATTTTTTTTGCCTAACAATTTAAGGAACAATTGACTGACAATAAATTTTTTTAAGATCGTTGTAAGTTAAATCCGCAGGATATTCAGACACGAATTCTAAATTTAAATAATGAAATTAGAAACCCAGATAAGTTAAAATCGATTGGTTGGCAGCCAGTACCCGTAGTCAACGTAAATCAATCTGCCGATTGGCTGCAAGTTACCAGTGAATTAATATTTACAGGATGTTTGAAATATGTGGAGAAAGACTGGGTTAAAACTCCCACTGCTATATTAAATCATCAGTTACGTGAGTTCAATCCGGAATTTGTTTCTTTATTAAATAATGTTAATAGCGAGTCTGATTTTCTTACAAAAATCAATAAGCGTTTTAATTTGCCATCAAATATAATTAACGGTGTACGGGAATCTCGCTTGTATCCAAAATTGGAGAGTCCATATGAGAGTTTTCTTAGAGGTTCATTTTGTCATAGTACGACTATGCAAGATTTCCTAAAGTACAAAATTCCATCATTTTTAAAGGAAACAAAATGCATTACTATTATTCAATACAATTGTTGGTGGACTGATGGACATATTGAAACAGGCGAAGATTCGATCTCAGTAACTCCAATTCGGGAGAAATTTTTTTTTATTTGCACGCCTGTCCATTCCGTTATTTTAGAAAAACAAATGCTTACATTTGAGGGTTTTTCAATTTTTTTTCTGATGGTCCTGAAAGTTCAATAATTCAGAAAAAAGTTTTTTATTACAATCCAAAACATGATTATATTTTGTGCCAGCCCAGTTTATGTGCACATGCAGTATTAACTTCAAGCGTTGGTATATCATTTTTGTGGGTTTGTTTGTAACAAGTGGTTTAGCAGAATATTTGTATGCGTTTACACAGTCCGGTCAGTCTACTGTATCAAGAAATAATTCATGAATAAAGCGTGGGCGAAAACGGGTATTGACGGTGCGAGTAAAAAAATGAAAAGAAGTTTTCGATTTCCAGCCAACAAAGACAAACACGTTGCGAAGCAAGCTAAAGAAGAAGGTTAATCCAACATCAGAATGGTTGAATAATTAATATTATAGTTTATAGGTATATGTTTTTAGGAAAGTGGATAAATCATATTAAGAAATTCTCCTGGCGCGAATGTTTGGCCTGGCGTGAACTTGTGCTGAAATTGTAATTTTGGAGCACAGCTCAGGGTTACTGGAATACACTCAATGCCTGGCAGCTGCAACCAGTATGGATATATATGTTTCAAAATGGCTTCCAAGTACATTGAGTCATGCAGAAAGGCATGATTTCGTGGCAGTAAGGTATTACAATAGGTTCTAATTATTTACCCCCTTAGTTCTGAGTATATGCTACGAAAAATATTATGGACCAAACGATAGCTAATGATAAAGTGAACAACGCTGTGGACGTAGATTTTTCAATTTCTGTCTTGAAAAAGAGATTTTTTGGTTTTATTAGTAATAACATGTATAAGCATGGTAAATGAATATGCAAGCTTGAAATTTCAAACTGCGGAACTGGTGAATAACCAAGATATTCCTAACTTGCCTACGGGTAAATTGGAATGGTTTGCGTATATAGCTATATTCTACACTGTTGAGCACACATTTATGTAATACGTTCAGTAAAGCGCTATATAGAGTTGTTTCAATGTAATGTTTTAAGAGTTAAGGTTTCATTCTATGAGACACTACTTTGCAATGGTTAAATTTACTTAAGGACAAAGTAAGCAAACGAACGGAAAGTTTGAATGCTAATTAAGCTACAGAAGATTGACATAATTAGGTAATTGTAAGGAAAACAAAGCAATCTAATCTTGTCTTTAATGTGATAATTCAAGAACTTCTTACCAGAAGAAAAAAACTGCGTTTGTTTTCTCTGACGACCATATCGTGACGTAGTATCAGCAACTTGAGGTCCATTTTTGTTATTTTTTGTACTGGTTGTACGACCGAGTGTGTTTGTGTAGGTTGAGAGAATATCGGTGAGGTTGATGGTTGTTGCTCTGTTATTTTTGTTTGCTTTCGTTGCTCACGTTTTTCTATTATTAACCTTGCAAGATTAGGCGTTGGTGGTTGCATGGAAGTAGAGGGTTGTGTTTGCGTTGTTGACAATGTTGCTGATGACTCTGAAATTTGTGTATTACATTGCTCAGGTGTTAGAAATTGTGGCGATGTTTGAGAGCTATTTGTAGATTGGTGAGTTGTTTCTCCCGGCGTTGTAAATTCTTCTGCTAAGGTAAAGCTGCTCGGGATGAAATAGAGCCTGATTGTGGCAGTCTTTGTTGTAGAAAAACTTTTGATGTTATGTGTGGTGTACTTCTATCATCTATAGGACGATAAGTTATGTTTCCTATGTGTGCATCAAAAAGTTGGGATTCCTTAAGTGCCTCAGGAGTTAAAAGATCTTCAAAAAATTTTTGTTCATCAACATCATCGATATATTCAATTTTGAACTGCGGTGTAAATGGTTTCAATCTCACTCTATGAACAATTTGTGTATAATTTGTTTTTTTCCGAATTAGTTAGTTGCTTTTTGTCAGAACTTTTTCAACACGGTAGATACCTGTCCATTTGCATTGTAACTTCCCTAACTTCTCATGTTCTGTTGTTATTTGTGAATGGAGTAACATATAACAGTCATGTACTTTCAACGGTAAGGCTTTTGCTTTTCTATCATAATAATCTCTGTATTTGTTAATGGAAGCAACAAAATTTTCCTTGGAGGTAGCAAAGATGTTATGTAACTTAGTTTTTAGATCACTAACGTATTCGAATTTACTTGAGTAGATAGTCAGTGAGTAGATAGTCAGCCAACAATATCAACTTGTAAAAAATCTACAGGAAAACTTGTATTAGATGTAATTGGGTTTAATGGTGGCGTCAAGTTTTCATATTTCGGTGAATTTGTTTGAATACAAGAGAGGCAATTATTAATATAAACAATTAAAAATTCAGTAAAACCAGGACTGTAAAATTTCTTGCGGAATTCAATAATTGTTTTTGAAATGCATAGATGACCTTTTAGTTTTGAATTATGAGTTCTAAAAATTAGTTCTTCTGGCAATAGTCTTGGCACAAAAAATTGTTTTTGTGAAATTTCGGCCAGTTCGATCAAAGAATTTTCGATAAAGAATTCCGTCAGCAAAAACTAATCTATTGAGTTGTTTATGATATTTTTGGCAATTGTAAGATGATTTGGTTGTATCAGGTCTAGTTTTGTTCTTTATCCAAGGAATTGCTTTTTGAATATCCACATCTTTTGTTTGATCTCTTGCGATATTCACTGGTGTCAGTTTTGATTCTAAGTTAATTTCATCCAACGGATTAGTTGATTAGCGAATCTATTGATGTAAATTCATCAATGGCGGTATCAATTTCGGAGTCCTCAGTTTCAATTACAATTGTTGGTATCTTGAAATTGTGTTTTATAGGCGCAAAGTCGCAAAATTGATCTTTGGGCTTATTTTTCTGAAATGAAATGTTTATTTTTCTCACTGGTATTTGGTTTTCTAATTTCAGTCTCATTTCTGTAGCTGGATTTAAATTTATTTGTGACAAGTAATCTGCAGCCGCACTTGCTTTTCCAGGGATAGGGATGTGACCAATTACAAAATTAAAAGATAAGATGTAATCTACAGCATTCCATAGGTTTCCAGGAATTAATTTCGCTTGAAAAAATTTTGTCACTTTTTTTTATCAGTCATTACAATAATTGGTTTGTTAGATAGTCCCCCTAGGAGTGTTCAAACATTTCAAATGCTAAGTAAACGCTAAGAAATTCTTTCACATAAATTGAGTGCTGAAGTTGATTCGGAGAGAATAAATGTGAACTAAAACCGACTGGAGCACACGAATTTTCTGTGGGTGTGTTTGAGTGATCATGATAATCTTCAATCAGTAAGATACATCCTGCTGCATAAAAGCTAGCGTCACATACAAGAATATATTGAGAGTTTGGTTTAGCCATATTCAGTCATAATTGGCAAGCTTGATTCAAATTATGTTTCCAAATCTCAATTCTTTCCTTGTGTTCATTTGTGATAATGAATTCTTCGTTTTTGCGTAATAACTTGAAAAATGAGTGTAATTTGACTGCTAAAATAGGTATAAGTTTTCGAAAATCTTGAATAAAACCAATAAATTTGCGAACTTGTTTAATGGTTTTCAGAAATTCAATGTTGTTAAGAATTGTTTGAACTATATTCGTAGGCCTCAGGCCGGTTTCCATAATGGTGTGTCCAAGGAACTGGATCTGAGAAATGCCAAACTGCCAATTTTCCATTGACAACTTAAATCCTGATCGTTCTTTGCTTTTAAAAATTGCATCAAGATTTTCCAAAAATTTGTTTCGATCAGAAGCACCGCTTTGCAAGTCATCAGAAAGACAAAACATTGATCATTGGCTACGCAAATTTCCAAGTGTTTACTAACACACGAACTGAAAGCCGTTGGTGATCTGTTAAATCCTTGCGCCAACCTTTTGAATGCAAAAGTTCTTCACCAAAATTGAAGGCTAACAGCTATACACTCTTTTCATCTGCCATCTGCATTGAGAAGTAAGCTTGACTACAATCGATTTTCACGAAATTTTTTTTCCTGCTAAGTGTGCCGAGGCATCAGACATTGTAGGGATAGGCAAATTGTTATTAGTATAGTCATGTCGAAGAAGGTGGTTAATCCTCCTAAGATGAATTAGTATTCTTAAATTCCCTGAAGATTTACGTTGCGCAAATATCGGTGATGAGTACTTTGAAAAAGAGAGTGTTGTAATAGTACTGTGTTGTAATAGGTCATAGTACTGCATTAATGCAAGTTCTATAAGAATTTCATCGCGTAGATGTATTGGTGTTGTAGGATTCGATGTGTGTATTGGTTTATCATTTTCTGGTGTCAGTTTTTCAAGACAGTCAGTGTTTTTTACAAGATCCATTCTGTGTTGCGCAAGTATCTGATGACGTTTTACAATTAAGTCGTCCATTTTGAAATAGAGCCTGATTGTGGCAGTCTTTGTTGTAGAGAAACTTTTGATGTTATGTGTGGTGTACTTCTATCATCTATAAGACGATGAGTTGCGATAAGTTATATTTTCTATGTGAGCATCAAAAAGTTGGGATTCTTCAAGTGCCTCAGAAGTTAAGAGGTCTTCAAGAAATTTTTGTTCATCAAAATCATCCATATATTCACTTTTGAATTGCGGTGTAAATGGTTTCAATCTGACTCTATGAACAATTTGTGTATAATTTGTTTTTTTTCCGAATTAGTTAGTTGCTTTTTGTCAGAACTTTTTCAACACGGTAGATACCTGTCCATTTGCTTTGTAACTTCCCTAACTTCTCATGTTCTGTTGTTATTTGCAAATGGAGTACCAAACAACAGTCATGTACTTTCAACGGTAAGGCTTTTGCTTTTCTATCATAATAATCTCTGTATTTGTTAATGGAAGCAACAAAATTTTCCTTGGATGTAGCAAAGATGTTATGTAACTTAGTTTTTAGATCACTAACGTAATCGAATTTACTTGAGTAGATAGTCAGTGTTTTGTTGTTGAAACGAAGATCAATAGGATTCATTGGTATCCTGCCATGAAAAATCAAAGTTGATGGGCGTCCAAGTACTGTATGATAGCGTGTGTTGTGATGGAATACAGCCAGATCAACGTATTAATGCCAGCCATGTTTAAGTGCGTTCTCAAAAATTTTAAGATATTGTTTCAGTGGTCCATGAGTTCGTTCAACAAGGCCGACTGTTTGGGTGTGTTTAACCGTTGCATGATTTAATTCAAGCATTTCTGAAAGGCTTTGAATTAGTTTTGATGTGAACACTGAACTTTTGTCTGTTAGGATTCCTAGTGGAATGTAGGAGTGTCGCAAGAACCATTGCAATAATATTTTAGCCACTGTCTCAGCAGAGGGCAATGTGATTGGCGGAGCAAACATATACTTTAAGAAAACTTCCTCCTGACTTTGGAAGTTGTCCAACAATATCAACTTGTAAAAAATATGCAGGAAATTTTGTATTAGATGTAATTGGGTTTAATGGTGGCGTCAATTTTTCATATTTCGGTGATTTTGTTTGAATACAAGAGAGGCAATTATTAATATAAACAATTAAAAATTCAGTAAAACCAGGACTGTAATATTTCTTGCGGAATTCAGTAATTGTTTTTGAGATGCATAGATGGCCTTTTAGTTTTGAAATATGAGTTCTAAAAATTAGTTCTTCTTGCAATTGTCTTGGCACAACAACTTGTTTTTGTGAACTTTCGGCCAGTTTGATCAAAGAATTTTCGATGAAGAATTCCGTCATCAATAACTAATCTATTGAGTTGTTTATGATATTTTTGACAATCGTAAGATGAATAAGTTGTATCAGGTCCAGTTTTGTTCTTTATCTTAGCGATTGCTTTTTGAATATCCACATCTTTTGTTTGATCTCTTGCGATATTCACTGGTGTCAGTTTTGATTCTAAGTTAATTTCATCCAACAGATTAGTTGTACCAAACGAATTGATTAGCGAATCTATTGATGTAAATTCATCAATGGCGGTATCAATTTCGGATTCCTGTTTCAATTACAATTGTTGGTATTTTAAAATTGTGTTTTATAGGCGCAAAGTCGCAAAATTGATTTTTGGGCGTATTTTTCTGAAATGAAATGTTTATTTTTCTCACTGGTATTTGGTTTTCTAATTTCAGTCTCATTTCCGTAGCTGGATTTAAATTTATTCGTGACAAGTAATCTGCAGCCGCACATGCTTTTCCAGGGATAGGGATGTGACCAATCACAAAATTAAAAGATAAGATGTAATCTACCGCATTCCATAGTTTTCCAGGAATGAATTTCGCTTGAAAAAGTTTTGTCATATTTTTTATCAGTCATTACAATAATTGGTTTGTTAGATACTCCCCCTAAGTAGTGTTCAAACGTTTCAAATGCTTAATAAACGCTAAGAAATTCTCTCACATAAAGAGAGTACTGGAATTGATTCGGAGAGAATAAATGTGAACTAAAACTAAAACTGACTGGAGCATACGAATACCAATCATTGTGCTCTTAATGTTTAGTTATACTGGAACGATAAATTTATCAGATGAGTAGCTTGAGAAATGAATCATCTTCTTTAAATTGCATCAAGATTTTCCAAAAAATTGTTTCCATCAGAAGCACCGCTTCGCAAGTCATCAGAAAGACAAAACATTGATCATTGGCTACGCAAATTTCCAAGTGTTTACTAACACACGAACTGAAAGCCGTTGGTGATCTGTTAAATCCTTGCGCTAGCCTTTTGAATGCAAAAGTTCTTCACCAAAATTGAAGGCTAACAGCTATACACTCTTTTCATCTGCCATCTGCATTGAGAAGTAAGCTTGACTACAATCGATTTTCACGAAAATTTTTTTTCCTGCTAAGTGTGCCGAGGCATCAGACATTGTAGGGATAGGCAAATTGTTATTAGTATAGTCATGTCGAAGAAGGTGGTTAATCCTCCTAAGATGAATTAGTATTCTTAAATTCCCTGAAGATTTACGTTGTGCAAATATCGGTGAAGAATACTTTGAAAAAGGGAGTGTTGTAATAATGTGATATTACTGCATTAAAGCAAGTTCTATAAGAATTTCATCGCGTAGATGTATTGGTGTTGTAGGACTCGATGTGTGTATTGGTTTATCATTTTCTAGCGTCAGTTTTTCAAGACAACCAGTGTTTTTTACAAGATCCATTCTGTGTAGCGCAAATATCTGATGATGTTTTACACGTAAGTCGTCCATTTTGCGTCGCTCCATTTTTCTAAAAACGGAATCATCCAATATGAATTTTTTCCAAAATTTGTATTCTGTTTTCCTCGTTGATTGTAGGATCAAAAAGTTCTAGTTGTTTAAAACGTTTTATTGTATTATAAATGGTTTTTCCAACAGCGTTCAATTTGGACGGATTATTGCAATTTTCTGGAGTAGAAAACCAAAAATTGTCTGAGGAGTAATTATCCCTTTGTTGAGTGGGTTTATTTTCAATAATTTTGTTTAAATCTGTATGACATTCAATTATTGATGGATGTATTGGTAACATATAAGATGCTTGTTTTTGTGTAACCAATTGAAATTTGGCATTTCGAGTTAGCGGAGACACCGTTATTTTGTAGGGCTGTAAGTTAATTCCAATTTTGGATCAAAAGCTAGAATCATTTTTGCTAATGGAATATATGACACACAACCCAGATTTTAGTTCAAAGAGTAATGACGGCTCAATAATTCCAATAATATTTTCTAATGATGGGTGCGTTTTGTCAAGTTTACATTCAATTATCTCTTGCTGATTTGGTAATATTGTTATTTTGGAAATGTTTGCCAATACTATCTTTCTTAGTACTGACTTTGATGAACTAATGTTGTTCAAACTGAGCGTAATATCAGGTAGGAAAGCAAACCTTTGTGGGGATGGAAAGTAATATCATTCTTTTTTAAGAAGGGCATGCCTAGTAACGGTGAGTTCATTTCTTTCAAAACAAGGAAGTGATCCTTGAAGAATGTGCCAGCGATGTAGAATACAATTTCAACAGTATAAAGAACAGATATTTTTCTCCATTAGCTAGTTTAACAAATTTGGGAAATGAAAAACTTGAGTATGAAATTTACTTCGGTGCTTGTTTTTGGATAAATTGAAACAATTTGAGAGTCAGAGCTCTTGAAAACGCTCCAGTATCAACAAGAGCATCAATATAAAACTTGGGGAAGCTCAATTGTATGTAATAAAGTTTGTCTCTATGCAGTTGAATGGATAATGTACGGTTAGTTGTGATTATTGATGAAAGTAGAATATCTGACTGTGGCTTTGCTAGTTTTTTGAGTTTCCTCCGTAGTAATTGAAAGGGATATTTTCCCCACGCTGAGCAGGTTGACTTAAGAAGCAATCACGTTGCATGTGGCCAGGTTGACCACATATTCGACAAATGACAGGGTTAAACCTAGCTCTATAGGTTTGACCTCTTGTTGAGCTGTACTGTGACCGCGGGAACGAGTGTCTGTAGTTTTTCCATGTAGCGGGTGAATAACTACGATTGTATCCTTGTCCAAAATTGTTGCGATTGTTGCTGTTTCTTCTTTCTCTATTTGATCCATCAGGGCTCACTTGTCGAACAGTTTCGTCTATTTGCGTTATCTGTTGTCCGATGTTCATCTGTGTTTGTGCTAGATCTTTTTGAGCTTCAACGACTGAGTTTAGTACTTGTGTCAAGCTAGTAGATGGCTGAGTGCTCAAGACAGCATTAAATGCAGTCAAAAATGAATCTTCATTAGGTAATATGCTTTTCAAAACTAGTCGTTTAGAAACTTGGGTACATAGCGTGTCAACTGTATCTTTATCTGGTCGCATGAGTAACTTCAATCGCAGCTGTGTTGGCATTCCTGCTAAAAAGTTATCTCGGATTCTTCGAGTTTGCTCGCCTGATCTGTCTACTCCTCCAGAATTAGCAAAGTCAATGTTTGCAAGCTTTGTTAGGTCTGTTAAGAAACCTTCGGGTGTTTCTTTTGAGGTATCGAATTTCCGTTCTTGAAATTTGAGTTTGTAGAATTCGAGTTGATTTGCAGTACAATAACGTCTTTCTAACGCTGTAAGTGCTGTCGCAAGGTCTGCTTTTTCTGCCGCTGGTAGTTCAAGAAAGTAGCTGAATGCACCACCTGCCAAATGAAGTTTTAGAAAGTCAACTTTACCTGCATCTGGGACTTGCGCGAGTGTTATAGAGCTCCGGATTTGCTCTCTAAATACTCTGAAATCTTAAGTTGGTCCTCCAGAAAAGGGATTAATGTGAACAGTTGGAGCTGCTTGGCTTGCAGTTCGACTTGTTGTTATTGCATTGGCAATAGCTGTAGCTGCTGCTGCCACATCAGCCATTGTCAAATTATAAAATCAAATAATGAATTTCTAATAAGTCAAGATCAATTAATGAAGAATTTGGTACATAATCTTTTATATAAGAGAAGTTTTGTGAGGTGAGAGACAAAATTAGTAGAATTTGTTCGTTTTATAAGTCTTTTGATACAATCATTGCTATGACAAGATAATAGGGGTCTGAAAATAGTGAAGTACTGTAGCATTGCAGTCAGGTAATTTGAAGAACGTCTGCTCGGGGTGGAAAGTAGAAAAATTATTGTTGTCACTCCACGAATCGTAAAATATGTCTATCAATCTGGGCAACATTATTTTGCGAGATTAGCTAATTTTTAAGAATAGTCAAGTTCAATAATTGTGTTCGTTTTGTATAGTGAGTTAAAAATAGAATCATAATTTGCATGAGATTTTTGTAGGATATAAATTCCCACGTGAAACGTTGAAAAATTTTCATAAATTAGGTAAATGTCAAAAGTCTCAATGTTATTGTGAAACAAAATGAGTTTAACAATTTTAGAATTTAGTGCGAGTAAAGTATTTTGTTTGCTAACATTTGTGCTTATGAAATCAGGCATTTTATGTAGCCACTTTTAACTGTCACCATCTTATAACGCTTACATTAGTATGTTTTATTAAGTATCTGATTACTCTATGTTTCTTTGGAATAGCGAATTCGATCTGGCTATACCCTTTGTAAAACATTTATGCACTACTTCAATTCAGTCTATCTATTTTTTCTGTTTGTCAACCAATTTTCTTTTCTATCAACTCTTCTTCAATTCAAACTTCTTGGTAAGACAACTTCCCCATTTTACAGGTTCTATCCGATATCATTTAAGCATTGGAATAGAATTATAAGAATCTTTTTATCCAATCAGGATAAACTAAATGACCACACATTCAATGACATCAACAATCAAGCGATGCAATCTAAAATAATCATGATCGAATTCTAATCTTGTTAATTTGGTCATGACACTAGGAACCGGCCCAAAAACTTTGGACATTGTTCTCCGCCACCAGGAGAACTGAAACTTGTACTGAACAGAGGAAACGGCAAGAACTTTGGGAAACGACAGAGGAAGCCAAGAGCAAAAGCGAAATTGCTAGAATGAGCACAGAATGAGAGAGTAGCTCGAGAAAAATCAGTTTTTGTTGCCCGCTGATCTTGGGCGAACTGTCTTGTGCGATATTTCGTTTCTATTGAAACTGATACCCTCAACCAATGCACATATTATGCCTTGGAATATGTACCTGAAACTGAATCAGGTATCAAAACATTGTTTCATTACCCGGTATCTCGTCTTGAAATTGTCCTCATAACACACAAATTAGAAGGGAAAGCTATTGTATTAGATAGGATCTCGGCTGTTGATTTGAAAGCGAGTCTGCCAAGTATCGGTGCTTTCCTTGTTAAGTGTATTAACGAATCCTTTCCACTTGGTGTGTTCGCCGAATGTCGAAAGGTAGCTAGAGTTGCGCCGATTCACAAATCCAGAAGCCGAGAAGTGCTTGCTAACTATCGTTTCATATCGATACTCTCCGTTTGGTAAAATTTTCGAACATATTTATTTCAACAGATGATATGACTTGATCTCCAGCTGTAATCTCTTACATAATACACATTTCGGCTTCCGTCCGTGTTGTAGCACCATCGATGCACTTGCAGAAATCACTGAACTATTTTGTGGAGATAAAAATACAAATATTAGCTACGTTCTGCTTGATTTAAAGAAGGCATTCGATACAATAAACCACGAAATTCTATTGAAGAAATTTGTTCCTGGTGTAGCTTTGGTTTAGATTCTGAATGATAGGAAGCAATTGGTTTCGATTAACCATATACTATCTGCCTATATTGCAATCAGTTGCGTGATGCCCTCAGGATTCAATACTTGGTCCATTAACTTTCATAATCTACATCAACAACTTACCAAACCTAAATAAAAATTCGAATTTCTATTTTTCTGCTGATGATCCAAACTGCCTCTATCAAAGAAAGTCAGGTAACAAATCTGATTTGAACGACCATTTGAATTGCTTCCCTGCCTGGTTAAACAAAAACAAGGTTACATTGACTGTAAAAAAACTCATGCACTCCATTTTAATAGGTCTGTTGGTTGTAAATTATTCCTACAGGATCAAATCCTTGAGAATTGTAGATGCGTCAAATACTTCGGGATAAACGGTGATAGAAAACTAATTTTTGGAGATCACGTAAAGTATCTACTTTCAAATTTGAGTCGCCACATTTCTATCGTGATAAGACTAAGAGATATAGTGCCAAAAATATTTTTGTTTATACTGTTGTTTATATAAATCCGAGATGCAAAATGGTGCGCTGATCGATGGATCTACTTCAAGAAATAAGCATAGACACACATAAATGTTTCTAAAACGGATTATGCTGATTAAAAATTTTAAAAAAGGACTTTTTTGTCTGTGCATCTGATTAAACAAGACCAGTTCATTAATTTTTACGATCTAAACTCGGTAGCAGTTTTGGAACTTACAAAAAAATCAATAGGAAAATGTCACTCATCGTTGTTTTTGAATAATTTGTTCTAATGGACTACTGCAACTTGAACGCTCACTAGAGGAATTCTAAAAGTGAAAACGTAGAAACAATTTTCTAAAGAATAATAATTCATTCAAAAAGTCCAGGCACTTACAAATTTCTCTTGGACAAGGGGCTACTACCAAGCTGTATAAACATATGAAATATACGAAAAATTATTGAAAATATGATTTATTTGTAGAAAGTTGTTGTGCCAATGGAGGAACAATCGTGGGTAGTATTTGGTTAGAGGTCATGTCCCCATCAGGTTTCTCCCATTAAAGACCCCAAAGTCTCTAGAGGGCCCAATCATTGTGCTCTTAATGTTTAGTTATACTGGAACGATAAATTCATCAGATGAGTAGCTTGAGAAATGAATCTTCTTCTTCTTCTTCTTCTTCTTCTTCTTCTTCTCCTTCAGGTGCAATATTCTACTACAACCATGAACCAGTTAGATTCTCAGGATTAACAATTGCTTTAAGCAATACCTAAATTATGTCAACTCTTCGAAAAAACTAATATGCTGTAAATATCAATTAGATTTTTGGAAGAACTGTAATTATAATGATATAATTCTGGATATCAAGTTTGAAATTCCCATAAACGAGGTTTTTCTCAGAACAAGTGGTACACAGTTTTCAGCTTAAGCTCCTACGTAATGAAGTAAGTTGTTGAGGAAAAAGCTGTAAGTGGTTCGACAGAAAAGGTGAGGAGGACAGTGACATTCTCATGGAAAAATTGAGAAAAGAACTGATAGCATCACTTGTGTACAACACTATAGAGGAAATGATACATAATTCTTAAAAGATACGGAGGACTCATAACGACAACTCGACGAAACTTTCCGCCAGACAGGAAAGGCTTATGCGGATTGGCGCTTACAATAATGTTGTTACATTGGACGGGTGTTGAACTACTCACATTTGTTGCAGACGTCTTATCATTGGATCCAAAGAGTCAGGACGGAGACATATTTATTGAAATCTAATCACAAGTGGATGTAGAGCGATTGCTTTGCGAGTTACGAACACCGACGGTGAAAAAATATGTGCATGAGAATCGTCAGCAACATTATACGCATAAAAATAAAGTGACACACTACCGGATAGAGGGATTAAAAAACTTCTTGAACTTTTGAAAGATTAAAAACTAGTAGTTGTACCATTTGATAGCACTATGGCTTTGGTGTGATGAAAAAAACATAGTTCTCGTAAAAGGTGGGTGAAAAGCTTGGTGCCAATTTGGTGGCGCGTAATGAAGAGAGTGCCAATCTAGCCATGAGAAAGAGATCAAAAGCAGTTTGCCGCAACTAATGAATCAGAAAGGTAAGTGAAAAGATGAATCAGAGGCCCAGGACAACTGGATCGCAACCGTCCAGACCATATGGACTTGCTAAAGTACACATCAACGGTACTCCGCTTCATCCTCTTCTGTCGATACCCGTAGCAGCTAAACGAATCTCAATAAATTTCTGTATCCCCTTTTTCTAGAAACTACCAGGAGCAAATGCTTAGACTAACCCAAAAATTGCTAGAGCCGCTTTATAATCTACAATTTTTGGAGAAGATGGGAAAGTAGTATACCTTGATATTAAAAGCCTCTAAGCCACTGAACGTTGGAGGCGATAGAAATACCTCTCAAATAATTGTACTCCGGTTACCAATTTCCTGAAGTTCAAGGTCAGCTATGGAGAGAGTTGGAGATGTTGATAAAAATTTAAACAGGAGTAAAGAACAACATAAAATCGAAATTCAATCAAATCCGCAGAGCCGCATAAAATATGTTTTCAGTTGAGTTTTGTGTTTATATACAAACTGTTGTGGCTTCAAGGTATCAAACAATTTTGTGACCTTTTACATCCCTTATAAAATAAGCGGCTCACTCAACCGTTCATTAATCTGCTCTGAGGAACTTATTGACGCCTTGGTTGGGAACAAAGTGTCTTTGAACGGACTTTCTTCAATGTTGAATGCCCGGGTCTGCTCAAGTGTATTTAAGCTTAATGCTGAAATTTTGGCTTTGAGAACACTCCATTTCTCCGCTTTGAAAGTTTGTCAGGGTTTCATCAAATCTGCAGATTGGTGTTTCAAAATTTTGCAAATCTATCTATTACAGTTAGACAAAATTGTCAATTGCATCATATTTGGCAAACATTCAGACTGATGATTAGACCGGGTGGTTAAAAGAATTTTTATTACAAAAAGCAAACACATGAAATAACCTCAACTATATCAGTTCATCAAGTTTTCTCGCTTATGTAAAAACAAACGTTTAATTGCAGAAAAATTATATTAAATGGTAAATTTAGGTTCATGGCCAGCAGCATGATCAAACTCAGCAGTTTAATCTTTTTCAAAGCAGTTCAGCAGTATTAAAAGACAGAGCAATTCACCAAATTCCAAATAAATGGGCATCTATAGTACCAAAACGCATAAAAAAAATTTTGATCGACAATGTAGCCAAAAGTCTGAAAACAGGTTTTTCTAATCTATAAATGTGTATTACTTGAGTCTAATTTGACTTTTCAATGGATTTTTACGACTACAAAGCACAATACATTGTTCCCTCAGTTTCAAAAAATCACAATTTGGACCATATTTATCATTCAGCTGAACTCAGCTGTTAGCTTGTGATCTACAGTAAGACGCTTATTGCAAAGATAGGTTCAGTCGAGCGCGTGTACATATGAGATCGTAGGTGCGAATCCCAATTAAATCTCGAAAATTACACCTGGGATTATATTAAAAAATTTTGAAATTTCACGAAGAGTATAATCTGCAATTTTGTTTGACAAAATCTCTTTGTAACGAGCGTATCTTTGTCCTAATAGCTTGTATGTGTTGACAGTTTTTTAGCCGGTTGAGCTGAATGGTTATTTGCACATTCAAAAATCGATGCTCAACAGGTGACGTAATAAGAATAAGTGAAAATTTATTGAAACAAACTTTCTCAAATGATTTTGTTTTTACATATTTAGACAAAACGACCACAATAGCAGTCCGCATTTTTGTGAGTCACAACTTGAGTCGTGAAGCAGTCTGAGGAAAACGCACAAGGTATTGGAGGTTTCGCGAAATGAACGCTGCAGTTGAATTGGCGAGTAGGCGGCTGCAAGTTAATTTGGAGGTAAATAGAGCTCAAGAATTTCTGCTCGTTAGAATTGAAGAGATGTAGAGGCCTGAGGGAACGGATTTTCTTTTGAAATTAACTGACAAGCGAAGACGACTTGTTGAGTTGTCAATAAAATTATTCATGTATCCTACAACAGAGCATTTAAACTTTAAAGAATCTTTGGAAACTCCTTTCAAAGATTGGTGCATAGTGTCAACGGGGCTATTGCGAGGAAGGTTTTCAATAATTTCAAATCACTCTTAGGCACCGTAGACTCTTTTTGTTTGTAACGTTGTGTCATCATTTTCAGTAGAAATTTTTCCAACAGCGCTTCCAGCCAAATTGACTTCTCGTTGTTGCTCTTGTGGATCACGCATCTCTGTGAAATCAGTATGGGGACACCTTTGAGCATCTATTATCTCCTTCCACGAAGACCTCAAAGAAATCACCCATAAAACGTGTAGATTTTTCATACTGAAGGCAATTGCTTTGCAGACGGGATGCAAAATAAATACCACTGGTGTGGGTTTTACGGTCGATTCTCAAATTTTGTGACTTAAATTGAAGGTTTTTGTTTGTTTACGATTGGAAATGCTTAAGATTTTATTGCAATCTTATTCCAATTTCCAACACCATATGGAATGTTTTATGTTTGTTCAATGCCGGTCTTCTTTTTGGAGACACGTTAGCAATTACTATTCAAACATGATATGTAGATTCGAAGCAGGATTCACGAACAACGGCACAGTCAAAATTAAAAAACAGATTTAATTCGATTTTTCAGCAATATTCGACAATTGTATTCGATATAGATAAATCTAACAAATGTTTGTTGACATCATTGCGCTTGATGATCTCATCGATAATGTTCTTTACAACATGTTGCAGCTGATAATCGAAGTCAAGAAGGATGAGGTCTCCGTTATGGAAGCGTAAAAATTCCAAAGGTCTGTTATCAATTAGTTTATGGATCTTGTTTTTGGAACCGAGGACTGTCCGTGCATAAATTGTTCATTTTTCAAGAGATACAATTTAAGATCGTAGGACCAACAGTTCTTCGATGCAATTGCTAAAGGGAGATCAAATCGGTTTGAATGCTGATGCTGGTGTTCTCATCAAGTCGTTTGTTACCAAACTGAAGCCCCTGAACTTGATTTGTATCGCTGGCACTTCCTTCCTCTAAGCTTTTATTTGCACTGGGAGTAGCAGCTAAACCTGCTGAATCTTGCCAATGGGATGAAAGATATGAAACAAGACAACTGCTGTAATTAGTGTCCGAAAACTCTCAGCACGAACAGTTAAGTGTGCCTGGGTTTGTTCGGTAAAATATTCTGTTTGCTTCAAATTTAATGGAGAACTTTTCTCTTTTTGATTATTTTCTCGTTCTTTTTGTGTTTTCGATATAAAAAGAATGAAACAAATTTTCTCTCCGAGCTTACAGAAATTGTCTGAATTGTCCGTTTATGTTTGGGTTTTACAGCGAATGATGTTACAGGCAACTGAAGAATTTGATTTGCGGCTCTTGATTTGCGTCTGTAAGACTTTTTGTGAAGAACTGGACAGCTGGCAAACAGTTTGGGTACCCTCTTTTTCGTACAGATTGCTTTAGCTGACAGCACACAACTCCCCTCTTGAAGAATTTCCGGCGAAGAGTTTACCCCTCTTGAGTTTTATACGTCGAATTGTCCATATTATATTTTCAGTGGGAGTTCTTCTGTAGTTAGAGAGATTGCCTTTAAAATTGATGATATTTCGTCTAATATTTCATCAGCAACTTTGTCTAGTGTTTCTTCAGCAGTGAATTTTCTGGCTCCTGGCAACCATGACTGTAGGGTTCAACCACCGTAAAAACTATCAAAAATATTTCTTTAAAAAAGCAATAGATTCTGATTATTTTTTGCTGCTAATCTTAAGTTGCTTCTGCGTACGTGATCACCTGCAGGCTATTGTACCAGAAGCAAAAAAACCTGCTCCCCGTAAAGCCAACAGTTATTTCCTCGCAGGTTTGTATTACTTCAATTATGCAAAATCTGTCGCATCGGCAGGAAAAATCCCAACTGTTTCCTCTAAAAAGCTCAACATTCGATTCGGAAGAATAGCGACTAACACCTGAAAGCATTTTGTGCCGCTGTTTGCGGCAGGCACCTTTGAGGGTTCACTGATGCAATTCTGCAGATCGCCGGGTACTTTATTGGGAAATTCTACGGTATCTTGCTCTAGTGTTGTCTTCATCTTTTCCCTCTTTTGTTGATGAGTCAAGAACCTCTTTGGCCCTTGGGCTGAGCAGCAACCGCTGAAAAGAGTCTTTGTTAAAAATATTAGTAGATGGTCTAGAAATCTTTTTTCAGTCCGGTATCATTCTTTATTAACATTTCGAATTCGTAACCTTCTCTGTTTAATTCAATCATCAGCAAATCATTGCGGCCGGCCCAAAATTGAACTTCGACAGCTGCTTTCGGCTACAAACGCATCAATCAGAACGGGTTTATCACAGGAAATCCTGATCAAGTTGTAGATGAAAAAAATTTGTCAAATTAATATTTATTCTGATATTTAAAACAAAGGTTTTTGAACTTTACCCTCACCGTAAGATCAAAACTGTTTCACAAATAGTTCCAGAATAAAATCAATGTGTATTTACGGTTGTCTGATACCACAATTTAAAAATACTAGGAGCTCTCTTAAAAAAGTTAATCAAAAATTTTCCATTTACACATTAATTAGTCTAATTACAATTCCTATTTACAGCTGTTATCAATTTCTTTAAAAGCAGTCCTATTCCAGGTTGACCTTGTTTTTGTGTTTTTAGGGTAACTCAGAAATTGCCCTAACCCTAAGTATCTCTGTTGTGGGAATTTTGCAAATTTCGTTTTGTCAAACACAAAGTATCTTTTGCCCTTTTTTCTTTCCCAATTCAAAGTTACGATTTAAACCAATATTTTGATGTGAGTACCTGCACCATATATTCATCGCGTGTATTCAGTCCCGGCTTCAACTTCCTGATGAATATAACTTTGATAGTCTTGAATTTCTCTTCTGACCATCAGGCATCCAGAATTTTTAATTCAAAGTCATTCGTGGAGCCATTACACTCAGCAAAATGTTCTCAAAATTAAAAAACGTGACAAATAAAAGTCACTCGAGTCACAAATTTCATACTATAATGGCCTCAGTTTTTTGTGCAACAAATTGAACATACACTGTTTTTGTTTCATTTTGAATAAAATTTAGATAGGACAAATCTAAAATACAGTTATAGACGGCAAAATTTGATTATACGGAAAACATTTAATATAAAATGATCCAACATCTTTGAAATAAATTAACTTTTGCACTATTATCAGTGACTATTTTATTTTTTGCTCTGCTCTATCCTATTTTGTTGATAATGATCCCGATTCAATGCTGGCGAGAAATCTGCAAAACCGAAAAAATAACATCTAATACTTTTTACTTAGACAAGATTCTCCTTTTTTACTAATAATAACTATAAGCAACACACCCGACCAAATATTTTACCAATCTGAATTTTCTGTGAAGATGGCCGTTTATACGATGCAAGTGAAGTACTCGCAAACGCGAAACAAATTAATAAGAAATAATTTTTTTCCGTTTTGAAAAAAAACATAGATAGGACAAATTTAAAAGATCGTTTTCAGAACGCTAAATTCATTTGTAATCAAAAAGATTTCGAAGGATTGAAAAATTTTAAATCAAATTTACTTTTTGCACTGTTTTTTTGAGCGTCAATAGCTGTCCGCATTTTTCTGAGTGAAAACCTGAGTTGTGGAGCCTTTACAAGGTATTGGAAAACTCGCAAAATGAACGCAGCAATTGGATTGTCGAGTAAGCGGCTGCAAAAAACAATTAGAGGTAAATAGAGCACGAACAATTTCTGCTCGTGTGACTGGAAGAGATGTAGAGGCCTGAGGGAACACATTTTTTTTGAAATTATCTGACAGGCGAAGACAACTTGTTGATTTATCAATAAAATTATTCAAGTCTCCTACAACAGATCAGACAAACTTTAACGAATCTTTGGAGAATCCTTTCACAGATTGGTGCATAGTGTCTACGCGAGTACTGAGATGAACGTTTTCAAAAATTACAAATCAATCTGAGACACCGAAGGACTTTTTTGTTTGAAACGTTGTGCCATTTTTTTCAGTAGAACTTTTTTCAACAGCGTTCTCAGCCGAATCGATCTCTCGTTGTTATTTTTTGTGGATTACGCGTCTCTATCACATCAGTATGAGGACAATTTTGAGCACCTATTATCTCTTTCCACGCAGACAGCAAAAACTGCACTCATAAAACGTGTATAAATTTCATACTGAGGGCTATTATCCCTATGCGATGCCTGCAAGAAATCCACAAAACTGAAATAAAGTCAATTCATATTTTTCACGAACAAAAGGCTCGAAAAACATACGCAACACACTCGCCTACATTTTTCTTGGGCCTCAGCTGTCTTTAAGAATGACCGTTATGCGATACAGGGGAAGCACCCGCAAACCCGGAGCAAAATAACCGGAATTTTTTTCACTACTCTGAATAAGATAAAGTAGAACAAATCTAAAAAACAGTTTTTAGCCTGCAAAAGATATTTTTAATCGAAAAAATTGTTAAATGTGCCTACATGTCGTGAATTAGAAGTAAATAAAGTGAGTGGATAATAATAATAATACGAGTGGTTAACTTCTAGGTTATAACTTGCTGTTTATCACTAACAAACTGTTCGAAAACTAAGCGCAATACAACTGCCTACCTTTCTCCTTGGCCTCAGTTTACATTAATAGTGACGTTTTTGCGAGGCAGGTGACGCACCCGCAAACCGTAAAAAATTTAATTAGAGATGATTTTTTTTCAATTTTGAACAAAATAGGATAAAACAAATCTAAAAGATAGTTTTCAGCCTAAAAAATTATTTTGTAATGATAAAATTTTTTAAATAAAAAAGATCTACAATTTTCGAATAAAAAACCTTTTGCAGTTTTTTGCGAAGAGTACCTTTTAGATTTGCCCTATCTTAATTTATTGATAAAGATCCCTCTGTGCAATGCAGGCGAACAACCCGTAAGACCGGAAACTTATGTAATACTTCCTACTAAAAAACGGTTCACGAACTGTACGCAACAAACCCGACTACAAATTTCCTCGGCCAATTTTTTTTTGAAAATGACCTTTAGACAATGTAGGCGAAGCTCCTGCACACCCGAAACAAGTTAATAAAATTTGTTTCCCTTCTGAATGAAATAAAATGGGACAATCAGTAAATAAGTTTAGATTTGGCCTATTTTTTAAAAAATATTCTCTATGCGATGTCCGCAAGTAATCCACAAAACTGAAATATATTTATCTACAAGTTTTCACTAACGAAGGGTTCGATACCGATATGCAACATACTCGCCTACCTATTTCCTCTGCCTTTAAAAATGACACTTATGCGATTTTTAATTGAAAAGTATTTTATAAAATGATCTGCAAATTTAGAGTAAAATTACTTTTTGCACTATCATCGGTGATTAACTTTTGGATCTGCCCTATCTTTTTTATTGATAAGGATCCCTAAGCAATGCCAGCAAAAACCACTAAACCTAAATAAAATTGTCTACTGATTATCACTAAGAAACGGTTCAAAAACTATGCGCAACACACCTGCCTACATATCTCCTTGGCCTCAGTTTACTTTAATAGTGAGGCTTATGCGAGGCAGGTGAAGCACCCCCAAACCCAAAACAATTTAATTAGAGATAATTTTATCCAATTTTGAACAAAGTAGGATAGAACAAGTCTAAAATTTAGTTTTCTGCCTGCAAATTTCATTTGTAATGAAACAATTCTTTTATAAAACAGATCTACAATTTTCGAATAAAAATAACTTTTGCACTCTAATCGGAGAGTAACTTTTAGGTTTGCCCTATCTTATTTTATTAAAATGATCCCAATGCACTGCAGGAAAAAAACCCGCAAAACCGAAATAAAATAATCTACTATTTTTTACTAACAAATGGATCGAAAAGAATATAGGACCTACATAAGAATGTCATCATCCTTATAGATGCCTAAATAAAACGTGACTTTGATGTGTTGCTCTAAGAAGAAAATCGTTAACGAAGAAAATCGTTGCTCTAAGAAGAAAAAATTATCTA
This sequence comes from Convolutriloba macropyga, assembly GCF_964194025.1. NCBI lineage: Eukaryota > Metazoa > Xenacoelomorpha > Acoela > Convolutidae > Convolutriloba > Convolutriloba macropyga. The sequence continues at coordinate 53,995,632 of NC_134468.1, forward strand.
TAATTTGTTTAACAACAAGTTTTTTCAATCCACTCAAGGACTTATTCAGATGAGTTGAAGGACCGCGTAGGTCTGTATTCACCATATAAAGACCAAAAACAGAAAGATGTATTTGTTCAGTGAAAAAATACTGTGAATACGTTGTCAAATTTTACACCAAAACAAAATTATGTTTGTTTTGTTTAACAACAAGAGTTTTTCAACATAATCAAAAAAGGCTTTGTTTGAACGATTTTATGGTACACGAAGTACTGTCATCATCCGAATATTCAAAAACAGAAGGAGATTTTGAAGTAGATGCTCAAAAAAAGCTGTCGACCGCGTTGTTATATTTTGCGGTTAAAAAATTATCTACCTTGTTAGATGAAAAAAGCGTTCCAATCTAGCCAAGAAATTGTTCAATTTAGTTGAGGGCCCGGTAGGAGTGTCATCATTTAAAAGTGAAAACAATTAATGTAGGTGCTCTGCAAAAAAATTGTGATTATGTTGTCAAAATTTGCGCTCAAAAAATAACCTATATAGAGTTTAATAAAAAGTTCTTCAATCTACTCAAGGACTTATTCAAGTGAATTGAGGGCCTAGTTGGTCTGCCTTTATCCTAATAGATTCCAAAACAAAAACACATTTTAATCTATGTGCTCTACAAAAAAAACTTCTCAGAATTTGCGCGCGAAATTCATTGTCGTATTCAAAGGAGTTGATGGTCCACTTAGGAGTGTCATCGTTTTAATAGGTTGCAAACAGAGGGAAGGGAAATTTTGATGTAGATGTTCCGTAAAAAAACTTTTGAAAACATTTTAAGATTTTGCTTTCGAAGTGCTTTTGATATATTATTTAACAAAAGGATTTTTTTACAATCCATTCAACGACGCATTCAAAAGAGTTGAGTTGAGGGTCAATTTAGGAATGTCATCAATTTAATAGATTTCAAAACAGAGGGAGATTTTGAGGCCATCATCGAAAAAAGAAGGAGGTTTTGAAATAAGTGTTCTACGAAAACTTGTGAATGCTTTGCAAGAATTGCGAAAAAAAACTGATGATTGCTTTGTCATATTTTGCGTTGAAAAAAATATCTAGATTTCGTTTAACAAAAAGTGTTTTGAATCCAGTAGGAAATTTATTCAAATTAGGTTAGGGCCCACTTAGGATTGTCATCATTCAAAAGAGAAAAAAAATTTTGATGAAGGTCCTCTGGAAAAAATGAACTGAGGGCCTACGCTGGACTGCCATTATCTTAATATGTTCCAAAACAGAAACACATTTTGATATATGTGCTCTACAACAAATTGTAAATACTTTGTCAGATTTTGCGCTCGAAATTTTTGAACCTATTCGAAAGAGTTGAGGGCTTACTTAGGAGTGTCATCGTTTTAATAGGTTTCAAAACAGAGGGAGATTTCGATGTAGGTGTTCAATGAAAAACTTGTGAAAAGATTGTCAGATTTTGCTCTTAACAATTTGTCTCCATATTGTGTAATTTTTATAAAATCTGGTTAAAGAGTTATTCAAATGATGCCCGACAAAAATTGTTTTTCAATCAAGTCAATGTGTTCTATGAAAAAAACTTTTATTACGTTGTGAAATTCTCTGCTCGCAAGATTATGCTTACTTTATTTAACAAACGTTTTTCAACATAATGTAGGAAGAGCTCACTCGAATAAACTTAGGTTCCACGTAGGAGTATAATCATAAATTAGTTTCAAAGGAGATTCATATCCTCAACGAAAAAAAGATGAACGGTTTGTACGAGTTTGCGTTCAAAAAATTATCTAGATTTCTATTTAAAATCTGCTTTTCAATCCAGTCAAAAAATTTTTCAAATAAGTTGAGGGCCCACCTAGGGTTGTCTTCATCCAAAAGTGAAGGAGATTTTATTGTAGGTGCTCCACAAAAAATTTTGAATACGTTGCCAAAACTGACGCGCAATGAATAATCTATAAATTGTTTAAAAAGCAAGTTTTTCGATTTAGTCAACGTTTTTTCAAATGAATAGATGACCCACATAAGAGTAAGCAAGAAAATTATCGCTTTGTCAGATTTTGCGTTCGAAAAATTATCTGTAATTTGTTTAATTTTTATTCAATCTATTCAAGGAATTTTCAAAATGAGTTGAGGGCCCATGTAGGCGTGTATTCATCTTTAATGGACCCAAAATAGAGAGAAATGGTGTTTTAGTTGATCAGCGTAAAAAATTTATGATTATGTTGACAAATTTTGCACTCAAAGATTTATGTTTATAATGTTTTTGACAAAAAGTGTTTTTCAAAAAATCAAAGAAGAGCTTATTTGGAAGAACTCACCGTTCACGTAGGAGTTTCGTCACCTCAATAATTTCAAATGCAGAAAAATATTTTGACGTAATTGCTCAACAAAAATACTGGTCAATGCTCTGTCATATTTTGCGTTCAAACAACTCTCCACATTTTGTTGAACACAATGTGTTTTTTAAGCCAGTCAAGAATGTAATCGAACTAGTTCAGGGTCCACGAATGATTGTAATCATTTCAATAGTTTCAAAAGTGGAAGGAGATTTTGAAGTAGGTGCTTAAAAAAAATGTTGACCTTTTTGGCAGAACTTGCGTTTAAAAATTATCTACTTTTCGTTTAACAAAAATTATTTCAATCTCGTCAAGAAATTATTCAAATTATTTGAGGGCCCGGTAGGAGTGTCATCATTATAACCTATACATTGTTTAATAAAAAAGTTCTTCAACCAACTGAAGGACATATTGAAATGAATTGAGGGCATAGTAGGACTGCCATTATCCTAATAGGTTCCAAAACAGAAACACATTTTAATCTATGTGCTCTACAAAAAAACTTGGAAAAAGTTTGTCAGATTTTTATTTCAAAATTTATGAACGTATTCGAAGGAGTTGAGGGTCTAGTTAGGAGTGTCATCGTCTTAATATCTTTCAAATTATAGAGAAATTTAGTTTTTTGTTCTCGAAATGTTTTTAATATATTATTTAATAAAAGGATTTTATACAATCCACTCAACAACGCATTCAAAAGAGATGAGCCGATGGTTCACTTAGGAGTGTCATCATCCTAATAGATTTGAAAACAGAGGGAGATTGTGATGTGTGTGTTCTACGAAAATCTTGTGAATGCGTTGGGAAGGAACTTTTTGAGAAGAATCGAGGAACCACATAGGAGTATCCTCATCACTATATGTTCAAAATTAAAACGAGATTTTGATTAGTTGCTCCAAGAAAAATAAAAAAACTGGTCAGATTTTGCGTTAAAAAAATATCTAGATTTTGTTTAACAAAAAGTCTTTTTCAATCCAGTAAAGATTTTATTCAAATTAGGTTAGGGTCCACTTAGGAGCGTCATCAAAGAAAACATCTTTGATGAAGTTCCTCTGTAAAAAAATTGTGTTTACATGTCAAATTTGCGCGCAGAAATTAACAAATATATTGTTTAATGGAGAGAGTTTTCGTATCTAGTCAAGGAATTATTCAAATGAATGCTTTTTCATATTTTGCGTTCAAAAAACTATCAACATTTTGATGAAAACAACGTGTTTTTCAATCCATTCAAGATTGTAATCAAATTAGTTGAGGGTACACGAGATGTGTTTACGCTGTTAAAACTTGCGTGCGAAAATTAATCTATATATTGTTTAATAGAAAGAGTTCATGAATCTAGTCAAGGAATTATTCAAATGAACTGAGGGCCTACGCTGGACTGCCATTATCTTAATATGTTCCAAAACAGAAACACATTTTGATATATGTGCTCTACAAAAAATTGTAAATACTTTGTCAGATTTTGCGCTCGAAATTTTTGAACCTATTCGAAAGAGTTGAGGGCTCACTTAGGAGTGTCATCGTCTTAATAGGTTTCAAAACAGAGGGAGATTTCGATGTAGGTGTTCAATGAAAAACTTGTGAAAAGATTGTCAGATTTTGCTCTTAACAATTTGTCTCCATATTGTGTAATTTTTATAAAATCTGGTTAAAGAGTTATTCAAATGATGCCCGACAAAAATTGTTTTTCAATCAAGTCAATGTGTTCTATGAAAAAAACTTTTATTACGTTGTGAAATTCTCTGCTCGCAAGATTATGCTTACTTTATTTAACAAACGTTTTTCAACATAATGTAGGAAGAGCTCACTCGAATAAACTTAAGTTCCACGTAGGAGTATAATCATAAATTAGTTTCAAAGGAGATTCATATCCTCATTCATATTCACGAAAAAAATATGAACGGTTTGTACGAGTTTGCGTTCAAGAAATTATCTAGATTTCTATTTAAAATCTGCTTTTCAATCCAGTCAAAAAATTTTTCAAATAAGTTGAGGGCCCACTTAGAGTTGTCTTCATCCAAAAGTGAAGGAGATTTTATTGTAGGTGCTCCACAAAAAATTTTGAATACGTTGCCAAAACTTACGCGCAATGAATAATCTATAAATTGTTTAAAAAGCAAGTTTTTCGATCTAGTCAACGTTTTTTCAAATGAATAGATGACCCACATAAGAGTAAGCAAAAAAAATTATCGCTTTGTCAGATTTTGCGTTCGAAAAATTATCTGTAATTTGTTTAATTTTTATTCAATCTATTCAAGGAATTTTCAAAATGAGTTGAGGGCCCATGTAGGCGTGTATTCATCATTAATGGACCCAAAATAGAGAGAAATGGTGTTTTAGTTGATCAGCGTAAAAAATTTATGAATACGTTGACAAATTTTGCACTCAAAGATTTATGTTTATAATGTTTTTGACAAAAAGTGTTTTTCAAAAAAATCAAAGAAGGGCTTATTTGGAAGAACTCACCGTTCGCGTAGGAGTTTCGTCACCTCAATAATTTCAAATGCAGAAAAATATTTTGATGTAATTGCTCAACAAAAATACTGGTCAATGCTCTGTCATATTTTGCGTTCAAACAACTCTCCACATTTTGTTGAACACAATGTGTTTTTTTAGGCCAGTCAAGAATGTAATCGAACTAGTTCAGGGTCCACGAATGATTGTAATCATTTCAATAGTTTCAAAAGTGGAAGGAGATTTTGAAGTAGGTGCTTAAAAAAAATGTTGACCTTTTTGGCAGAACTTGCGTTTAAAAATTATCTACTTTTCGTTTAACAAAAATTATTTCAATCTCGTCAAGAAATTATTCAAATTATTTGAGGGCCCGGTAGGAGTGTCATCATTATAACCTATACATTGTTTAATAAAAAAGTTCTTCAACCAACTGAAGGACATATTGAAATGAATTGAGGGCATAGTAGGACTGCCATTATCCTAATAGGTTCCAAAACAGAAACACATTTTAATCTATGTGCTCTACAAAAAAACTTGGAAAAAGTTTGTCAGATTTTTATTTCAAAATTTATGAACGTATTCGAAGGAGTTGAGGGTCTAGTTAGGAGTGTCATCGTCTTAATAGCTTTCAAATTATAGAGAAATTTAGTTTTTTGGTCTCGAAATGTTTTTAATATATTATTTAATAAAAGGATTTTATACAATCCACTCAACAACGCATTCAAAAGAGATGAGCCGATGGTTCACTTAGGAGTGTCATCATCCTAATAGATTTAAAAACAGAGGGAGATTGTGATGTGTGTGTTCTACGAAAAACTTGTGAATGCGTTGGGAAGGAACTTTTTGAGAAGAATCGAGGAACCACATAGGAGTATCCTCATCACTATATGTTCAAAATTAAAACGAGATTTTGATTAGTTGCTCCAAGAAAAATAAAAAAACTGGTCAGATTTTGCGTTAAAAAAATATCTAGATTCTGTTTAACAAAAAGTCTTTTTCAATCCAGTAAAGATTTTATTCAAATTAGGTTAGGGTCCACTTAGGAGCGTCATCAAAGAAAAAATTTTTGATGAAGTTCCTCTGCAAAAAAATTGTGTTTACATGTCAAAATTTGCGCGCAGAAATTAACAAATATATTGTTTAATGGAGAGAGTTTTCGTATCTAGTCAAGGAATTATTCAAATGAATGCTTTTTCATATTTTGCGTTCAAAAAACTATCCACATTTTGATGAAAACAACGTGTTTTTCAATCCACTCAAGATTGTAATCAAATTAGTTGAGGGTACACGAGATGTGTTTACGTTGTTAAAATTTGCGTGCGAAAATTAATCTATATATTGTTGAACAGAAAGAGTTCTTGAATCTAGTGAAGGACTTATTCAAATGAACTGAGGTTCTACGCAGGACTGCCATTATCCTGATACGTTCCAAAATAGAAACACATTTTAATCTATGTGATCTACAAAAAAAACTTGTCAGATTTGTCAGATTTTGAGCTCGAAATTCATGGACGTAATCAAAGGAGTTGAGGGTCTTATTAGGAGTGTCATAGTCTTAACAGTTTTCAAAACAGAGAGAAATTTTGTGGTAGGTGTTCTATGAAAACTTTGTGAAAACATTGTCAGATTTTGCGCTCGAAATGTTTTTGATTTATTATTAAACAAAAGGATTTTTTTTACAATCCACCTAACGACGCATTCAAAAGAGTTGAGCTGATGGTTCACTTAAAATTGTCATTATCCTAATAGATTTCAAAACAAAGGGAGATTTTGATGTGGGTGTTCTACAAAAAACTTGTGAATGCGTTGCCAAGATTTGCGCACAAAAAGTGATTGCTATTCTGTTGAAGACAAGAAATTCTCAATCTAGTCACGAACTTTTTGAAAAGAATTGAGGACCCACATAGGATTCTCCTCATCACTATGGGTTCAGAAACAAAACGAGATTTTGATTAGTTGCTCCACGATAAAAAAACTGGTGATCGCTTTATCAGATTTTGCGTTGAAAAAAATGTATAGATTTTGTCTAAGAAAAAGTGTTATCAATCCAGTAAAGAGTTTTTTTCAAAATAGGTTAGGGTCCACGTTGAAATGTCATCATTCATCAGGAAAAAAAATTTTTGATGAAGGTCCTCTGCAAAAAAATTATATTTACCTTGTCAAAATTTGCGCGCAAAATTAATCTATATATTGTTTAAGAGAAAGAGTTCTTGAATCTATTCAAGAACTTATTCAAATGAATGCTGTGTCATAATTCAAGTTCAAGAAACTATCCACATTTTGTTGAACACAATGTGTTTTTCAATCCAGACAAGATTGTTATCAAATTAGTTGAGGGTCCACGTAGAAGTGTCAATAT
>NC_134468.1:54002959-54060459 GCF_964194025.1 Convolutriloba macropyga
CGATCTATTCAAGAACTTGATCAATTGGGTTCAGGGCCCAGATAGAATTATTATCATCTTAATAGGTTACAAAAGAGAAGCAGATTTTGATGTATGTGCTCTACCAGACACTTGTGAACACGTTGCCGAGGTAGAGGTTTTTAGATCCTGATAAGCTCAAAAACAGATGGAGCTTTGATGTACGTGTTGGACGAAAAAAATTGTGTTCACGTTGTCAAATTTTTTGCGCTCAAAAATTATCTATATCTTTTCAGGAAAAAGGGTTCTTCGATCTATTCAAGAATTGATCAATTGAGTTCAGGGCCCACGTAGAATTATTATCATACTAATAGGTTAGAAAAGAAAAGTAGATTTTGATGTATGTGCTCCACAATACACTTGTGATCAGGTTGTCAGATTCACAACATATTCACAATTGTTTACGTTGTGAAGGTGACAACGTAAACACTTGTTGTCAGATTCACAACGAAATCTAACAAGGAAAGCAAACAAAGAAAAAATAACGCAGCAAAAAATCTGTATATTGTTAAAAAGCTTTTCTCCTTCCAGTCAAAGACTTATTCGAATGACTTGAAGGCCCACGTAGTAGTATCATTATCTTAATAGTTTCCATAATAGAAGTGGTTATGAATTAGATGCTCTAAGGAAAGAGTTGTGAATACGATGCCAAAATTTGCGTTCAAAAAATATCTAAATTTTATTTAACAAAAACATGTTCCAATCTGGTCAAGGACTCATTCAAATGAGTTGAGTGCTCACACAGGAGTGCCATCATCCTAAAAGGTACTAAAACAAAAAAGGCTTTTATTTAGGTGCTCTACGAAACTATTTGTGAATAAGTTGTCAAATTTTGCGCTCCACCATTTTCTATATATTGTTTAATAAAAAGAGTTCGTCAATCTAGTAAAGGATTTTATAAATGAGTTGAGTGCTCACATAGGTCTGTCTTTATCATAGTAGGTTCCAAAAGCGAAGTAGATTTTGAAATTTGTGCTTTACAAAAAACTTGTGAATAAGTTGTGAAATAGTTCAAAAAAATAATTTTTATCTAGTTTAATAAAAAGAATTTTTGTTTTTCGATCTGGTCAGGACCTATTTAAATAAATTGAGGGCTCACGTAGGAGTAGTTTCATCTTAAATGTTTCAAAAAGAAATGGAAATTTTGAAATACCATCTCTACGAAAAAAACGTGTTTAACTTGTCAAATTATCGTTCAAAAGCAATCTATATTTTTTTAAGAAAAAGTTTTTTTCGACTTGGTCAAAGACATGGTCAAATGAATTGAGCGCCCACATAGGAGTGTCATCATCCTGGTTGGCTTCGATATAATAATAATAATATATAGATATTTCTGCTGCGTTATTTTTCCTTAGTTTTATTTCGTGTCTGATTTCATTGTGAATCTGACAACAAGTGTTTATGTTGTCAGATTCACAACGTAAACAACTGTGAAAAAGTTGTGAAACCGACAACGTATTCACAAGTGTTTTGTAGAGCACATACATCAAAATCTACTTCTATTTTGTAACCTATTAAGATGATAATAATTCTATCTGGGCCCTGAACCCAATTGATCAAGTTCTTGAATAGATCGAAGAACACTTTTTCGTGAAAAATATATAGATAAATATATATATATATATATATATATATATATATATATATATATATATATACGTCAAAATGTTCTTCTGTTTAGGCCCCATTTAGGATAGTGACACTCCTATGTTTGCACTCAATTCATTTCAAATTTTTCCTTGACTAGGTTGGAGAACTCTTTCTGTTGAGTAATATATAGAATATTTTTCGACAAATTTTGACATTGTTTTCGTATGTTCTCCTTTATAAAACCTAAATCCAAACCACCTTTTATTTTAGGGACTCGTAGCGTAGTGGCTCTCATAAATTGGCCCTAAATTTGTTTGATTACGTCTGTGACTACAGTCGAAAGCTGTTCTTTTAAGCAATATATTGAAATTTTTTTATGCGCAAGACTTGGCAACGGATTCTCAAGTTGTTTCGTAAAGTGCATACAACAAATCTCCTTCTGTTTTGGCACCTATCAGTATAACGAGACTGCTATGACGAGGCACTTAATTGATTTCAGTAAATCCTTGACCAGATTGAAAATTTCTTTTTGTTAAGTAATATTTAGATAATTTTTTGAACGCAAAAATTGCCATCGTTTTCGTAAGTTCTTCCTTAAAACACCTATATCAAAATCCAACTTCTATTTTGGAAACTATTAGGATGATGACACTCCTACGTGGACCTCCATGTCAATCGATTAGGCAGTTGACTGCAAGTAGGAAAACTTTTTATTTAAGAATATATAGATTTTTTAGCTGACAATCTGACGAAGCATCCGAAAGTTTTTTTCTTAGAGCACATAGATAGAAGTTTGTTTCTGTTTCAAATGTTTTGAATCCTTGGACTGAACTGCAGCCAACGACTGAATCGAATGACCTGGAGATCCACGTAGGAGTGTCATCATCCTATTAGGTTTATAAGTAGATTTTAAGAAGTAGATTTTGATGTATGTGCTCTACCAAAACACTTGCGAATACGTTATCAGATTCACAACATATTCACATTTGTTTACGTTGTGAATGTGGTAACGTAAACTCTCGTTGTCAGATTCACAACGAAATCTAACAAGGAAAGAAAACAAAGAAAAAATAACGCAGCAACAAATCTGTATATTGTTTAAAAAGCTTTTCTCCTTCCAGACAAGGACTTATTCGAATGACTTTAAGGCCCACGTAATAGTATTATTATCCTAATAGTTTCCATAATAGAAGTGGTTATGAACTAGATGCTCTAAGGAAAAACTTTTGAATGCGATGTCACAATTTGACTTCAAAAAATTAGCTAAATTTTATTTAACGAACAGATGTTCCAATCTCGTCAAGGACTCATTCGAATGAGTTGAGTGCTCACACAGGATTGTCATAATCTTAATAGGCACCAAAACAAAAAAGATTTTAATGTAGGTGCTCTACGAAACTATTTGTGAATACAATGTCAAACTTTGCGCTCCACATTTTTCTAAATATTGTTTAATAGAAAGAGTTCGTCAATCTAGCCAAGGACTTTCTAAATGAGTTGAGTGTCATTATCCTAGTAGGTTCCAAAAGCGAAGTAGGTTTTGAGTTTTGTGCTTTACAAAAAACTTGTGAATAAGTTGTGAATGAGTTCACAAAATTTACCTTATCTAATTCAACAAAAAGATTTTTTGTTTTTTGGTCAAGTCAGGAGTGGTTTCATCTTAAAAGGTTCAAGAACAAATAAAGATTTTGAAGTACCATCTCTAAGAAAAAACGTGTTTAAGTTGTCAAACTTTGCGTTCAAAAGCTATCTATATCTTTTTAAGAAGAAGTTTTTTTTTCGATTTAGTCAAAGACATGGTTAAATGAATTGAGGGCCCACATAGGAGTGTCATCATCCTGGTTGGTTTCGAAACAGAAACAAACTTTTATCTAAGTGCTCTAAAAATGCATTTTACGGATGCTTTGTCAGATTGTCAGCTATAAATCTATATATTTTTAAATAAAAAAATTTTCTCCTTCCAGTCAAATGTTGTGAATTCGACAATGTATTCACAAGCGTTTTGTAAAGATTTTGAAGTCAAATTCTACTTCTATTTTGAAACCTATTAGGATGATAATAATTCTACCTTGGCCCTAAACTAAAATTGATCAAGTTCTTGAATAGATCGAAGAACACTTTTTCGTGAAAAATATATAGATAAATATATATATATATATATATATATATATATATATATATATATATATATATATAAGTCAAAATGTTCTTCTGTTTAGGCCCCATTTAGGATAATGACACTCCTATGTGTGCACTCAATTCATTTCAAATTTTTCCTTGACTAGTTTGGAGAACTCTTTCTGTTGGATAATATATAGTTTATTATTTAGAAAATTTATTTGGCAAAATTTGACATCGTATTCATAAGTTCTCCTTTAGAGCACCTAAATCAGGACCACTTTTTTTGGAGACTCCAAGGATAATGGTTCTCATAAATGGGCCTTATTTGGTTTGAATAGATCTCTGACTGCATTCAAAAGCTGTTTTTTAAACAATATATAGATATTTTTTTATGCGCAAAATGTGGCAACGGATTTTCAAGTTGTTTCGCAGAGTGCATACAAAAAATCTCCTTCTGTTTTTGGCAACTATCAGGATGATGACACTCCTATGTCGGCACTTAGTTCAATTCAATAAATCCTTGACCACAGTGATATTTTTTTGTTAAGTAAAATGTAGATAAATTTTTGAACGCAAAATTTGACATCGTTTTCATTAGTTCTTCCTTAAAACACCTAAATCAAATTCCACCTTCTATTTTGGAAACTATTAGGATGATGACACTCCTACGTTGACTTCCAGGTCAATTGATTAGGTCGCTGACTGCAATGAGGAAAACTTTTTATTTAACAAAATATAGATTTTTTTAGCTCATAATCTGGTGAAGCATCTGTAAGTTTTTTTCTTAGAGCACCTAGATAAAAATTTGTTTCTGTTTCAAATGTTGTGAATCCTTGGACTGAACTGCAGCCAACGACTGAATCGAATGACTTGGAGATCAACGTAGGAGTGCATCATCCTAATATGTAATTTTGACCATATTCAAGTACTTATTCAAAAGAAATGAGGCCCCACCTAGGAGGGCAATCATCCTAGTAGATTCCAAAAGACAAGTAGATTGTGATTTATGTGCTCTACAAAAAATAATGAATACATTGTTAGATTTAGAGCTCAAAAATTATCTATATGTGGTTCAACAGAAAGTTTTTTTCGGTCCAGTCAGGATTTATTTAAATGAACTGAGGACTGAGGTAGAAGTCTTTAGATCCTGATAAGCTCCAAAACAGATGGAGTTTTTGAAGTACGTGTTGTTCGAAAAAAATTGTGTTCACGTTGTCAATTTTTTTGCGCTCAAAAAATTATCTATATCTTTTCATGAAAAAGTTTCTTCGATCTATTCAAGAACTTGATCAATTGAGTTCAGGGCCCACGTAGAATTATTATCATACTAATAGGTTACAAAAGAAAAGTAGATTTTGATGTATGTGCTCTACGAAACACTTGTGCTCACGTTGTCAGATTCACAACATTTTCACAGTTGTTTACTTTGTGAATCTGACAACTTAAACACTTGTTGTCAGATTCACAATGAAATCAGACACGAAAAGAAAACTAAGGAAAAACAACGCAGCAGAAATATCTATATATTGTTTTAAAAAAATTCTATCCTTCGAGTCAAGGACCTAATCGAATGACTTCAAGGCCCGCACAGAAGTGTCATCATCCTAATAATTTCCATAATAGAAGGGGTTTTTGATTTAGGTGCTCTAAGGAAAAAACTTGTGAAAACGACGTGGATAATATATAGTTTATTATTTAGAAAATTTATTTGGCAAAATTTGACATCGTATTCATAAGTTCTCCTTTAGAGCACCTAAATCAAGACCACTTTTTTTGGAGACTCCAAGGATAATGGTTCTCATAAATGGGCCTTATTTGGTTTGAATAGATCTCTGACTGCATTCAAAAGCTGTTTTTTAAACAATATATAGATATTTTTTTATGCGCAAAATGTGGCAACGGATTTTCAAGTTGTTTCGCAGAGTGCATACAAAAAATCTCCTTCTGTTTTTGGCAGCTATCAGGATGATGACACTCCTATGTCGGCACTTAGTTCAATTCAATAAATCCTTGACCACAGTGATATTTTTTTGTTAAGTAAAATGTAGATAAATTTTTGAACGCAAAATTTGACATCGTTTTCATTAGTTCTTCCTTAAAACACCTAAATCAAATTCCACCTTCTATTTTGGAAACTATTAGGATGATGACACTCCTACGTTGACTTCCAGGTCAATTGATTAGGTCGCTGACTGCAATGAGGAAAACTTTTTATTTAACAAAATATAGATTTTTTTAGCTCATAATCTGGTGAAGCATCTGTAAGTTTTTTTCTTAGAGCACCTAGATAAAAATTTGTTTCTGTTTCAAATGTTGTGAATCCTTGGACTGAACTGCAGCCAACGACTGAATCGAATGACTTGGAGATCAACGTAGGAGTGCATCATCCTAATATGTAATTTTGACCATATTCAAGTACTTATTCAAAAGAAATGAGGCCCCACCTAGGAGGGCAATCATCCTAGTAGATTCCAAAAGACAAGTAGATTGTGATTTATGTGCTCTACAAAAAATAATGAATACATTGTTAGATTTAGAGCTCAAAAATTATCTATATGTGGTTCAACAGAAAGTTTTTTTCGGTCCAGTCAGGATTTATTTAAATGAACTGAGGACTGAGGTAGAAGTCTTTAGATCCTGATAAGCTCCAAAACAGATGGAGTTTTTGAAGTACGTGTTGTTCGAAAAAAATTGTGTTCACGTTGTCAATTTTTTTGCGCTCAAAAAATTATCTATATCTTTTCATGAAAAAGTTTCTTCGATCTATTCAAGAACTTGATCAATTGAGTTCAGGGCCCACGTAGAATTATTATCATACTAATAGGTTACAAAAGAAAAGTAGATTTTGATGTATGTGCTCTACGAAACACTTGTGCTCACGTTGTCAGATTCACAACATTTTCACAGTTGTTTACTTTGTGAATCTGACAACATAAACACTTGTTGTCAGATTCACAATGAAATCAGACACGAAAAGAAAACTAAGGAAAAACAACGCAGCAGAAATATCTATATATTGTTTTAAAAAAATTCTATCCTTCGAGTCAAGGACCTAATCGAATGACTTCAAGGCCCGCACAGAAGTGTCATCATCCTAATAATTTCCATAATAGAAGGGGTTTTTGATTTAGGTGCTCTAAGGAAAAAACTTGTGAAAACGACGTCAAAATTTGCGCTCAAAAAAATATTCAACAAAAGGATGTTCCAATCTGGTCAAGGACTCATTCATATGAATTGAGTACCCACGCAGGAGTGTCATAATCCCAATAGATACCAAAACAAAAAAAATTTGATGTAGGTGCTCTACGAAACTATTTGTGAATACCTTGTCAAATTTTGCGCTCAACAATTTTCTATATAGTGTTTAACCGAAAGCATTCGTCAATCTAGTCAAGGACTTATTCAATAAGTTGGGTTCTCACATCGGTCTGTCATTGTCCTAGTAGGTTCCAATAGCAAATTAAATTTTGAAATATGTGCTCTACAAAAAATTTGTGCACAAGTTGACAGTTTTTGAGCTCAAAGCAATTAATTTTATATAGTTTAACAAAAAAGTTTTCGATCTTCTCAGGACTTTGTTAGATAAATTGAAGTCCCACGTAGTAGTGGTTTCATCCTAATAGGTTCAAAAATGGTGTTTTTCAAGTACATGCTCTACGAGAAAAATTTTCGTTTAAGTTGTCATATTTTGTCATCTGTATTTTTTACGAGAAAGGTTTTTCGATCTAATCAACGACATTGCAAATGAATTGAGGTCCCACGTAGGAGTGTCATCATCTTGATTGGTTTCGAAAAGGAAACAAACCTCTATCTAGGTGCTCTAAAAAAGAATTTTACGGATGCTTCGTCAGATTATCAGCTAAAAAAATCTATATATTGTTTAATAAAAGTTTTCGTCATTGCAGTCAACGACCTAATCAATTGACTTCGAAGTCAACGTAGGAGTGTCATCATCCTAATAGTTTCTAAAATAGAAGTTGGATTTTGATTTAAGTGTTTTAGGGAAGAACTTATGAAAACGATGTCGAATTTCGCGTTCAAAAATTTATCTACATTTTACTTAACAAAAAATACCAATCTGGTCAAGCATTTGCTGAAATGAAATAAGTGCAGACATAGGAGTGTCATCATCCAGATAGGTACCAAAACAGAAGGAGATTTTTTGTATGCAGTCTACGAAACAACTTGAGAATCCGTTGCCAAATTTTGCTCATAAATTTTTTTTATATTGTTTAAAAAAACAGCTTTTGATTGCAGTCAGAGACCTATTCAAACAAAATTAGGCCCATTTATGAGAACCATTATCCTTGGAGTCTCCAAAAAAGTGGTCTTGCTTTAGGTGCTCTAAAAGAGAACTTATGAATACGATGTCAAATTTTGTCAAATAAATTTTCTAAATAATAAACTATATATTATCCAACAGAAAGAGTTCTCCAGCCTAGTCAAGGAAAAATTTGAAATGAATTGAGTGCACACATAGGAGTGCCATCATCCCGGTAATATTCAAAACAGAGAGATATCTTTTGCTTTAGGTGCTCTCCGAAAAAACTTGTACAACTGTTGACAATTTTTGTGCTCAAAATATTTTCTATTTATTGTTTAACAGAAAGGGTTCTTCAATCTCTTAGTAGTGGATAAAACAAGGGATTCAACCACCAGTAAAATTTGTCCCTTTCTCCTAACGCTAATCGAGCGAGCGATTCACTCTTATTCGGAGTGATCCCCCAGTAGAAAGATTGCTCTTTTTCGCTCTTAAAGAGTGATTCCCTCTTTTTTGATATTTTTTTTTATTTTTTTATACTTTTTATTTCAAATTATCTATACTCTTCAATAAATTTATATTTTCTTTTACTTATTCTATATTTAACCCTTTATTATTAAGAAATGATACAAAATTATAATATTTACACGAACAACTATCACGAAACTGCTTTGCAGATCCTCAGATTGGCTAATAACTAAAGGACTTGCAGTCTTGCTTTGCCAACTAGGATTAATTGTTTTCTCAGTCAAATCAGGGAACCTGCTGAGCAGTTTTCTACTAAATCCTCTAGTTATTTCTACATCTGGACGTTGTTTCTTTACATGAGCCCAAATCCCATCATATCTCACAACAGAAGCACAATATGGACAATTAATTTTAGCTGAAGTACAACTTCTACATGTATACTTACTCTCATCAAAATCAGTTAGTGGTTTTATATAATTACATTTATTACAACTTCTAATTAAGACTTCTGGGTTAAACTTAGGTTTTAAGGTTAGGGTTAAGGTTAGGGTTAAGGTTAGGGTTAATGTTAGGGTTAAGGTTAGGATCTGAGTTAGAGTTAGAGTCATAGATAGAACCAGAACTAGAACCAGAACTAGAACTAGAGCTAAAGCTAGAGCTAGAACTAGATTCATTTTTTAAAGAACAAAACCATGGAGAAAAATTTTCTGCAAAAATACCACTTAGTATAATATTACCACACATACATTTATCAGTTTTATCTTTATGACATGATTCATAATGATATTTTAACACAGCAATGTTTCCATATTTATAGTTACACTCTAAACATTTTAAAAGCATTTATAGTCGGGTAAACTTTAATATTTACCTAATCATAGGACTTTGTCCATCAGTGGAACCGCTTGGCGGGGTAATATTTAACCATGATTTCAATTAAATCTTTAGTATTATCTCTAGATGCGATACACTCTGCTAAATATTTATTTCCTAACGTATTGAGTGTATTAGTTTTACATCTCTTATCTAAAATCATTTCAAGGTCTAATTCTTTTTCATCTCTAACAAAGTTTATAATCTCTTCTCTAAATTCTTCATTATTTCCATATAGTCTGGTTAAAAACTTTCCTCCCTTTCTATTAGAAGTCCCATCCTCATCGTTTATATATTCTTCTTGTATTGCATTTCGTAGATTAGTGAACGAGCTTTGCTCGTGGTTCTCCAACGAGCTTTGCTCGTGGTTCTCCAAGCTACTTGGCAGATCATTATCCAACTCTTCTCCATATCTAACGCTAACTAATGTATTTACTCTACTCAACATTGTGCTTGCTCCCATTGCTACACTCCCAGCATTTCTTGATATTATATCAGGATAAATATAACTAGATATAAATAGACCTGAGCTTATAATTCCACCAACAATTGATAAACTTTTTATACCCTTTCCCATAATCATTTCTTTAGTTAAAACATCATTCTGCATTTTAATATTATTTAATTTAAGAAGTTTATTAAAATAGAATATATAGTTATCGTGATTAATAACATTTCTATCTGTTGCTTTTATCATGAGTGGTTTCATATAAGCTATAGGTTTGTTTATATCTTCTCTTTCTAATTCATCTTTTAAACTAAGAGCTTCTAAATCAAGGAAACCAACTCTTGAATCACATATCATTGTTCTAATACTATTAATAATAATAAAAGTATTTTCCTTCTTATTATATTTAATTATACCATGACGAAGTTCATCTGACATTCCATCTGTACGATTATAATGGTTACTAATTAACTCACTAATTATTTTACTAAAGTCATATTCACATGTATATAACTCATTAAAGTTTTTAAATAGATCAGGTCCATTATAAGTTGTTAAATAAATAGTATCACAACTCATTCTTGCTGTATTAATTATTTGAGCTGGTTTATGACACATTACAATCTCTTGAATATTATAATGTCTACCTTCAGTAAAATAATAAGCCATATCCTTATTTAACCTATCACCCATATCATCAAGTACTATTACACAATTTTGAAATTTATACATATTATTTTTTGTGATCATATTTATATCACATTTATTAAACCCAGTATAAAACATATTAGACTCAGGATCTATCCAGTCTCTGTCATCTTTACACACTATAACTATATTTTTAGCTGGGTCTTGGTTTTGGTTTTGGTCTTGGTTTTGGTTTTGGTTTTGGTTTTGGTTTTGGTCTTGGTTTTGGACTAATGTATTTACTCTACTCAACATTGTGCTTGCTCCCATTGCTACACTCCCAGCATTTCTTGATATTATATCAGGATAAATATAACTAGATATAAATAGACCTGAGCTTATAATTCCACCAACAATTGATAAACTTTTTATACCCTTTCCCATAATCATTTCTTTAGTTAAAACATCATTCTGCATTTTAATATTATTTAATTTAAGATGTTTATTAAAATAGAATATATAGTTATCGTGATTAATAACATTTCTATCTGTTGCATTTATCATGAGTGGTTTCATATAAGCTATAGGTTTGTTTATATCTTCTCTTTCTAATTCATCTTTTAAACTAAGAGCTTCTAAATCAAGGAAACCAACTCTTGAATCATATATCATTGTTCTAATACTATTAATAACAATAAAAGTATTTTCCTTCTTATTATATTTAATTATACCATGACGAAGTTCATCTGACATTCCATCTGTACGATTATAATGGTTACTAATTAACTCACTAATTATTTTACTAAAGTCATATTCACATGTATATAACTCATTCAAGTTTTTAAATAGATCAGGTCCATTATAAGTTGTTAAATAAATAGTATCACAACTCATTCTTGCTGTAATAATTATTTGAGCTGGTTTATGACACATTACAATCTCTTGAATATTATAATGTCTACCTTCAGTAAAATAATAAGCCATATCCTTATTTAACCTATCACCCATATCATCAAGTACTATTACACAATTTTGAAATTTATACATATTATTTTTTGTGATCATATTTATATCACATTTATTAAACCCAGTATAAAACATATTAGACTCAGGATCTATCTAGTCTCTGTCATCTTTACACACTATAACTATATTTTTAGCTGGGTCTTGGTTTTGGTTTTGGTCTTGGTTTTGGTTTTGGTCCTGGTTTTGGTTTTGGTCTTGGTTTTGGACTGAGTATAAATATGTTTTCCCTGTACCAGTTCCACCATAAACAATAGTATGTAATGGTGACTTTTCATATTCAAATCAAACTAGATTCTTATTCATAAATCCGCCAAAGTTTTGTATATTTACTTAGTCTTTCTTCTGGTTTTGTATATTTACTTGGTATTGAATCATATAATAAATAACAAATTCCAATTATAACAATAAGAAGAAAAGTATACAGCCTTTATCCATTTTTATATATATAAAATTAATTATATAAAAGTGCTTATCCTAATTTTTGAGGAATTCAATAATAAATTTAATATTGATAATAGTGCTATGAGTGATATCAGAACAAAAGATATAGGTAAAGATATAAGTCTAACACCAATTGAAATTGTAATGAGAGATCAGACTCTAGATAACAGAAGTGAACCTAACTTCAACATTATTGTCAATCTACATCCAACTGATGGTACAAATTGGGTTTTAGTAATAAGAAGAGAAGGTGGTCCTGTGTATTACTTTGATAGTTTTGGTGCAGAAACCCCACCACTATTTTTAGAAGAATATGTTGATCTAGGCTCTAATGAGAGAATACAACAATATGATGAATCTTATTGTGGGGCTTATTGTTTATATATGATCTATATTATTGATAGAGGATTTAGAATTTAAAGTGCTTTGAATATTCTATTTAATCAATGTAAATATCCAGGAATGTATAATGATGAGTGTTTTTGTTTAGGTTGTAATGTTAATGTTAATAATAATGATAATGATAATGATAATGATAATGTTAATGATAATGATAATGATAATGATAATGATAATGTTACTGATCTACGAAGTAGCTTTGCTAAAATTGTTAATGATAATGATAATGTTAATGATAATGATAATGTTAATGATAATGTTAATGATAATGATAATGACATAGATAATGATCTACGAAGTAGCTTTGCTAATAATGTTAATGATAATGTTAATAATAATAATAATAATAATAATAATAATAATAATAATAATAATAATAATAATAATAATAATAATAATAATAATAATAATAATAATAATAATAATAATAATAATAATAATAATAATAATAATAATAATAATAATAATAATAATAATAATAATAATAAAAATAATAATAATAATAATAATAATAATAATAATAATAATAATAATAATAAAAATAATAATAATAATAATAATAACAATAATAATAATAATAATGTCAATGATAATGTTAATGATAATTTTATATATCCTGGAACCTGATTGGCTAGCCACGAGCAAAGCTCGTTCGCAGATCTATTTGCTGAAAAACATCAATAGGGTAAACCTAATAACAATAGTCCTACTAACACTATCCGTGAAGCGGTTTCACCGATCTCTGTAAATATAAATGAAGATCTACAATCATGGCTAAATGATGATGATATAATTACTGAAGCCACATTCCCAGATAACTTTAGATGTATAATATCTGGTCCTAATGAATGTGGTAAGTCATTCTAATTAAAAAAAACTAATTCTAGTATATATTTTGATAAACTATACATCATTGGACCTACTGGTGATCAATACAATGGATTAGAAAGAATAAACCCAAAAGCAATTATAGAATTTATTAAAGATATAAAAGTTTTACCATCTCCTGATAAACTACCCAAAGACTTAAAGAAACTAATGATATTCAATGATGTTAGAGCCAAAGAACCAGTTACTAATGAATATCTTTGTAGAGGTAGACATAATAATTGCAATATGATATATCTTAATCAGAACCTATTCTCTCAGGATAGGCAGAGTGTTAGAGAGAACTG
This sequence comes from Convolutriloba macropyga, assembly GCF_964194025.1. Classification (NCBI taxonomy): domain Eukaryota; kingdom Metazoa; phylum Xenacoelomorpha; order Acoela; family Convolutidae; genus Convolutriloba; species Convolutriloba macropyga. Next base: position 54,016,407 of record NC_134468.1, read on the forward strand.
TAATCTATTTATTTTATTTGAACAGAGAGGTAAAGTCCTAGCATCGATATATCAAGATTTCTTTAATAATGTTGAACTTAGTTATAATGATTTTGCTAATATATGTAATAAGGTATGGAAAGAGTCTTATAATTATATTGTCATTGATATAACTAAAAATAAAAATATTAATGGTAAACTGAGAATTAATTGGGATCGGAGAGTTTTGTAGTTCAATTATTTCTATGTCCATGGCTATTATTATAGATAAAGATTGAACTATCAGTGAAACTGCTTCGCAGATAACCACATCATTAACTATCAGGGAACCTGCTTCGCAGATAAATACTTTCTAAATCAAATGTAAAGTAAAACTTAATACATCACCATTAAAGTCTATAGGTCTTCCATGCTCATCTTTAATATGAAACTCTATATATTCTATTCTATCTTTAGTTATATTTTGATATAAGATATTAGTTGGTATAATATATATTAGATAGCCTGGTGGTTCTGTTAGAGTAGAAGTATATAGTATGACTGTGCTATTCCCATTATCTTTAACACCAGATATCACATTACAATGAATGTTAATAGTACTAAAACCCATAATATCAACAATTTTCTGAGATGTATATATACCTTGTTCATATACTATTTTTCTAAAGCCCAGTAATGGGGCTATTGAATTTTCTATGTCAAAGTTAATTGCACCTTGTTTCACTTCCATTCAACTTTTCATTGTATTCTTATCAGATTCTATTATAACTTTACCATTAGTTTCTTCTTTTAATAATTCTGCTATTTCGAAATATTCATTTGCTCCTGTTATAATAGCTAAAATACGGGTATCTGACCATGTTTTACCATGGGTATCATATAAGAATTGATTGTTCCTTCTATTTACATTAAACACCGAATTATAAACAGATAATCTAATTAAACCTAATTTTGATGAGTTAAGTATAGGTTCACTAAAGTTAAACTTTCCTGTTGGTTTTATCATTCTAAAGTTAAGTGTATGCTCTTCTTTAGTTTTAGTTAAAGCTTCATGTAAATTTTGTAGTTCCCTTAAGATTAAATTGTCAGTCATTTTTTATCTAATAAAAATGGATTTTAATTTGGACACAATTTATAGTTATAATAATGATATACACAAAAGTAAGATAATGAAATATAAAACTAATAATCTAGCAACAATGAATACAATCAATACTATCATTATAATCATTCTTAATAGAGAAGAGAATCATTTAAATTTGCGTGATTCTTATCTAGAGATAGAGTTTGTTTTATCAGATGATGCTGGTGGTGTATTTGCTAATGATGCTAATATCAGATTAGTTAATTATTGTATGATGGCATTGTTTAGTTCAATTAAGCTTGAAACTAGTGGTGGTAGGACTATTGAATATATAGATCACCGTCATCCTAATCTATTGATGTATAAGTTTTTAACTAGTACCGATGATGAATATGAGAGTGGTTTTGTTAGAAATCAAGGCAATAGAGATAGTCAACTTAAAGTTGACCATATTGCTGCACAACGATGTATATGATGATTAAGATGAGTGATATATTTGGTTTCGTAAATGATTTAGAAAAGATTATATATGGTTTAGGATTTAAACTAAAATTAAAAAGAAATAATAATGATAGAGCTCTATATAGAGTTCATGCTAATCCTGTGCAGTTGCTAATGATGGTAATATGGAAAATATGTATCATGGTGTGTACCTAGTATTGATCATAGTAATGATAATAGAATTATTGTGCAAAAGGGTTTAAGCACAAACGATAATGTAGACTTTAGTTATTATGAAAGAAAGACATTTTATAAGAATGTACCCAATGCTACTAATTCTTGTTTAATCTAGGTATTGAAAGTGGTATGGAAAGACCACAATATATAATAGGTGGTTTTGTAAACAATAATGTTAATGAACAAACTCATGATGCAAGTACATTTGATATAATGAATGTTACTGAATGTTATTGTAAGATTGGTAGTGAGTTTTATCCCGAGGATAGAATGAACATTAATTATAGTACCAATAATTATAATGAGGCTTTTAAAGAGATTGTTAGCTTTAATAAAGATTATAATGGGCTACCACATAATATAAAACCATATATAAATCATAGAACATTCAAAAGTAGTTGTAGAATATATGTATTCGATACTAGATATCAAAGGGATCATATAGGACCACAACCAATACAACTTAATTTTAAATTTAGTGCTGCAGTTGCAGATGTTATATGTCATGCATTTGTATGAACTAGAAAGGTTATTAGTGTGAATAGTGATGGCAATAAGATGGTTGATATTATATCATAATCATAATTATCTGCGAAGCAGTTCCTGATAACTATTTCTTACTTGTCTTAACAAAACTCCTAGCATAAATAATGTCAAGTTTCTTTTTATTCTCTAGAGATAAGCCTCCAGCTTCAAGCTTAATCTTAGCCTTGGGCCTAACCTTAGGCTTCGAGCTTCGCTCGCGGGTGAAACCCGTAGACTTAGGCTTAATAACAACAAAAAGATTATACTTTTTAACTTCCATTATTTTTTATATATAGAAATGAGTCTTTTAAATAAGTTCAAAACTAATTCTTATTGTGTTGGTGGTAGACATTATAGTGGTACTAATAATATTCATGGGTTTATCTCAGCTAAAGGAACTAAGATGTTAAAGGGTAATTGTGTTAAGTGTAGAAGGAATAAATCAATGACAGTATCTGATGCAACAATAGAAGCAGAGGGATTGAAAGATTTTTTTAAAAGTGTTGGTAGGGCTACAGTTAACTTTGGAAAGAAAGTTGCTAATAATCCTCTAAGAGCATTAGAAAGAGAAAGTAAAATAGGAAGTGCAGCTGCAAGTAAAAACCCTAAAGCAGCTCTAGCGGCTACACCTGATTTAATTAAATTTGCAACGGCTGGTGAAGGTATAAAGGTAGTACAAAAAGGAAGAGGGTTATACTTAGGTACTAAGAAGAGATAATTATTTGATTATGATTATGATTATATTATGTTTATGATAATGTTTATGATTACGATTATATTATATTTATGATTATGATTATGATTATGATTATGATTACATTTATTTCATCTTTATGATTATCGATAAATATTAATACTAATATTATTATTACTAAATACATTATTATAACTAAACACTACCAATTTTAGTTTAAAAAACACTCAGCTTGTTTTTCTTGTTCTTCTTATAATCCTCATATACCTTAACTAATTCTTTACACTCATCATTATCTATTTTATTATCATTCATTGATTTAGTATATAGTCTATTAAACTTATCACTAAACTGTTTACTTAAAATATACATTTGTGAATACTTTATAATTTTGTTTCTAATTTTAGTATTAATTGTTTTTGATAATGAACCACACACAGTTGCTGTAGCAAAAGCTGTTGGTATAGAATAAGGTAATCCTATACCTGTTAATGCAACTAAATGTTGATGTTGCAGTTGTTGCTATAGATGATAATTCTATTTCTGTTATCTCGGCTACTTTATTATAATTTTTATATCTACTTAACTTCTTATTATAGTAGTTAGTTTCAGTTTCATAATAATTTTTTATATCTTTTATAATGTTAATATTGTTGTTAAATTTGTCATTAGCTTGAATCTTTTCGTTTATCAATCTTTCTGATACTGATGACAAATCTGGAAATAGTAATCTCTCACTCGGTAATGTTGGGTTAGTCATAGTTTCGGTTATTTTAATTAGTGAAAATTCTTTCTATTTCTTTCGTTATATCTTCTTGTTTAAAACCATAATGCATCTCAAGTCTTGCTTGCTCTTTATTATCAACTAACGTACTTCGTAAAAGCATAGCAATTATATATTGTACTATTGTCCTTTTATTCTTTAAAAGGGGCTTCATCTATGAAAGAATTAGTCTTTTTATTAACTTCTTTAAATTCGTTTAGACCCGTAGTAAACAATTCATCTAGTTGTATGTTAGTGATATTCTGATTAAACTTATTATTATCAAATTCTTGTTTTAATTGATTATATTTAGAGAAAGTATCTGCAGCGACTTTATCACAAAACTTAACAGTATTTCTGACTTCATTTGTTGATTCAATAAACTCATTAATTATTTCATCATTAACTTGTGTTTCATTTAGTTGTAATGTTTTAGTTGTGACTTTATCAAATTCACCTTTTCTTAGTTCAGTTAAGTTTTTACTTAAAATGTCTATTTTATTAGACGAGGATAATAAGTTATTGTCATAATACTCTTTATTAACAACATCTTTTTCATCTATTGGAGGATGAACATTTGTAATTTTATAGTTATCCTTCATATCAATATTATCATTATCTTCTAGGAATAACCCGCGAGCCTTACTTAGTTTAGTTGTTTGTTGATGTTGATGTTGATTTATGTTTAGCTTGATTGAATCTATTTCTTGTCATCTTTTTATTTGTTTACATATAATTAGAATAATATTTAGTCTTGTAATTAGACTTATAATTAGTCTTACAATTAGACTTACACTTAGAATTATAATTAGACTTAGGACCGCAGGTCAAAATTTAATGTTTCCAAAACCTTATTATTAGATTCAAAGTCAAACTCGGATTTTAATAATTCCAGTTCGTAGTATTTACCTTCTATTATCTCACCCTTAATATCTTCTATTTTATATGTTGGTCGTTGTGTTTTTAGAACTTCATTAACTTTAAACAATTCTCTATTCTAATTAGAATTGTGTCCCTTAGAGAAGAAATTACGTTTATCTGCATTTCTAACAAAATCACCAACTTTAAGTTTAGGTTGGGCGTAGCCAGGTTTACCCTTAATATTATTAAAACTAAAAGTGTATTTAACTTTATCAGGATTATTAGATGCGTCAACTGGTGTCATATTAATTGTTGAGTGAATGTTATTGTTATATGTTACAACAGCATCATTTAATGTATTTACCCAATTACCATCACCATTAACGAACATTGGTTTATTAATTATATGCAATAATGTTCTATTGAATCTCTCCATAAACACAGCCTTTAAATCACTATAAGTAGAATATAGTTTTGTTTCATATTTTTTAAGTAAAGATTTAAATGTTTTTTTGTAAAACTCACTACCTCTATCTACCCATAATTTTTCTGGTTTTTTTAGGTTCAGAGCCACCTTGTGGATGTTCACTTAATACTATTTTAAAACCATTAGTTATATATAAACCAGATTTATTCTTTGATGGAATAGCCCATGCATATTTTGTGAATATATCTAAAACAGTTAAAATAATTTATAATTATTATTGTATTTACTTAGAGATGACTTATCAATTAAATCAGCTGACCATGTTTCGTCTTTATATAATGGTATTATTCTTTGTCTTCTAAACTTTGTTATTTGAGGACTGAATATTTTTTATGGACGTAGTCATGCTTTCACCTATCAACGAAGTTGTGAGTTTGCTCATTTACCATAGTTAAAAACCAAAATTATCTAGTTGCTCTTGATTAATAATATTCATAGATAATAGTTGCTTAGATATATCTAGCATTTCATCATATAATCCATCATGATCAGCTTTTGTTTCTAGTATTAATAATTCTAATCTTTCTACTAAAATATTTGGGACCACGTAGTGGTGGCAACTTTGTTGGTTAGAGTTGCTATTTAATCCCCTACCATATACATCATCTTTTACCCCTATTATACGTTTTATTGTTCTATATCGAGCGTTTTTCTTAACCCCTTTTCCTAAATCATATCTAATATCCTTTAAAAACCTTTTAACTTTGTTTTCATCTTCCTCGATTTCACCATGTTTTATATTAGGGTTAGTAAGAAAGTTTATAAACTCATCTGACAATTCATATATATCATCCTTAACTATAAATGCATTTTCTTGGTAAATTAGTTTAACACCGTTCATTTCAAATTCACCAATATCTAAATTTCCGAACTTTAACTTTAATTGAGGGTTAGATTGAACTGACAATAAATTAATAATTTGAGCTGTGTTTTTATCTACTAAAAGTCCTGGTTTATCTCGAGCTTCCTCTACAGCTTTGCCATTGGACTTCATTAAAGCTTCATTAAACTGGAGGCCAGCTTGCTGGATAATCTTAGTTTGTTTATCTAACTCTTGATTTTGCCAATCTATTGCTCTCAATGTTTGTTCACCTAATGCTAGAGTCCGTTCAGTGTTTGCATTTAGTGTTTTAGTTACAGGATCAAATAACTCTTCTATTTCTCCATAATATTCTTGTTGTTTTAATTTATCTTCCAATCTATTCTTTCTGTTTAGTTTTTCTAGATAGTTTAATTCTATAAGTTCATCTAGCTTAGTCATTTTATATGTATTGAAAAATTATAATAAGAGTAAAAAATGGATAATGAAAATTCTATTGATGAAAACTACTCTGAGTTAAAAAAAATGTTTAGCTTGTGGAAAACAATAGGGGACTTCGTCCATGTTTCACAATCGGACTATCAGGGAACCTGCTTCGCAGATGAAAGAGTTTATAAACCATGCTAAGGATCCCTGGCATAATGAATTAATAATTTCCAGTTATTTTAATTATATAGTCGAAAGGGAAACCAGTAAAATAATAAAATTGATAGAATATAACAAAAACAAATTTACTAGAGGAAATAGTGATTTGGGAATATATCTAGGAAAGATGATGATCTATAATATACTAACTAATAAACCGGGAGAAGCAAATGATCATTTTATAAAAGGAATTATAGAATATTTTTAACCAGTTTTTATTAAGATTATAAATCAGGGAGAACCTGCTTCACAGATAGTGAAACTGCTTTGCAGATCATTATATAATCTAATAGCGGCTTCAATTAACTTTCTATCATCATTAATGGTTAGTTCTAGAATATTATTAACCAGTTATTCTTTGTTGAAATTTAATGATGCTTGGCTAGCCATGGATGAAGTCCGTTGGATAACCACAGACGAAGTCTGTTCACAGATTTTTTTTTACTAAATCTCTTTTGAATAGATATAGGTTCTCATCATGAGGATAACTTTTTGTATTGTTTACATAAAACCTTTTATCATCAAATATGTTTAAACTAATCTTACTTTTTTGTGTTGTTGTCATGTTATCGCCAACTTTTTGTATTCTGCATTCATCTATAGATCTCTGTGTATTATTCATTAACGCATCAAAATAATCTATGTGCCTAGCATTATTATGCTTCTTTATTCCTTTTTCTTTAGTGTTTTTAGGATAATTTTTGAAGCTATATGTTTCGGGGGACAATGCTATAAATTCCTCAATAATCCTACTCCCCAGCTCGTGCTTAAACTTGCCGGGGACTTTATTATTAGTTTTTATAGGTATGTCTAGATTTCTTAAGTCCATATGCTCATCACTAACTTTACCTTCACTATAACTTAAAACGAAACTGTCCGTATCCATATAGTGAAGTGTTAAATCTTTGAGGGATGGTTGTAGAATATTATAATATACATCAAACATATGTAATTTGCTAAGTTCGAGTATTGTTACTCCTACATATACAGGTGAGCTATATTCTATTTTTTTCATTATATATTCTATTTGGCTATAATCTCTATATCTAGTTATATTCTTAAATGTTAGCTTACTTACACTTTTCATTATCCTTTCTTCATCATGCAGGAACTTACTTTGAAAGAAGTGTAGAGGATTCATGCACATTTTTCCATTTAATGAGTTATTCATTAATTTCCTTACATTCTTTTCTGCTTCAGTTTTAGCTGTTGCTCTTTTATTTGTATTGTTTTATATATAATCTCTACATATATAATCTTGTTTAAATTTAATTACTCTATGTATTTTTGTTACTTTTACCCCCATCTTAACATAGAACTTTAACATCCTATAATGAACCATATATTCTGTTTTGTTGTTTTGGTTTAAGATTAATATCTCTGATCTTGCCTTGCCTCCATCTCTTTCTCTGTAACCTAATTCATTATCATTTATCTTTCTCTTATTAGTCATTAGTGCTAACTGTTCTGTTCTCTCTTTCTTTACATTCATTAGTATAATCAATATCACAAACTATACAGTAACCATGATCACTATCATCTGGATTAATTAAAATAGTGTCAAGAGTAGTAGTAGTAGTAGTAGTAGTAGTAGTAGTAGTAGTAGTAGTAGTAGTAGTAGTAGTAGTAGTAGTAGTAGTAGTAGTAGTAGTAGTAGTAAACTGGAAGTCCTTATAAGGTAGCTTTTGCATCATTGCATAGCCGTATAGGTTGTTTGCATCAATGTACCATATGGTCTTACCATCACTGTTATCTTTATATCTATCACCCATTATTTCACGTATACCACCTCTCTTTGCTCCAACAAAATCATCTAGCATTTGTTTATCTTGCAATGGAAATGTATCTAATGTAACACCGCTTGACATTAACCAACAATCAAAACTATAACCTGGGAGACTTACATAATGTAGTGGGTTGAGCTTGAATTCTTTCATACTTAGTTTAGCATATTCATTCATGCAGTAGTCTAATATTTCCACATCATTTTGTAAATACTCTATAGTTAGATCTTTACCAGTTTTATGACTGTTGTCTTTATTAAAGATATCGATTTCTTCTTGTGTTGGTAATTTATTTTGTAGAGAGGATTTGAAGTCTTCTATTTTTAGATTACCTATAACTTCATCATACGACTTTGTCGTGGTTGGGGAACCAAGGCCGGAGGCCCTTCCCCAGCTAGCTTTGCTACTATACGACTCTGAACCAAAGTATTCATATGGATATAATGTTTTAGTTTTACACCAGTATATCTTTGCCATTTGATCTAGAGGCATAGCTAGGAAGTTATAACTATCTAAGAATTTAAGACAACCAATGCTAAACATCTTAGACTTACCAGTAGCTAGTGGTATGTTATCTACTTTTCTTTTATCATTATTCTGTTGGAAGAGTTCACTGTATAATAGGTTGAAGTCATAGCCAGAGCCATAATGGAATATTACTGGAATGAAGTTTTGTTGTTTGCATCTTAGACTACATATTTTACATGCAGGTCCTCTATTTTTACCAGTTTCATGACAATGATCTCTTACTTTATTAATGCATGTTTTGCTGCGGGTATGACAAGTGATATTAGTTTCATGATATAATTTATCTTATTCTGTGAATATCATTTGTTTGTTGCGCTTGAAGTTATTCCCAGTTTCTATTTCTAATAGATCTCTAGCAAAACTTTTGATGCAGCCGAGACCGAAGTAGTGCTTGAAGTTACCTTGCCAGGTGTAACCCACAACCATTGGAATATGTTCAGCTATTACATATTTACAATCATTAGTTGAGACATTGGTGAAACTGCTTCGCGGATCAACAATGCAACATTCTATATCGGCAGTTATAATATTTTTTATATTCTGTCGTTTGTGTTAATTTATAAAAGTAATTTGTTTTTTCTTAGGACAAACAATCTCTGGTTTGAATGAGTTGTTGCATTCGTGTTTATCATATTTAATTTGTGAGTTAAACCAATAGGTACACCTATCACAATAATAATATTTAATGTTGTTTTTATTTGGTCGTTCTAACAGGGTCTCTATATTTTTTATTAGGGCACAGTGTTCTATTTGACCATTACTCCAAACTAGTATTCTTACATCTTTTCTATATTTTTTTAAAATTATCCACTTGTTTAAAAAATACTTTTTTGCCCCCACCACAAGGTGTGTATACTCAAATATTAATATTATACAATTTCTGTATTCTTATTATATAAGCAAAATCATCTTCATGTTGTTGTCTTGGTTCAATTAGTTTATCTAAATACTTACTTTCTCGAGTTGCATGGTGTGGGGCGGAATTTAGCCAAGCAGTTATAGTTAGTTGTATGCAACTGTATTTATAACTACGTATATTTAATATCGATTTAGAGTTTTTGAGATGAAGAGGTAAATCTATATAACTACCAATAGATGCTTTAGTTGGTTCAATGTTTAACTGAATACTTCTTATTCCAAGAAACTCCAAATCATAACCATAACCTTCATATATTTCCTTTTCGAAATCTGGCCACCGATTGAAGACACCATAATCGTATATTGCATTATTATTAATATAATCAGTATTGAAGAATATTTTAGTAGTTTTAACTTCTTCTTGGGTTCTCTTCTTATAATCACAATCAGCCGTGATCTTATATTTAAAACTCTTAACGTTACGAAACTGGTAACAGTTTTTAATTTGTTCTAAAGAGTAATTAGTTGCTTCATCTATATCTTCAATGTAATTCCCAACTTTATCTGTAATATAAATTTCTCTCATGTTCTGACTGGAGTTTATATCGAAGTCTTCTGTGTTTTCTAGATACTTATGATTATGACTATATGAGTGAGTAGTTAGAGCTATTTTATTCCTAAATTCTTCATGACATTCTTTACATTCATACTTAAATCTGGTGGAGATATCCTCTTCAGTTTTAGTTTTAGGTTTGGTGGCTGGTTTAGTTTTAATAATATAATAACATAATCATCTTCATTCGAATTATACACCCTCTCAGAGATTTCTTCTTCATCAGACTCAAACATTTTCTCCAATATTTCCTTATGTTTGAGATCGTATGATTGATGCCTGTATAAACCCTTCCTTGATTCAAAGGATAGATTCAGACATCGCAGAAGTTTATGACATTAGTTTTAGTTGATTGGGATATGATGTATTTATTTAGGGTGATAATCAAAAAATAATATTTCGAAAAATTAAAATGAAATGCAAAAAGTGTGTAAATAAACCTTGGAAAGAATGTTGTAATAATTGTAAAGAATTAGAATATTCTTGTTATGTATGAGAAAATATGGTTAAGGTGAAAGATTATATAGAACATTTGGAATATCATTATTCTGATCCTGATCAATATCTAACATGTAGTATGCGTAATGTTTATAAACATATATCATTATATAGATTTAGAAATAGGAAATGTAGACTATGTAATTATCTTCATAGATATAGATATGGTCATACTAGAAATCAACTCAGAGAGCATGTTTATAAGTATAATATTCAAGAAGACATAGAAAAACACTAATCAATGTGTTTCCACCGATCTCAGTGTTTTTGACTGCGCTCTTTTTGTTCAACTTATCCACGAAGTGGCTTCAGATCCACGAAGTGGTTACAACAATTTTCGCAAGTTTGGTTTTACGTGCTTGTTACACGGTCTCACTAGTTATACTGAAAAACACTAATCACTGCGTTTCCACCGATCTCAGTGTTTTTTTGACTGTATACCCATCACAGTGCGTCCCATATACAGTCTCACTTTAGGGAGCACTGATCAACTTTACTGTGAATTTGTTTTTTTATCTCACTTAGTTTCATAGTATTTCATCAGAGTCGGGGGACGTTCACTGGAGTTTGTGAGGAAGGAACCCCAAACCTTCCGTTTGCTAAAGCAACTTAACTAGACTCGATGATTTAACCACTACGCCAAGTGAGACGGAAAGTTTTAGTTTTAGATTGATTAAATGTTGATTAGGGGAATATATGAAAATTTTATTATTTTAATATTTCTTTCAACTTTTGTTCAAGTTTTCTTTTTTTGTTCAAGTTTTTTCGCAAGTTTGTTTACGTGCTTGTTACACGGTCTCACTAGTTTTATACTAGTATCTGGGGACGTCCACCGGAGTCGGTGGGGATAGAACCCGAACTATCCGTCTGATAATGGTTAATTACCAGCTTAACTCTGTACTAATGGTTTGCACTAAGTGAGACAAGAAATGATAGATTTAAAATATAAAAGAAGTGAATTTAGAGCTAATTTATAGTAGTGGATAAAACAAGGGATTCAACAAACAGTAAAATTTGGCCCGATTCGACATGCGCGATTAGCGTTAGGAGAAAGGGACAAATTTTACTGGTGGTTGAATCCCTTGTTTTATCCACTACTTCTCTTCAGGGACCTATCCACTCTAATTGAGTGCCCACACAGGAGTTTAATTATTCTAATAGCTTCCATAACAGAAAAAGCTTTTGATTTAGATGCTTTACGAAACAATTTGTGAATAAGTTTTCAAATTTTGCGCTCAAAAAAATTTCTATATATTGTTTAATATAAAGTTCTTCTGACTGTAGTCAGAGAGTTATTCAAACTAAACGAGGGCCCATTTAAGAGTGCCATCATCCTAGTAGGTCCAAAACAGAAAAAGATTTTGCTTTAGTTGCTCTCCGAAAAAAACTTGTAAATACATTGCCAAATTTTGCGCTAAGAAACTTTCTATATATTATATATATCTTGAAAGACTAAATAGTTTTATGAGGGCGTCATTTGAGGAGTGACAGTTGACCTCTGGACCTCATGAAAAGCTACCCAAATATTACACTGGAAGCTTCCCAATCATAAATGTGGTCCAGGGGCTTTGCGGGCTTCCCAATTTAACAATTTTTACAATTTCCAAGCAGATTACTTGAATATGCCATATTTTCAGAGGACGGGGGGGTTTCTGGGGCAGTGTCAATTTTGTCCTTCTAATACTCTAAAAACACTACTATACAAACGTCATATGGGCCGCACTGTAAGGGAAAATTTCCGCTATCACCGTGAGGACCAAGGTGTTATATGTGCTTTGAGAAAAAAAGCAACAACAAGAATTTCAATATTTGACGAACAATGAAAACTTGTTAAATTGCTGAAAACTATTTGTTGAAATAGCTTCGTGGAACCAACAAAAGTATTAAAAATACAATTTTAAAGCACCGCTCACTTCAAGAAAAAATATATCACAACAGAACAAGGCTCCAAAACAGATTTTTTTTCTCAAAATTACACCTCGGTAAATTATTGCTCGAGCCGATTTACAAAAAATAATGAACAGTACCCTAGTCGTTCATTTTGATACAATTCTTCACAATTCTTCGTGAGAAAAAACGAAAACAGTAAAACCTCACTTTCGGGCTGATGTTACACTATTTTCATTTTAAAAAATGCAAAAAAGACTTTTAGAAACCTTCAAAACATGTTCCTTCTAAATAATCAGAGACAAAAGTACTGTCAGCAAAACAGGAATTTTTCGCATTCAAAATGGTGCTTTCCTTGCGAACAACACATATACAGTATCTCGATTTTTGGGCTATTGGGAGGCACCAGTTGCTCGTCAAGTTTAGCAAAATAACTAAATCCTTCTTTTCCTTCCCTACATTACAGTGAAGCTTTAGCATGATAGGAGGATTGCCCAAATTTGAAGTTGGATCATTTGCAATTTTCACTTTAAAAATTGAGGTTCCACTTTCTGGATTGAAATTGATACCTTCGTGTCTCCAATGATAATTATGATAACACAAGTTATGGCCCCTATTCGAACCTAAGCTGAGCATTGCAATGTGCTATTTATGAGCGCTGTAGGTAGACGATATTTGTATGCCTATCGTACATTTGACTTCTGCTAGACGTTCCAGGGGGTCGCAACATGCCTGAACCATACAAAAGTGGCAATTTCATAGTTTTCACACAATTGTACATATCAGAACTTTCCAAAAATGTATAATCTATCATTGCATAGTTCATAAAAGTTTTCAGTAACAGCAAATAGTTAACACGAAATCAATGCTTTTTACGCAATTAATCAGAATTAAAATCCTTCTACCGCTACCCCTATTTATAGTTCAAGGTAACTAGAACTAGTGAATGGACTTTATTCTATCAGGAAAAAAATTTAAAACATCATATAATTAAAACTGAAAAGCAATGAAGCAGTGAAGACCTTTGGAAGCTTTGTAGTGCTTAACGACAAACCTAAACGTATGTCTAAACGTTGCAGGAGGCCGTAACGTTTCTAAACTGTCAAAAACAGGCAAGGGTTTAATTTTCGAACAGGTGTCTATGTATGATGTTTCCAAAAAACTATGATTGTTTATTGAGTCTTTCATAAAAGTATTCATTAGCATCAAATATGTAACAGGAAATCAATTACTTTCAACCATTTAATCAGAATAAAGCTTTATGGTACCGCTACCTACAACGTAAGATCAACTGCGTTGTTTAGGCATATGGTCCTGTCTAATTCACTACATCCAGCTGTTCTTCCTGTCATTAAAACCCTGGAGGTATTGGAGGCTTTTTCTGCATAATTGTTGTGATGATTAATCTAATAACATTAATTGTGTACAGAAAGAACAAAATAAACCATTAAAACGATCAATTACTACTTTTTGTTACAAGTATCTCATATTTCTTATCGAAGGTGAAATTCATATGGAAATTATTGATCATGCTCGAGAGAAAAATTGATTTCAGGAAAAAAATTGGACGCAAACTTTTGAACTTTAACTACCTTTTACCCTCGGTATAGAATTTACCCTCGGAGTACCATTCTTGTATAGAAGGACTTTTTCTAAGGATTGATAGGCCAGCAAAAAGACCATATACGAGTTTCACGTTGGAAAAAAATGAATTTTGTGTTCAAAATCAAAGCCTTTTATCTGCAATGATCATAATTCATAACATAACTCATATCCCCAAATAGAGCATTATCATAGGTTATAAATGAGCCTTTTGGGTAAAATTATGTATTTGCTTACTGTAACGCAATATGAATTCAACAAATTTTAGTCTTCCACTAGATGTTCCGGGAGGCCGTAACGTGCCTGAAGTGTCAAAAGGTCTTATACGAGAACTTTTTAAGTTCTCGCATAATTATCCATAACAAAACTTTTCAAAATGTATTAACAGTCAGTCCGTCTTTCATAATAAATTTACAGAAGCAGGAAATTAATAACAGGAAATCAATGCCTATACACATTTAATCAGAAAAAAAACGTAATTTTGTCCTTACACGAAACGTAAGGCTAGCATTTTTGTCGTTTAAATTATGGTCCAGCCTAAATTAAAAATTTTGTTCATAATGGTATTTGATCTCTATTTATAATTCAATGTGACTGAAGTCAAAGAGATAATCTAATTTAAGCTGGAAAATTGAGTAAATCACTATACAACAAAAACTGGAAGGTAATGGAGGTTTTTTTTTCATTAGCAGTGCTAACCAAAATATTCGTATCAATTGTGTACATAATGGACACAATGCACCATTAAAACGAACATTTACTACTTTTTCTTACGAGTGTTTTAAAAACCTCACCGAAGGTAAAGTTGATATGAAAAATTTCTGTTTATGCTCGAGAGAAATTGATTTGAGGCAAAAAAAATTGACCAAAAACTTTGATTTTAAACTACATGTAACCCTCGGCATTAATAATTTTCTGCTTTTGATCGACTACTTAAGAAATTGATAGGTTAACAAGTGTGACTATTTACGTTTCTTACTTGAAAAAAGTTTCGATTTTTTGGACCAAAATCAACAGCTACATGTCTCCAATGTGACGCTAGGAGTTATGCTAGGAGTTATGAACTTGTCGCACCCAAGTCAATGGCAACCCGTTATCTTTAATTCTCTCTCTTTTTAAATTAACTCAATCATACTTTCTTACTTTAATTTGAATAAAAGTGTCATCCAATGAGCAGGGACAATCAATACTGATTAATTTTTGACGTCTCACCTAATAAGCGGGGAGCTCAAAATTTAGTCGTTTATCGCATTGATATCAATTCAGTGTCTGGAAATTTCGAGATCAAGAATAGGAAAATTTACCCAAAAAGATCCTTCCAAGAAGGCAGAAAGTGTGGCTTCATTGATGATTTGAACTGAACTGATAATAAATAGCAGTGATCGGTTGTGAACGAACACCTTTAAATTACGTCCTTCAAAATTGAGAAACATCTTTAGTATTTAAAGATTGAATAAATTTTTGTCCTTTAAACTTTGCTTTTAAAAAAAATGGTTTTAATACCAGTTGAATCCTTTGTAATTTGAATCATTGTCTGCTGTGGAAGTAGTACTTAAAATTGATCAGCCGTTCTTTATGACAACAATGGTCAGCCAATACTTATAACACTGAGCGAAATGGTAGCTGGATTTTTGGATGGTATTATTGGGGGCAATATATAACAAATTCTGACTTTTTTACGCGCTTATCTTACATCGTTTTAACCGATTAGATTACCCACTACTCTTGAATCGTTTTGGGGGTTTATTTTTAGGGATTGGAATCTAACAGTACCCCGTCATTGGCCTTCAATACCCAACCCCCTTACCTCACTAACCTTACATCGTTTACCCCCCCCCCCCCCCCCCCCAGACCATAGACCATTACCCGGTACTCTTCCATCAGTTTGTCTAAGCAGGGGAGGGAGTAACTTCGACACGGGATGGGCAACCGAACAAAGTCCAGACAATTGCACAAACCGAATACATTTTGGACATGACTTGGTCAGACATAAAAAGTTTTGCCAGTAGCTTAACCATGCATAGAACAGAACATATATATGCGAGCCCGGGCCGAGGATTTTGCCCAAAAATAACGGGGAAAAGAGTGTAAAGAGTGTAAAAATAATATTTTTACACCGTTAGTGCCCCCCTCATTAAGGGCGGAATGACCTGTTAGAGTGTAATTTTAGCGGTGTAATTTTAAGATTTAACGGTGGAAAAAGAGTGGAATAACTTATTTTTACACCCTTTGATTAAACTGTTGAAACTTATTTTTACACTCTTTATTACACCGTTAAAACTTATTTTTACACTCTTTATACACCGTTAAAACTGATTGTTACACTCTTTATTACACCGTTAAAACTTATTGTTACACTCTTTTTTACACTCTTTTTCTATCATTTACACCCGTAAATTACACTTTAATATGTAATTCCACTCTTAATAAGAGGGGCACTAACGGTGTAAAAATATTATTGTTACACTCTTTACACTCTTTTCCCCGTTATTAAACCCTTAATAAGGGGGGCACTAACGGTGTAAAAAAATTATTTTTACACTCTTTACACTCTTTTCCCCGTTACTTTTGGGCAAAATCCTCGGCCCTTAAACCGTCTCGAAAGCAAGCGGTAGTCTGATCCGATGCACTAAATGAGTCTATAAATATAGCTACAGTAGTGTCGGAAATATCTCAATTTGATTTAAAAAAAATCAACTCATGGGATTTTTCCATTATGATTTGGGTGTGTTTCCCTCCTCCTTATCTCAACCGGGCTGGGGACCGGCTACGGCGGAGTTATGAACATTCAACTATAGGAGATTTTTGAGCACTGGCCGAAAAACCAGGTCTAAACTCTATCTCCAAAACAGAATAAAAGCAAACAATAAATAAAACAATTACATAAACAATTATATAAACAATATAACAATTATTCGAGTTAATCGGAAATTTACGTACGAAAAACTCTATAGCGACAAATCAGAATATTGGCATTAACTTCTACAAAAACTCATAAAGTACTTTATCAAGGCAACACAATGAGCTAACATAGGCTTTCTAACCCGTCATCTTCAAAATGTTATTAACAATTGTTTTTCATGAAGTTCGACATTTTCTTCACCTAACTCGACGGTTCATTAACCCGTATTCTTAATTCTTTTTCATTTTTGTATTATTCAGTGGTATCAAGGACATTAAAACAAATAGATTGCAACCGGCGGCGTTGAAAAGGTGCATTTGAAACTCATTATGCGATGAATCATACATGCCATTAACCTGCAAAAGTCTCTTCTACTGCAGAAAGAAGAACAAAGACAAGCCAAACCAAAAAAACTAACAAAAAAAGGCTTCATTGTCATCTGTATCCTCCTCCTCTTCATTCTGGGTTGAAGACGTAGATCAGATTTTTTTTTTATTTCAGCACAAACTTCTGTAATTTTTTTCCTTGTGCGGAGCCTGGATAAGATTTACACCCGTAAGAAGGAAATAAGTGGACAAAACAGTGTAATTGTAGTGTATTTCTAAGAGTGTAATTTCTTAAAAATTGCGGTGTATTTCTAAGAGTGTAATCACTTCAAAAT
The DNA here is from genome assembly GCF_964194025.1 of Convolutriloba macropyga. Taxonomy (NCBI): domain Eukaryota; kingdom Metazoa; phylum Xenacoelomorpha; order Acoela; family Convolutidae; genus Convolutriloba; species Convolutriloba macropyga. The sequence continues at coordinate 54,034,276 of NC_134468.1, forward strand.
TACACTTTTCACTCTTTTCCCCACTAAAAATTAAACGAAAGAGTGTAATTTTTAAGAGTGTGAAAAGAGTGGATTGAAGAGTGTAAAGAGTGTAAAAAGAGTGTAATTTTCCTAAAATTACACTCTTACACTCTTTTCCCTGCTCTTTAAGAGTGGAAAACGCTTTACACCCTAATCTCGCTTAATAACGGTGTATTAGGGGTGGACACCTCGGCCCGGGAGACCATCAACCACATTGACAGTTTAGAGTAACCCAGATCAAGATGTGAGCGGGGTAAAAAAAATTTGTAAGATATGCGCTGAATGTGCTAAAATACGTAGGGAATATGCTGAATGTATTGACAGTTTAGTTTTAGGCGCTGAATGAGCTTAATAAAATTATTTTTAACACTTGTCAACGCATTTCTTACAAAATTTATAGGTCCTTTTCGAACACATCTCTTACAGAGTTTCATCACTTCCAAAAATTTCGATTCCAGCATTTCCACATTACTTATATCAATTTAACATATTTCTTGCGAGAATTCAGCGCCTCTTTCAACACATTCCTTAAAGGGAATGAACACTTCTATATTTTTGCACAATTTTTACATAATTTTAGCACTTGAGAAAAAGAAAGCATTGCGGAGCTTTCAGCAAATTCCCACATAAATTCAGCAATTTCTTACAGTTTTATCAAATCTTTCCACACCTTCCGTGCATAAATTTAACACTTAATTTTCAGTAGAGATCATACATTATTTCATCACTTCGGAAAACGTGAAATTTCAGCGCTTTCAAGACAATTCCTACAGTAATTCACTTCAAAATCCTTACAAAAATTCAGCAAATCGGAAAACGTCAGAAAATCACCGTTTTCAGCACGTTCCCTACATAAGTTAAGCACCTTTTTTACAAAAATTCAATACACCTTACATAAAATCAACATTCCAACATTCCCTACATAAAATCAAGACTTCAAATTTCAGCACAATTCTTACTGCTGAGATTAGAGAATGTCAACCAGTAGTTATAATAAATTTACTGCTACCACTGGTTTTATATATATATATATATATATATATATACATATATATATATATATATATATATATATATATATATATACATATATATATATATATATATATATATATATATATATTGATATTGATATCTATCTATCTATCTATCTATATATATATATATATATATATATATATATATATATACTTATATATATATATATTATATATATATATATATATATAAATATAAATGTATATAAATGTAATATATATGTATATATTATATATATATATATATATATACATATACATATATTTATATGTATATATATATATATATATATATATATATTATATATATATATATACACAGAAAATATTAAACATTTTGATGGATTAACACAGATGACTAAAAAGTATCCATTATTTCCTGAAAGACTACAGCTGATGATGATATGAAATTATTCAGAGGAGTTTCAAATACTATAAAAAGAATAAGTATTATTCTAATGAAAAAGTCATGTTTAAATAACGAAAAATTTTGGCTAGGTAATTGATGGTGAGATATTAGATTGATATTTGGATCATAGATTGAAATTAGAAGATATAGCAATTAAAGGAAACTGCATTACGACAGGAGTGAATGTTTCAAACCCTCTAATGAATTTAAAAAAGAGAAAGGAAAATGAAGCTAATGCTAAGGTTATAAAGTTGGATCATACATTCCTTAAGTTCATGATACAATTTATGACAAAAGTTTTGAGAATGCGGACAAGATGTTTTTATTGATCCAGATAGATATAGTAAATTAGTTGAGAGTACTACATTAAACTTTTGTCTTCCATTTCGTAAAGATCTAGGAGCTGCTCTTAAAACAAAACGTATTGTTACGTTAGGTAGTTTCAATTATATGGAGTTTTTACTTTTAGAGAAAGCTAATTTGTTGATGTATAAAGCAATCTCTGATTACTTTGAGAAATAAATAGATTTTACATATCACTATACAGATGTAAAAGTAAATGTACCTATTGGTATTACTAATGAATAGGAGATACAAAAGATTTGTAATATACTGAGTGATACAGAATTATGCGAGATGACGGAAGAATGAGCTACCGTTTGAGTATATTATAATCGCGTGTTTTAATAAAGCTGTCATGTTGTTCATATACCATTAATCAAAAGATCAAGAAGAACTGAAAGGTAATACTATCGCTTCCATAAAGAATCAGATTACAATAGGTGTGTATATTCGCTGTATTTAACATGAACAGAAAAAGTCAACAAATATACTCTTGATAGTAGTAAACATAATTTAGAAAAAATTAACAATATAGATTTGCCATAGATCCACTCAACGATAATGGTATAGGAGATTATAATTTAGTTTTTACAACTAAATAAAAACGAAGTTGCCATTTTTGTGGATTAGATTAACAAAAACTTTAGCATAAATAATTAAAAGTAATTTTTTATTAGATGGAGTAATTTAGGTTTAGCACTAGTATTAGGATTAGGACCCGCATTTGACAGTTGTAAATCCTAAATATTAATAATTATCTGTGAAGAAGGTTCTCTGATCTTCAAAGAAATTACAATTGTGTTAAAAATATTATTGTGTGCTCTGTCGATTTTTAATAAATTAAAATGTTTGTATTTCGTTTTGTATAGTTCGTAGGCATTATTCTGGTAATAATAATATTTCTGGTTCTATTGCGGTCAAAGGTATTAATATATTTAAGTTATATTAAGAAATCATAAAAGAAACAAATTAAAGACAGTTCCTGATGCAGTTATTGAAGAAAAAATATTATAAGATTTCTACAAAAAAGTTGGTAAAGAAGCTGTTAACATTGGAACCAAGTTGGTCAATTATCAGGTAAGAGCATTAGAAGTAGCTAGTAATATTGGTACATCAACAGCAACTACAAATCCAGCGGGAGCATCATCATGAACTCTTGGTTAAAGTTGCAACTACTGGTAAAATCATAAAATTTGTACAAGAAGTTTATGAGTTATATCTAGGTACTAAGTGGATAAATGCTTTTAATTATATCAAAGTTTTTTATATAAATCTGTAATTATGTTCTTATTAGTTTTTAGCTTTTAAAAATTTTTCATTAGTTGATCAACTAATATTTTTTACTAATGTATCATTTACGGTTCTATTGCGGTCAAAATCTTTTTTTATTAGTTTATTTTTATTAGTTTATTTTTTTTATTAGTTTATTTAATTATATTATTACCATTGTACTGTTACTAAACAATTATTTTTACTAAATACTACTAACTTCACATTAAAAAACAGTTAATTTTTCCTTCGAACTCGATTTAAAATATTCAAATATCTTATTTAAGTTACTATACTATTTGCTATCCATCTAATTATCACTCATTGACTTAGCGTATAGTCAATTAATTTCATCACTATAATCACGGTATAATTTTTGTTTTGTTCCTATATTTGTTTTAATTGTTGTTGATAGTGATCCAAATACAGTTGCTGTTCCAAAAGCTGTTGGTAATAGGTATGGTAAATCTTTGCCTGTTAATGCAATTGATGTTCTTGTTGCAGTAGTTGATATTAATTTTAAAACAATTTCCCTTGTTTCAGCTATGTTAATATAAATTTTATTCCTGCTCAATTTCTTTCTGTGATTCGATGTTTAATTTTCATTTTAAATATTCATGACTTTTATGATTTTAATTTGTCATCAAATTTATTTATGGCTCTGATTTTCTGATTGATCAATGGCTTGATAAATCTTGTAAGATTTCTGAAAACAAATTTTTCACATGGTGCTGTTGGTTGTGTAATTTTCTCTAGGAGAAAAATTACTTTCAATTTTGTTCACATTGAAATTCCTGATTTTTTCTTAAAGCAACTCTAATCTTGATTGTTCTTTGTTGTCTGTTTTCAATTATTTTTTCAACTGTGTTAGCATCAACTGAAGAGGTGGGAAATGAAAAATATTTTTATTTAATTGACTTGTTATTATTTCTTGTAGTTTTCATATGAAACAAGTTTCTATTTCTAATTAATTAATTGATTTTATTATCGGATTATATTAAGTTTTTTCCCAATATTCTTTACTTACAGCGTCGGTAACATTAGTACGAAAAGTTAAGTTTCTAACAAAAAATTTATTGTTCATGTCAATACTTTCATTTCCATTATCTTCTAAGATTATTTGATTTGTTTTATTTGCTGTCAAAGTGTTGGAGACTACAGCTGCTATGAGTTTTTTCACGAGATTTATCATGAATTTCAAATGCTAAAAAAAGGTAGGCATTTTTCTAATGAAACAGTGATGTTAAAATAATGAAAAACGGCTGGGTAATTGATAATGAGTTAATAAATTAAACATTTTTCTTCCATTTCCTAAAGATCTAGAAGCTGCTCTTAAAATCAAAATGTATTGTTACGTTAGGTAGTTTCAATTGTATGGAGTTTTTAATTATAGAGAAAGCTAAATTGTTTAGGTATAAAGCAATCTCTGATTACTTTGAAAAATAAATAGTTTGTACATATCACTATACAGACACTGATAGTATAGTTGTAATTGTAAATGTACCTATTGGTAGTACTAAGGAATAATAGATACAAAAGATTTGCAATTTATTGAGTGATACAGAATTATACGAGATGACGGAAGAATGAACTACCATTTGAGCATATTATAATCGCGTGTTTTGAAAAATCTAAGTCATGTTTTTCAAATGTCCTAAACAAAAGATAGAGAAGAAGTAAAAGGGTATTACTAACGCTTCAATAATGAGTCAAATTACAATAGGTGTTTATATAATCATTAAATTCCAAAATCTACCAAAAATGTGAACAACTATGCTCTTGAGAGAAGTGAACATAATTTAGAAAAACTCAACAATATAGATTTGCTATAGATTCACTCAATGATAATGGTATAAGAGATTTACGTTAGTTTTCACAACCAATTATCAACGAAGTTGCCATTTTTGTGGATTAGATTAACAAAAATTTAGCATAAATAACAAAAAGTCTCATTTTATTAGATGGAGTAATTTAGATTTAGCACGAGTATAAGGATTAGAGCCCGCCTTTGACAGTTGTAAATCCTAAATATTAATAAATATCTGTGAAGAAGGTCCTCTTATCTTCAAAGAAATTACAATTGTATTAAAAGAATTATTGGTTGCTTATTGTTTGCTGCATTAAATGCAACTGATGTTCTTGTTGCAGTAGTTGATATTAATTTTAAAAAAATTTCCCTTGTTTCAGCTATGTTAATATAAATTTTATTCCTGCTCAATTTCTTTCTGTGATTCGATCTTTAAGTTTCATTTTAAATATTGATGACTTTTATGATTTCAATTTGTCATCAAATTTATTTATGGCTTTGATTTTCTGATTGATCAATTGCTTGATAAATCTTATAAGATTTCTTTAAACAAATTTTTCACATGGTGCTGTTGGTTGTGTAATTTTCTATAGGAGAAAAATTATACAGACACTGATAGTATAGTTGTAATTGTAAATGTACCTATTGGTAGTACTAAGGAATAATAGATACAAAGGATTTGCAATATATTGAGTGATACAGAATTATACGAGTTGACGGAAGAATGAACTACCAGTTGAGCATATTATAATCGCGTGTTTTGAAAAATCTAAGTCATGTTTTTCAAATATCCTAAACAAAAGATAGAGAAGAAGTAAAAGGGTATTACTAACGCTTCAATAATGAGTCAAATTACAAAAGGTGTTTATATAATCATTAAATTCCAAAATCTACCAAAAATGTGAACAACTATGCTCTTGAGAGAAGTGAACATAATTTAGAAAAACTCAACAATATAGATTTGCTATAGATTCACTCAATGATAATGGTATAAGAGATTTACGTTAGTTTTCACAACCAATTATCAACGAAGTTGCCATTTTTGTGGATTAGATTAACAAAAATTTAGCATAAATAACAAAAAGTCTCATTTTATTAGATGGAGTAATTTAGATTTAGCACGAGTATAAGGATTAGAGCCCGCCTTTGACAGTTGTAAATCCTAAATATTAATAAATATCTGTGAAGAAGGTTCTCTTATCTTCAAAGAAATTACAATTGTATTAAAAGAATTATTGGTTGCTTATTTTTGCTGCATTAAATGCAACTGATGTTCTTGTTGCAGTAGTTGATATTAATTTTAAAACAATTTCCCTTGTTTCAGCTATGTTAATATAAATTTTATTCCTGCTCAATTTCTTTCTGTGATTCGATTTTTAATTTTCATTTTAAATATTCATGACTTTTATGATTTCAATTTGTCATCAAATTTATTTATGGCTTTGATTTTCTGATTGATCAATTGCTTGATAAATCTTGTAAGATTTCTTTAAACAAGTTTTTCACATGGTGCTGTTGGTTGTGTAATTTTCTATAGGAGAAAAATTACTTTCAATTTTGTTCACATTGAAATTCCTGATTTTGTCTTAAAGCAACTCTAATCTTGATTGTTCTTTGTTGTCTGTTTTCAATTATTTTTTCAACTCTGTTAGCATCAACTGAAGAGGTGGGAAATGAAAAATATTTTTATTTAATTGACTTGTTATTATTTCTTGTAATTTTCATATGAAACAAGTTTCTATTTCTAATTAATTAGTTGATTTTATTACTGGATGTTATTAAGTTTTTTCCCAATATTCTTTACTTACAGCGTCGGTAACATTAGTACGAAAAGTTAAGTTTCTAACAAAAAATTTATTGTTCATGTCATCACTTTCATTTCCATTATCTTCCAAGATTATTTGATTTGTTTTATTTGCTGTCAAAGTGTTTGAGACTACAGCTGCTATGAGTTTTTTCACGAGATTCATTATGAGTTTCAAATGCTAAGAAAAGGTAGGCATTTTTCTAATGAAACAGTGATGTTAAAATAATGTTTAAGTGATGTTAAAATAAGTCATGTTTTTCAAATATCCTAAACAAAAGATAGAGAAGAATTAAAAGGGTATTACTAACGCTTCAATAATGAGTCAGATTACAATAGGTGTTTATATAATCATTAAATTCAAAATGAACCAAAAATGTGAACAACTATACTCTTGACAGTAGTGAACATAATTTAGAAAAACTCAACAATATAGATTTGCTATAGATCCACTCAATGATAATGGTATAAGAGATTTACGTTAGTTTTTACTACCAATTATCAACGAAGTTGCCATTTTTCTGGATTAGATTAACAAAAATTTAGCATAAATAACAAAAAGTCTCATTTTATTAGATGGAGTAATTTAGGTTTAGCTCTAGTATTAGGATTAGAGCCCGCCTTTGACGGTTGTAAATCCTAAATATTAATAATTATCTGTGAAGAAGGTTCTCTGATCTTCAAAGAAATTACAATTGTATTAAAAGAATTATTGTTTGCTGTGTCGAATTTTAAAATATTTAAATAATGCAACTTCAAAAAGTGTAAATTAATTCTTTTTGTGTAATTGGTAGCCCTTTATCTGGTACGTAAAACTATTTTTGGTTCTATTGCGGTCGCAATTATAAATATCCTGAAGTTAAAAGTACAAATTGTAAAGAAACAAATCAGTGACAGTTCCTGATGCAGTTATTGAAATAATTTTATATTCTTTTTAATGTTTTTCTGTTTTTACTTTTCTATTAGTTTATCTACTTATATTATTACCATTGTACTGTTACTAAACAATTATTATTACTAGATACTACTAACTTTACAATAAAAAACACTTAATTTATCATTCAAACTCAATTCAAAATATTTAAATATCTTTTTTAAGTTACTATGCTTTTTGTTATCCATTTCATTATCACTCATTGACTTAGCGTATAGTTAATTAAGTTTATCACTAAAATCACTTTATAATTTTTGTTCTTATTTTTGTTTTAATTATTGTTGATAGTGATCCACATACAGTTGCTGTTCCAAATGCTGTTGGTAATATGTATGGTAATTCTTTGCCTGTTATTGCAACTGATGTTCTTGTTGCAGTAGTTGATATTAATTTGAAAACAATTTCCCTTATCTCAGCTATGTTATTATAATTTTTATTCCTGCTCAATTTTTTTCTGTGATTCGATGTTTAATTTTCATAATAAATATTCATATCTTTTATGATTTTAATTTAACAATAAATTTATTTATCGCTTTGATTTACTGATTGACCAATTGCTTGGTAAATGTTGTTAGATTTGTGTAAACAAATTTTTCACATGTTGCTGTTTATTGAGTCAATTTCTATAGGAGAGAAATTACTTTCATTTTCGTTCACATTGAATTTCTTGATTATTTCTTAAAGCAACTCTAATCTTGATTGTTCTTTGTTGTCTGTTTTCAATTATGTTTTCAACTGTGTGAGCATCAACTGAAGAGGTGGTAAATGGAAAAAAATTTTTTTATTTAATTGACTGGTTGTAATTTCTTGTAGTTTTCATATGAAACAAATTTCTATGTCTACTTATTTAATTGATTTTTTTATCGGATGGTATTAAGTTGTTTCTTAAGTTTTTTTTTGCTGTTAAATGGTTTTGTGGTGATAATCCTAATTGTTTTGTCTGGTTGAATCTGTTTCTTGTCCTCTAAATTTCGAAAAATGCCGAGTGATTCTAGAACTTTGCTGTACTTTTCAAAATAAAATTTAGTTCATGAAGTTTGCCTTCTTTTTTTTAACCATTAAAATCTTCTATTTTATATGATGGTGGTTGTGTTCATAGAAATGCTTTAATTTTAAATACTTCTTTATCCCAATTAAATGTATTCCAATTAAAAGGAATTACGATTATCAGCATTTATTACTTAAATATCAACTTTAAATTTTGATGTAGTTTTGTTTGCAGGTGTGGTTTTTATGGATATATGAATGTTGCTATTACAACTTACAATAGCATCATTAAAATGTTCATCTAATTACCTTATCCATTTGTAATTATTGGTTTATTAATTATGTGTGGTGATGGTCTGATAAATCTATATTAATACAGCTTTCAATATTAATACATCTATATATAAATCTATAAATACAGCTTTCAAATCACTAAATGATGAGTACAATTTCTGCTTCAAAAAAGATTAACTTTTTTAAAACTCACTACCTCTATCAACCCATAATTTTTCTGGTTTTCTACCTTCTAGTAGAGTTGTTTTAAAAACAATTGTTTTGGATTGTTTTGATATATCTTTGACGGTTAATATTATATATTTATTTTATTTACTTAACAATCACTTATCAGTTAACTAAGCTAACCATGTTTCTAACCTAATTTCTGGGTTAAAAACTTCTTTAGCTTGTTGTTGTTGTTGTTGTTGTTGCTGTTGTTTTTGTGGTTGTTGTTGTTGTTGTTGTTGTTGTTGTTGTTGTTGTTGTTGTTGTTGTTGTTATTGTTGTTGTTGTTGTTGTGTAATGACTTAGCTATTTACCAAATTTAAATATATAATAATCAAAACCTTATTGAGTAATAGCATTCGTTTTGATTAGTTGCTAAGATAATTTTAATTTCTCATCATGTAACCCATGATTTTTTAAATTTTTTCCGGTACAGGTAACTCAAATAGCTCAACTGAATCATTTGGGTTAGTGTTTGTCAATTCTGAAGCCAGAACCCTAGGGTTTACTAAAAAATTTTTTGTTCCGCTTCTATTTATTTTCCTATCAACTGTATTGTATTCATGGTTTATATCTTTAGGGCAATCTTCTATGGTATCTTTTACTAAATTCTTTTACTAGATAAGAAAATTTATAAATTTTTTGTCTTATGACATATTCATTACCTCTTAACATGATTGCATTTGAAAATAGTTGGACATTAACACCATTAATTTCAGCTTTGCCTTATAATATCTCTTGTTCGTATAATCCGCAATTGAATATTACGCTGAGAGTTTGCTTTTAATGAAACTTCTGGATCTTTTCCGTTTGTGCCCCCCCCAGCTTAGTGGGTGCATATTATTTGCAACCCCCAGATGCACGTGCAATATTTTTACATAATGATTTACTATGTAATGAAACGTGCTCTGTAACTGGGGGAGCATAACGTACTGGGGGGCACAAACGGAAAAGATCCAAACTTCTATTGTTTCATAGGGTGTCATAGATATAAAACCATCATCGTCTTTTATCTGTAAAGGTTCATTAAAGGCTAACATGTGTTGGATGGTTTATTTTAACCAAATTACATGCGTGTTACTTTGTTCTATATAAAAAGATTTATAAAATTTGTTTCATATATGCAGCGATAAAAAGAGGAACGAATATGAAAAAATAAATATGTTCATTTTTGATACAAATTTGATATCAATAACAAAAATACAATTAAATCACAGTTTACAATTTTTTTCCATAACGTTAAAGCAAAAGCAAAAAGAAACACTTAACATATGACTCCATTGAATATTCGGATCTTTTCCGTTTGTGCCCCCCCCGTACGTTATGCTCCCCCCGTGACAGAGCACGTGTCATTACATAGTAAATCATTATGTAAAAATATTGCACGTGCGTCTGGGGGTTGCATATAATTTGCACCCACTAAGCTGGGGGGGGGGGCACAAACGGAAAAGATCCGAATATTCAATGGAGTCACATGTTACGTGTTTTTGTTTTTGTTTTAACGTTATGGAAAAAAATCTTTAAACGGTGATTTTAGTGTATTTTTGTTATTGATATCAAATTTGTATCAGAAATGAACATATATATTTTTTCATATTCGTTCATCTTTTCACCGCTTATTTCCAGACTTTTAACCTGCTATTGACTTTCCGGGCCTTGCAACTCAACTATGCTGGTCTGATACTAGTTCCGACTGTTTTATATTTGGTTGGTTCTCGGATCTGTCCCCCAATCATTTTATGCACTCACCACCCCCCCCCCAAGTTACAGATCACGTGCCACTACATAGTAAATCATTATGTAAAAAAAATGCTCGCGCATTTGGGGGGTGCAAATAATATGCACACCTTAAACCCCTAAACAAAATGGAAAAATCCTGCCCGGGCCGAGGAATGGCGGTGATTTTTCCGACTTGTTAACGCTAGTTGCCGCTGATCTTACATATTTAGCGTTGAATTTAGCGTAGATGTTACATATTTAGCGTAGAATTTAGCGTAGATCTTACATAATTAGCGTTAAATTTAGCGTAGATCTTACGTATTTTTGCGTTGAATTTAGCGTTGATCTTAAAAAAATCAAAGCCTCCACTTGAACTATTAAACTCCAGTTGAGTTTGGGACTCGAACTGCTCACTTCCTGTTTGCTTGTCGCCTCTTCTACCATTGTGCCACAGTACCTTGGTTTCTATAAGAGCCGCAATTCTTATAAAGCGTACATCTTAAATATTTTGCGTTGAAATTAGCGTAGATCTTACATAATTTGCGTTGATCTTGCGTAGTATTTAACTTAGCATATTAAACGCATTTACCATGTGAGGAGTACTGGGAAAAATTTAAATTTTTTAAAAAATTTTGAAAAAAATTTGAATTCCAAAAATTGTCTGAAACGGTTTTTGCACCGTAAGAGAGCACTCAAAGGTTATTTTTTGCTGACTTCATTTTTCTCACTTGTGCAGCATAGGGATCGAAACAGTAAAAAAAATAATTTTTCGAAAAAAAACTTGAAAAATTTGAAATCGTATCATGGTCTGACTTGGATTTTGCACTATAAAAGAGCACTAAAAATGATTTTTTTCTGACCTCATGTTTCTCACCTTTGCAGTATTGGGTTTGAAACAGTGAAAAAAAATGATTTTTTGAAAAAAAACTTGAAAAAGTTCTGAAATTATAAAATGGTCTGAAATGGATTTTGCACTACAAAAGAGCACTAAAAAGTGATTTTTTGCTGACGTCACTTTTCTCACTTGTGCAGTATAGGCGGTCGAAACAGTAAAAAAATTAAATTTTTGAAAAAACTTAAAAAGTTTGAAATCGTAAAATGGTCTGAATTGGATTTTGCACTATTAAAGAGCACTAAAAATGATTTTTTTCTGACCTCATGTTTCTCACCTTTGCAGTATTGGGTTTGAAACAGTGAAAAAAAATGATTTTTTGAAAAAAAACTTGAAAAAGTTCTGAAATTATAAAATGGTCTGAAATGGATTTTGCACTACAAAAGAGCACTAAAAAGTGATTTTTTGCTGACGTCACTTTTCTCACTTGTGCAGTATAGGCGGTCGAAACAGTAAAAAAATTAAATTTTTGAAAAAACTTAAAAAGTTTGAAATCGTAAAATGGTCTGAATTGGATTTTGCACTATAAAAGAGCACTAAAAATGATTTTTTTTCTGACCTCATGTTTCTCACCTTTGCAGTATAGGGTTCGAAACAGTGAAAAAAACTGGTTTTTTGAAAAAAAACTTGAAAAAGTTCTGAAATCGTAAAATGGTCTGAAATGGATTTTGCAATATAAAAGAGCACTAAAAAGTGATTTTCTGCTGACTTCACTTTTTTTACCTGTGCAGTATAGAGGATCGAAACAATAAAAAAAATTAGGTTTTTGAAAAAAAACTTTGAAAAACTTTGAAAAAATAAAAATTGGAAATCGTAAAATGATCTGAATTGGATTTGCACTAGAAAAGAGCACTAAAAGTGATCTTTTTCCTGACCTCATGTTTCTCACCTATATATTATAGGGGTCGAAACAGTGAAGAAATTGACTTTTTAAAAAACAACTTGGAAAACTTTTGAAATCGTAAAGTGGTCTGAAATGGAATGGAAAGATTAGCGTTGAATGCGTTGAATTTATGTAAGATCAACGCTAAATTCAACGCTAAATATGTAAGATCTACGCTAAAATTCAACGCTAAATATGTAAGATATACGCCAAAATTCAAAGCAAAATTATGTAAGATTAGCGTTGAATGCGTTGAATTTATGTAAGATCAACGCTAAATTCAACGCTAAATATGTAAGATCTACGCTAAACTTCACCGCTAAATATGTAATATCTACGCCAAAATTCAACGCAAAATTATGTAAGATCAGCGGCAACTAGCGTTGACAAGTCGGAAAATTCACAAAAATTTTCTTACATAATTTTGCGTTGAATGCGCTGAATTTGAAGACAAAAATTAAACGCATTCAACGCAAAATTATGTAAAAAAATGGCGGTGATTTTTCCGACTTGTTAACGCTAGTTGCCGCTGATCTTACATATTTAGCGTTGAATTTAGCGTAGATGTTACATATTTAGCGTAGAATTTAGCGTAGATCTTACATAATTAGCGTTAAATTTAGCGTAGATCTTACGTATTTTTGCGTTGAATTTAGCGTTGATCTTAAAAAAATCAAAGCCTCCACTTGAACTATTAAACTCCAGTTGAGTTTGGGACTCGAACTGCTCACTTCCTGTTTGCTTGTCGCCTCTTCTACCATTGTGCCACATTACCTTGGTTTCCTTAAGAGCCGCAATTCTTATAAAGCGTAGATCTTAAATATATTGCGTTGAATTTAGCGTAGATCTTACATAATTAGCGTTGAATTTAGCGTAGATCTTACATATTTTTGCGTTGAATTTAGCGTTGATCTTACAAAAAATCAAAGAGTCCACTTGAACTATTAACCTCCAGTTGCCTTTGGGACTCGAACTGCTCACCTCCTGTTTGCTTGTCGCCTCTTCTACCATTGTGCCACAGTACCTTGGTTTCCTTAAGAGCCGCAATTCTTATAAAGCGTAGATCTTAAATATATTGCGTTGAATTTAGCGTAGATCTTACATAATTAGCGTTGAATTTAGCGTAGATCTTACATATTTTTGCGTTGAATTTAGCGTTGATCTTACAAAAAATCAAAGCGTCCACTTGAACTATTAACCTCCAGTTGCCTTTGGGACTCGAACTGCTCACCTCCTGTTTGCTTGTCGCCTCTAAAACCATTGTGCCACAGTACCTTGGTTTCTTTAAGAGCCGCAATTCTTATAAAGCGTAGATCTTAAATATTTTGCGTTGAAATTAGCGTAGATCTTACATAATTTGCGTTGATCTTGCGTAGTATTTAACTTAGCATATTAAACGCATTTACCATGTGAGGAGTACTGGGAAAAATTTAAATTTTTTAAAAAATTTTGAAAAAAATTTGAATTCCAAAAATTGTCTGAAACGGTTTTTGCACCGTAAGAGAGCACTCAAAGGTTATTTTTTGCTGACTTCATTTTTCTCACTTGTGCAGCATAGGGATCGAAACAGTAAAAAAAATAATTTTTCGAAAAAAAACTTGAAAAATTTGAAATCGTATCATGGTCTGACTTGGATTTTGCACTATAAAAGAGCACTAAAAATGATTTTTTTCTGACCTCATGTTTCTCACCTTTGCAGTATTGGGTTTGAAACAGTGAAAAAAATTGATTTTTTGAAAAAAAACTTGAAAAAGTTCTGAAATCGTAAAATGGTCTGAAATGGATTTTGCACTACAAAACAGCACTAAAAAGTGATTTTTTGCTGACGTCACTTTTCTCACTTGTGCAGTATAGGCGGTCGAAACAGTAAAAAAATTAAATTTTTGAAAAAACTTAAAAAGTTTGAAATCGTAAAATGGTCTGAATTGGATTTTGCACTATTAAAGAGCACTAAAAATGATTTTTTTTCTGACCTCATGTTTCTCACCTTTGCAGTATAGGGTTCGAAACAGTGAAAAAAATTGGTTTTTTGAAAAAAAACTTGAAAAAGTTCTGAAATCGTAAAATGGTCTGAAATGGATTTTGCACTATAAAAGAGCACTAAAAAGTGATTTTTTGCTGACTTCACTTTTTTCACCTGTGCAGTATAGAGGATCGAAACAATAAAAAAAATTAGGTTTTTGAAAAAAAACTTTGAAAAACTTTGAAAAAGAAAAATTGGAAATCGTAAAATGATCTGAATTGGATTTGCACTAGAAAAGAGCACTAAAAGTGATCTTTTTTCTGACCTCATGTTTCTCACCTATATATTATAGGGGTCGAAACAGTGAAGAAATTGACTTTTTAAAAAACAACTTGAAAAACTTTTGAAATCGTAAAGTGTTCTGAAATGGAATGGAAAGATTAGCGTTGAATGCGTTGAATTTATGTAAGATCAACGCTAAATTCAACGCTAAATATGTAAGATCTACGCTAAAATTCAACGCTAAATATGTAAGATCTACGCCAAAATTCAAAGCAAAATTATGTAAGATTAGCGTTGAATTCGTTGAATTTATGTAAGATCAACGCTAAAATTCAACGCTAAATATGTAAGATCTACGCCAAAATTCAACGCAAAGTTATGTAAGATTGGCGTTGAATGCGTTAAATTTATGTAAGATCAACGCTAAATTCAACGCTAAATATTTAAGATCTACTCTAAACTTCACCGCTAAATATGTAATATCTACGCCAAAATTCAACGCAAAATTATGTAAGATTAGCGTTGAATGCGTTGAATTTATGTAAGATCAACGCTAAAATTGAACGCTAAATATGTAAGATCTAGGCCAAAATTCAACGCAAAATTATGTAAGATTAGCGTTGAATGCGTTGAATTTATGTATGATCTACGCTCAGGCGTAGATCTTACATAAATTCAACGCATTCAACGCCAATCTTACATAATTTTGCGTTTTTTTAGCGTTGACACCTCGGCCCGGGTGGTCGTTGTATTTTTGAAACCTTGGTGTTTGATTAAACTACATTCTGAATTCATTCTTCAGTTAAATAGTTCATCTATAAATTGGATGCCTGCAAAATACTCGTCGTAATTTCACAACAGACACGTGCCAATTTCGGCACCACCTTCTACGCTGACTTCCATTGTCGAAAAGTCACTCAGGTTGGAAAAAACAATAGAAAATTGAATCAAAACATCAGAATTCAAAAATTGTAAGTTTAAAAAGGTATTAATTACTGTTACTATTGGAAATTTCTTTACCATTAGTTTCCATCATCCATTCTCATCAAACTATATTGGATCAAGAAAACGAGGAACATTTCTATTCAACAGTTAGGGCAGACTATAACAGACACAGAGGGAGACTTTCAAAGTAACTTTTCCGTTTGTGCCCCTCCAGTACATTATGCCCCCGCCCCCAGTTACAGAGCACGTGTCATTAAATAGTACATTATCATGAAAAAATATGGCACGTGCGTCTGGGGGGTGCAAATAATATGCACCCACTAAACTTGGGGGGGGGGGGGGCACAAACGGAAAAGATCCCTTTCAAACTTGGCCTCACGCCGGGCAATTTCGGTCAATTTGTCCTGAGGCTCTACAGTTGAACTAATAATGAGCATAATCTGAGATCAGACCTTCCTGTTTCTGCGACACTTTCTGGGTCGAATAACTCTCCCGCTGTTGTCTCCCTCAGTTCATTGCATTGATAATTATTTAAAAATGACAGGGGCGCTCAGCTGATAAGGGGGGGGGGGGTGGCGGCTGGGAGTATAGGGGGGGGGGGGGGGTGGGTGTAATATCAGAGGCCGCTAAAACCTCAATTTGTCTGATTGGTGGCCGCTTTCTTTTTGCACGGTCCAAACTATTAAGTCTGAAAAATCTCAGCCTTTATCCCGTCATAGCTTTTGTCGCTCAGTTAGTATGTCACATAAAACTCAATGTGTTATTCTCACAAACAGAACAGATGTTGTCTTATAAAACGGATCTTTTCAATCCTCTCTTCCTGTTCAATAAGTGAGTTTTACCCACTCCCCCTGCATCGTATATGCTAAATTAATGACTTCCTATGCACTGATCCACTTGTTGTAAAGGCGAGCATGGAAGGGGTGGCGATGGGTCATAAAATATTGGGGGCCAATAACGGAGTAGATCCAGTAAAATTATTTGATCAAGTCAGAAATTGTTCCTCGGCATAAAACACAACCAGTGGAAAGCATCCGCAAGTTCAAAAAGAATGCCGAAGAAGGACAAACTGTCACCCAGGCCATCACGCAATGCCAGAGATGAGTCCAAGTCACCCATGTCTGGCAACTCCAAGTCCCCCAGACAAGGAACCACATCTGACCAGGACAAGTCCCCCAACAGGCTACAGCAGGGCAGTCTCAGAAGGGGAGGAGTATCTTCAGAGGCCGTTGATGAAGACGCCATTGCCAAATTTGAGAAAAGGGTTGGATAATAACTTCTTTCAACAAATGAACACACTATCAACACACAAACCCCTGTTTTTTTATTACGGAAATGTGGGTGAGGTGCACAACCCCAAAATTGTCTCTATGAGATGACTGGTACGCATATTCTTTATGTTCAATTTAAAATTGAACACCATTTTGGCATTTATTTTTCAGAATTGACTAGTAAATTACTTTCATAACCAGTAGGTTGAATTTTACAAGTCAGGTATAAAACATACCATCTATTTCCCCAGTAAAATATTTTAAATCAAAATAAGGGTTCCGTGTTCTGCTAAACAAAAATTGAGTCTTTCCCATCATCCCCCCCAACAGCTCATTGGTCAGATAACCTATTACCCCCATCATTGTGAATATACCATAATGGGGGCTATAATTTTGTGGGGGCGCTTTAATGCTATAATTTCGCTTCAATGCTGTAATTTTGGGCTATATTTTCGTGGGGGAAAGAACCTGAGGATCTATTCTGTTTTGGCCTCCCCCAGTGTTTTTTACCGCCCCTCTGTTGCAAATTACATGTTGTTATATAGCACGTTACTATGCAAAAAAGTAGCACGTGCGCCCTGGGGGCCGTAAAAGAATTAAGCCCACTGAGCTGGGGGGTCAAAACAGAATAGATCCGGCCCTTAAATTTAACGGTTAAGTCATTTACACTACTCAGGTCTTTTACTAGATAGTGCGAAAAATAACTGCTTCATTACTTTGGAGAAACAATTAAGCTGGGCTGTGAAGACGTGCTTCAATCGCAAAAAGTACGACAGTTTTTCTGATCTGAAACTAAAACATCAAATTCTCTCGATAAAGTTGGAAAAAAGTACTAAATTAACATATGAAACTTACCAGAAACCAGCTTCCAGTTGTTGAAAAACTACATATATCAACATCAAATCTAGCGAACCAACAATACTGCTTCAAGCACAAAAAAAACACAACTATACCAGAAAAACGCTATCCTGAATATCGGCGAAATCTTTCACATCAAATTTCTTAATATAACTTTTTTTTGAAAAACTGATAATGGATCCAAGATCATAAGTTATAAAGCAGCATCTTCAAATGTTTTTCTCTCATTTATTGAATAAGGCGTCGTACGGCAAGGCGTCTTGGAAATGTTTAGGTTTTCATGGTAACACTGTCGTTTTTGATTTATTCGTTATTTACCTGCTCTGACCTACACTGCCTACTAAAGTTGTTTCTGTTGATAACTTAATGGCAATTCAATTTGTTTTTTTTTCGAAAAGCTACATTAGTTTTTTGGGAAAATAGTACATAGTTTTTGAAAGGAAAACAAACTGAATAATGCATTTTTTGCAATGCTAAGGGGAGTAGGGCCATTACATTTAAGCTACATGGCAATCAACTAATCACTCAATCAACTAGTATGGTAACAAACTCCAGCTGCCATAACTGCTTCATCTTAGGAGTTGAAAAACTTCATAAGACTTTTGGCAGTTTTCCAACCGTTTTTTAAGTTGTACTGCTCTGGTGCAAAGCCCTTTAGTGTTCCTCCGGTGCTGCCTCTGCATGTACCGAAGCAAAAAAAGTTCCGAATTCTCAAAAAAGCAGACTTATGAAAAGACTAAGGGCGGACCCATGAAAAGACTTTAACTCGACTTTGTTGGTTATGAAAAGACTAATAATGAACCCATGAAAAGACCTTGCTCTATTTGGTCATGAAAAGACTTTAGCTGGACCCATGAAAAAAACCTGAGCTGGACTTTAACTAGTTGTTGGACCGTGTAATTATAGTCAGTGTTATGGCCCCCGCCACTAGAATTTTAGGGTCTTTCCCATTATAGCCCCCCCCCAACTTTGTGGTCAGATAACCTATAGCCCCCCAAACATGAAAAATATACCATGATGGGGGGCTATAATTTCATGGGGGCTATAATGGGAAAGACCCGAATTTTAACGTCTTTTCGTGAGTGTGCACCTAAACCTGGGTGGTGTTGTGTGTTGAAGACGTTCCCTAAGTCAGCAGAGGAGAAGGGAGCTCTGTGCAAAGCATTGGACAGCAACATTCTCTTCCGCTATTTGGACGAAAACACCAGAAGTGACATTTTCGAAAGCATGGAACCCAAGACGTTTAAACAAGGAGAGGAAATAATCACCCAAGGTCTGTAACTCTAAACATTCTACAACACCGTCTCATTGTTTTTTGGTCCCCTATTATTGCGTGTTGTTCACTAAGGCACTATAGTGCCTAGAGTGAACAACACGCAATAATAAGGGACATATATGGCCAGTAAAGCAGGGGGAGGCTCAATAGACATGCATGTTGTTAGTTGAGACAGATTGGAATCATGAGTTATGCAAAAAGCGCACAGAATGCTGAAATCGCATCTCCCGTTTAGTTGGAGAAATTTTTTTCTGGGGAGAAAATGCTCTTCACGTTGTACCAATTATCTTAAGAGAAAGAGTTTGATGTTGTTACAATGTCAATTCGGTTCAAACAAGATATTTTAAAAGACAAAAAAGAAATCGCTATCACAATTAAAATTTGTTTTTCTAAATTAGGTTTATACGAAGGCAAGACAGAAAAAGTTGAGCTACCGGACTATGATTTTGACAAAACTGAGTTTTCATTCAGACATATAACGAGAAAACAACTGTTTACTGTAATTGATCAATTACCACAAAACAAAGCAGCGGGTCCTGGATTACTTACTACGTGGTCCTTCAAGTGTAGCAAAATGTCTATTGGAACACATCTACAGTTTGCAATAAACGAATGCATATCAAAAAATGTTTTTCCCGATGTACTTAAAAAAGCATATGTAACTCCAATTTACACAAAAGGTGATCCACTGAAAGCAGAAAACTACCGACCAATTTCAGTTACAACGACTCTTGCAAAAATTTTTGAAAGACTTTTGCTCCAACAAATGCTAGAACATGTTGAAAAGTATGAAATAATCAATAAAAATCAGTTTGGGTTTCTGAAAAGAAAATCTTCGAATGATACAGTAATATCGTTGACAGAATCAGTGACCAGTTTGTTAGAAGAAAACGAAACCGTTGTTAGTATTTTCTTGGATTTGGCCAAAGCTTTTAACTCAATATCTCACAAAACTTGTCGCGAAAAATTGCAAAATATGGATTGAGTACGGAATCAATTGCAATGCTAGAATCGTTTTTATCTAACAGAAAACAATGCGTAAAGAACGGCATTGAATATTCGAACTGGGTGACAATCAATCACGGAGTACCTCAAGGAACAGTTCTCGGACCTTTAATTTTTATACTTGATATCAACGATTTCCCAGAAAAAATGAAAAAAAGAGAGGACGTTTTACAGTTTGCAGATGACACATGCATTATTTGTCATTCCAAATCTGATGAAAATCTTTTATGCGAAATTAACAGTGTATTTGAAAATACTGACAGTTATGTTAGGCAAAATATGCTAACCTTAAACAGAGATAAAACAGAAATTGTGATTTTTTTCAAAAAATGGTGGATCAAAAATTGAAAAATTTCATTATTATGGAATTTTCATAGAGCCAAAAACAAGTTGTCGTTATTTAGGTATAATGATTGATAACAATCAAAATTTTGATATTCAGCTAAACAAAACGTTAGCAAAAATGGCAAATGCTATGAAGTCAATTTACTTAGTAAGACATTTTCTACCATTAAAAGCAAGGATCGGGCTGTTTAAATCACTTGTTTTCTCCCATCTCAATTTCAGTGCCATTTTTTTTCAATCGTTGTCGGTTAAGTCACTTCAGAGAGTTAATAGACAAATAAATTGGAGAATAAAGGTTTGCCACCTGCACAAAAAGTTTGACAGCGCAAGAGATCTATTATTGAAAGACAAATTTTTACCAGCAGAGCTTTTCATTAAAAACGTTTCTCTTCTTAAATTTTTTGACCTCCTCTCACAATATAAAGAGAGCAGTCGAGAAACCAAAAACTCCTCATTCAAGATTTTTGAAAAGTACGAACTGACCAATAACTCCAGAACTCTCCAGTACTTTCCAAAGATGGAGTGACAGATCACTGATTAGAAATTTTTCTAGGAAGTTGAATAATTTGCCAATTGAAATCCAAAAAGAGAAAACTAAAAATAAATTTAAGGAAAAGCTAAGCAGTGAAATGGTCAAACTGCATGAACGTGTTTCAATAGATAGACAAATAAGAGGCTTTAGAAATTTGTTCTACTGAAGTATAAAGACCAAACTATTCATATATTTACGAGGCGATTTTGAAAATGTAAATATTTAACCAAACGTTTTTGTTGTGGTTATAACTTTAAATTTACATTTTTGAAGATTAAAAAAAATACCCAGGTTAAGGTGGCCAGACCGAAGTGACCTCTGATAACGCCATCTTCGAGCGCACACATGTTCTCGGTGCCTACGAGTTGCATGGTAATGAAAAGGCTTCGAACGCACTTCTGTCTGGACAATGATCAGGAAATTGTTTTGTCAGAGGTCACTTGGGTCTTGGACGGTCTGATCAGAGGCAATTTCGAGCGCTCACTAGTCTGTTCGGCGGCCGATTCGAGCGCAAATTAGTCTGATCAGGGGAAGTTTTCCTACGCACTTTGTTCTGATCAAAAGACGTTTTGAACGCACGATGATCTGATCAGAGGAAGTTTTGAACGCATCTGATCAGAGGACAATTCAAACGCAATTTATTTTGATCAGAGGACGTTTTGAGCGCACTTCGGTCTGATCAGAAGACGTTTGGAACGCACTTTAATCTGACCAGCGGACGTTTCGAACGCACGATGATCTGATCAGAGGACGTTTCGAGCGCACTTTATTCTGATAAGAGGACGTTTCGAACGCACAAGAGTCTGATCTGAGGACCTCTCGAACGCATATTTTTCTGAACAGAAGACGTTTCGAACGCTTGATAGTCTAATCAGAGGGCGTTTCGAACGCACTGTAGTCTGATCAGAGGACGTTTCGAACGCACATTAATCTGATCAGAGGACGTTTCGAACGCGCGGTAGTCTGATCAGAGGACGTTTCGAAAGCACAAGAGTCTGATCTGAGGACCTCTCGAACGCATCTTTTTCCGAACAGAAGACGTTTCGAACGCATGATAGTCTAATCAGAGGACGTTTGGAACGCACCTTAATCTGATCAGAGGACTATTTTTTTTCTCTGACGTCTAGAAAACCTTCTTGTTAGGTGCGGCTTCTTCGTGGGCCTCAGGAGTGCACCCTTTCTATTCATCAAAGCAACTACAATTCTCATGAACACGTTAAGACTTTTCCCAGCGGCCTTTGCTTGCGGCACCTTTTTTTGTTCAGGCGCCTTCCACACTCCCCTTTGCTTGCTCCCTTCTTGGTTTTTAAAAGTGTTTTTGGGAGTTTTTGTCTTTTTTGACGTCTAGAATGCCTTCTGGTTAGCTGCTGCACCTTCGTGAGCCTCAGTATTGCACCGTGTCTAGTCATCAACAAAACTAAAGATTTATGAATACGCAAACACTTTTTCTTCATTCTCCTGTGTACAACGGAATTACTTTAATTTTTCGGGTAATTTTACCTGAAAATTTTTACTTGAACCGTTTCAGGTACGTTTGCCTTACCTGATCTTTTCCTGAACACGCCTATTTCACCCTTAAATTTTCCGAATTTTGTTAGCTTTTATTTTAAGTTTACCTGAATAATTAAGGGAGCATCACCTGAACTTTTACCTGAGCAAACCTTACCTTGCCTTAAAAACATCTTAGTTTTTATTCCTTAATTTTCACGATAAATTTATCTTAACTAATATAATTTACCTTAAAAGTTCAGGTTAAATTTAAGGTATTTTTAAGGTGTATTTCAGGTAGTTTTTCAGGTATTTTGGCTTAAATTTTCAGTAATTTTTGAAAGTTTTTATGGTGAGTTCCACTAATTTTACCTTAACTGTTCAAGTGTGTTTTTCAGGTAAGCTTAAGGTATGTTCAGGTATAAATGCAAGTGTTGCCCTCTTAAGGTAGTTTTCAGGTAAATTTAACGTAATTTCAGGTAAGGTAAAACTACCTGAACGTATAAAGTAAGTTAAGGTGTTTTTTCAGGTAAATTTATCTGATTTTTTAATGAAAGCATGATAATTTTCTCATAGCATGAATTTCATCCCAACTCTATCTTTGAATAAACTGAAAAATTTTGAATAAACTGAATCACATGATATTTTATTTTCTCATATTTCTCAACATTCTCATTTTATTATATATTCGGTATACTGAACATACCGAATCTAAGAAACAGACGATTTCTTGCTTTTGAAACCGAGCATGCCGAACAAACCGAGCACCGCTAATTTCTTACGAAAAAATCAAACGGGAAAATCAAACATCCCAAATATTTCTTGGGATTTGTCGGTCTTCTGGGCTTGTAGAAACGCTATAAATTGATAAGCTTTAACCTTCGTGAAAGCTAGTTTTTTGTGAGAGAGCCCTAATGTGTAGTAAATTCAATCTTTTTATGCATCAATATCTCTTTTATTTGCTTTTGTGGCGCAGGAGACGAGGGTGACTACTTTTACCTCATTCACAAAGGAGATGTCGACGTAAGAATACCTCCAAGCTGCTGACACATAATTCTGTCTCTGTCTTCATGCCAGTTCTGGGTTCTTTCGCAAGTTTGAATCACGTGCTTTCTTTGGCGAAGAAAAAAGCTCTCTATTATGAGAGCGCCCGCGTTGAGAAATACCGACAAAAACGACGTACGAAGCGTCGGTTTCTATCGGTTTTTGTCGGTTTTTGCGTTTAAATATCGACGAAAACCGATCAAAACGACGGAAAAAACGTAAGGGCTTTGATCGGTTTTGGCGAAGTGAAACCGACAAAAACCGACAATTTCTTATGTTTGAATCCGACGAAATTCTCAACGCGGGAGGCACCAAGGTTGACCAAAGTTCAACACCTGTAGTTGTGACTATAAAGCCTTAAACGCAAAGTAATTTCGGTGCCAATTATTGATTAGTCCACGTTTATTAAAACAAAATGTCCTTTTTCAGGTGATTGTGAACAAGAAGAAAGTGAGTACCCTATCAGAGGGGGGCTACTTTGGGGAGCTGGCTCTGATTTACGGGACTCCCCGCTCTGCCACGTGTATTGTTAAGAGCAAAGAAGTCAAGACATTCAGACTGGACAGACAACACTATCGAATGCTACTCATGGTTGGTACATAAACTTAGAATATTTTTGCGAGAAAATATCTAGGCTCTCTCGATATAGTATAAGAATGTACTTTGTATAGTCTGAGATGGAACTTTGTATAGATCTACCAATATCCTCGACCTAAATTCGACCATGGCCAATATCGGTCAACATAAACCCGACCATGACCAATAGGTTACCCTAAAGTCAACCATGATCATTAAGGTCGACAGTAGTATGCTCATCTGCTATATGACTGGAGGGGGGGGGGGGGGTCCGGACCCCCCCCCCTTGCAAAGAACTTTACCACCGAAAAACTGATTTCTTGTTCCGAAAAGAAATTTTTACAGGAAATATAGCAAGTTTCGATACCTATTATAGACTTTAGGATTTTGTAAGTTCATGTTATATGGAATATGGGAATACAATTTTGGGAAACTGGATTTATTCTTGTCGCGGGTATATTTGGGATAAATTGAACTTTTATTAGATTTTGAAAGTGGGGAATTGTTTAAACTTGTCAAGTTTTGTTTACGGCGGGGAATTTCATGAGGAATTAAATCAAAGAGTGGTTGCCTCTTGGAAACTGTATTTCAAAACAAAAATAATTGGGCATGCGGTGTTTTTATGGATTTTGAAATTAATTTGCATTGGTTTGGAAAAGCGGTCCAATTAAGATAAAAGTAAATTTATGCCGGCAAATGCTGTCTGGAGCTTTAAATTTGGTTATGAAAATGAATCAGGGCCCTCTGTGAAGGAATTCAGTGGTTTGTTGATAAAAATTTGGAATACAGCCCTTTCTGTCTGGGAGTGCTAGTTAAGCGTGAAAACGCAAATTTGGGGCCCAATAAAGACACAATTCTCCTTCAACACTGAACCAACTGTTGGCTGCAATGTAATTTTACCAAACCCTAAAGTTTCTGATTGAAATGAACAAGTATAAATGTAAAAGTTGTGATCTCAATTTTGGAACTGACGAAGAAAAGTATAATCACTTTGTAAAACATCATATTAATCGCTATATAAAATACTGTCATAGATGTCAAAAACCCCTTTTTTGTTTCCCAGTTCTCAAAGCATACCTATCACAAAAAACACGTCAACCCTTTATATAGTTATCCGACCCTAGTTTCTGGTAAAATATTTGATCAAATTTGTCCATTTTGCAAACAAGTTTTTTTTTACAAGAAAGAGTTCGAAGATCATTTGAAATACAATTGTGCTTGTAAGGCCAGAGGGATATTCCGTCGGAAGACTGGACAACTTTTCTAAAGTAAGTTTTCTTTCAGCGTTTTGAACAAAAGACTATTGGTAATATTTTTTTTTGCATATCTTTTCACTTTCCGTTCTATAAAAGAAGTACTTTTTAATAATACAAAGGAAGTATATTACAATTAATCAGTGTCAGAATCATCAATATAGGCACGGGTGCGTTTAACTGAAATAACTGGAGATTCTTCGGTCTCAGACAGAGTTTCTAGTACCTGTTCAGAGTTTCTACAAACGAGACTTTCGCTTTCATTGAATAGGTTTCTGTTTACATTAGCTGATTTCTTTCTTCGTTTGCTTATATTTGCTAAAGTGGCACTGTCACTGCTGCTGGTAGAGTTATCGGGGCTTTCCTCAGCTTCGTTGAGAATGAAGGGGTTACTGATTTCTTGATTAGAGTCATCGCTTTGATCAGATAGGTTCGAAAGGTCGGCAACATCATTTAACTCCTCATTCGAATACGACGGTTGATGAAAGCCGGGATCAGGTGTTTCCCAGCCCGATGCTTCACCACCTTCGGGAAGTTCGAACATATTATAGGGTTCATTCAATTCCGTATCCCAGTCAGTTTTGACGCACCTTTTTTTCGTAATGTACTCGTCCCTCAACGAAAAGTGTCCAAATGGTAGTGTAGTTTTTCGGTCCGAGCTGATATATCTCTTGTCATCATATGCGCTTAGCGCAATTTTGTTGACACAAACAGTTTGTAATTGATGTTTTTCGGTGTTGA
>NC_134468.1:54064230-54142659 GCF_964194025.1 Convolutriloba macropyga
TTCTTACGAAAGAAAACATCGACATTGCTTGTTTAAATGAAGTCAAGAAATGGCAAAAACGTTTCGTACATGAGAAATATTTCATTGTAACAGAAGCAAAAGCAAGCAATTTTCATGGGTCTGTTATCATTGCAAAGAAGGGCATAAATGTCAAAGAGGTCAGACCAATCATATCAAGAAAAAACAAAAACGGACAAGCATTAGAAGTAATCGGTGTAAACTTGGAAACGCCAGTCATTGGAAATTTATGGATAATCAACGTTTACAATTCACCCAATCAAGACCTAAATACTGCCGAAATATTTGACAACAACTCCCGCAACGTATTCATATGTGGAGATTTCAATTCTCCTCATCAAGAGCTCAATTGTACATACAACACCGAAAACGGCGAAAAACTGCTGGAAATAATTGATGAAGGAAACTTCAAACTACTGAACAACGGCTATCCAACGTATCAATCTAATCAACACAAGAGCCAGAGCATGCTTGATCTACATTTCTGTAGTCTTTCAGTCCTTACGCATTTTGACAATTTTCAAGTATTAGAAGATTTCGGCAGCGACCACTCAGCGACACTTACCTCATTGAAATTGAAACTTCAAGTAGAATTCGATCTAAAATCAAAAGTTGATTTCAAGAAGTTCAGAAAACAAGCGAAAATCAACTACAAAAATTCCTGCTTGTACCCACCAAAATATCCAAACAAAGACAATCTGAATGAAACGAGCCATAAAATAATCGAGATTATTCATAAATCAATTGATCAGTCCTATGTAAATAAAACGAAACTTCAATTTAGTCCAGAGGTAATCAAACTAATCCAGCGAAAGAAAAAGATAAGGAGGCAACTAAAACGTGCAACAGATGACACTTTCTATCGTTTGAGAAAAGAAATCAATTTCTTGCAAAGAGAAATCAGAAGAGCATTCAAACGTTCCATTGAAAGACAAAACAGAAAATTAATTGAAACAGCGAAACAAGGAGGAATTAAGGGGTTCTGGAAAGCAATCAAAACCATCACCAGCGATAAACAACAGTCAAGCGGATCACATTCACAAATAACGTTTAAAAACAAAATTGCCGTAACTGACCTTGAAAAGTGTGAATTGTTCAAAAGCCTACTGAGTGAGACAAGGATAGAACACCAATACGAAAACGAAGATTTACAAAAGTACTTTCTCGAGACAGAACAAAGCATAAAACATCTATCAGAAACCGATCCAAAAGAAATAACTGCAGACATCTTCTTAAAAGTTGAAGATTTCAATGAAATTTTGAAAAATACAAGTAAATCATGCCCCGGGTCAGACAAAATAAGCTATCAGCTACTAAAGGCGCTACCAAAAAGCATTAAAGCTTTCATGTGCATAATTATTTCCAGCTCAATTAACAATTCTTACGTGCCATGCCCTTGGAAAGATTCACAAGTAACAATGATTCCAAAACCTCAAAAAGACAAAACGAAAGCAGAAAATTACAGACCAATTAGCATTACCAATTGTATCGCAAAGGTCTGTGAAACTGTTGTTAAAAATCTCATCGTAGACCACTGTGAAGCAAACAAAGTCTTTGGTCCACATCAAAGTGCATACAGAGCAAACAGATGCACAACCGATAATCTCCTTGTTTTGACTCAGCATGTAAGTGAAGCATACCAATGGTCAGAAATGGTGGGACTTGTCTGTCTTGATGTTGAAAAGGCTTTTGATGCGGTCTGGAGATTAGGTTTGATTGACAAATTGACTAAAATCGGAATACAGACAAAAATCATCAAATGGGTGAATTCCTTCCTCTCACAAAGAAATGTTTACGTGAAAATTAAGAATATGAGAAGCGAGAAGTTCTCACCAACAGCCGGGGTCCCCCAGGGTAGCGTTGTGGCGCCCATATTGTTCCTAATTTATGTCTCTAACACTCCAGAAACTCCAGCAGAAATTTCTCAGTTTGCAGATGACTTTGCAATGTTTTACAGGTCAAAGTCCAGTCAGTTAATACAAAGCAAACTCCAAGCCTCACTCAACACTCTCATAAAGTGGTGTGATAAGTTGAAAATCAAAATAAACCCGGCCAAAACAAAATACATGCTATTCAAAAACCCTTCGAAAAGACAAACAAATCTCAGTTTAAACATCAACGGAAAACAAATTGAGGAAGCGAAAACCATAAAATTCTTAGGAATAACCATGACACCACACCTAAACTGGAATGAACATTGTAAAGACATCATAAGCAGAGCAAACAAGCGAATATTCCAACTGCAGCGTCTAAGCAATCTCAATGTTGAGCAGGAGAGTTTACTTCTGCTATACAAGTCCTGGATCCGGCCCTTATTTCTATTTGCAAACGCTTGCTAGCTCAACCAATCGCAAACGGTCATATCAATCATGCGAAAAGCGCAAAACAGAGCACTAAGAATATGTTTAAGGAAACCCCGATGGTACAGCGTGCAAAAGTTACATGAAGAATCGAACTCACCCACTATAAGAAACATTCAGATACGGTTGGCGAAAGAATACATCAATCGCGCACAAAAGAACAAAATTGAAGCAATTATACGGCTTATAGAAAAGAAAAGGCAATGTCCAAAGAACAACTGCAAAAGCACGTTAGACTTTCTGATTTATTAGGCTTTTTGACAATCCAACCGCTTCTTCATATTTACTGATTTAAAAATCAGTGATCACCGACTAAGACCCAAAGGATCCTTCGAGTCAAAGTCAGGATCTAATCTAGGGTCAGGAAGCTTCTTCGATCCTTTTGAATCAGAATCAGAAGTTGCCCGCCGTTTCCTAGGCTTTAAAATGCGCTTCTGTCGCTTCCAAGCTCTATAAGCCTCCGAAAGTCCATCAGGTAACAGCCCCTCAAACAGAGGAAGCTTCTTTCGGGCAATCTGCCGGGAATCCCTGTTTCCGTCGCCGAAGCTTTCGAGAGGAATCACCCGAATCATGCCGCGAGGAAACTTCTCCTCTGGAGGAGGACTCTCGGGAGTAGTGCGTACAGACATTTTGTTACTCCCCTCAAGCCTGAATGCTCAGTATTTGTTAAAAAATACGATACAATTCGAAACCGGCAAACTTTGCACCAATGATTCTAAAGTATCTCAATTATGTATAACGAATTCAATTCAAAAATCGAGAGAAACTCATCAGCCACGGTAAATGAACCGAACCATAAAGACAATTCTCAAGCAGAGACGTGTGTATATTGGCGCAACACATAAGTATACTAAAAGAAAAACAAAGCGGGAGTTCGATCCCCCAATGCGCCGCAGCTGTCTCGAGCAACAAACAAAGCTGATTAATTCTCTAGTTTTAGTTTAATTTAATCTTTTTTTTCTGTCCTCTTTTACCTACTTATTCTTTCTTTTTTCCCGATCCCTGACAAAACTTACCTTTATGCCTAACAATGTTCAATAACAACTGCAAACACGGCTAGCCAGAAGTAATCAACGACAAGTAATCGCAATCAGGAAAAGCCAGTAAAAACCCTCCACGGTGTTTAAAATGGCTTCGTACCCCAGTAACAGTGTACAGTTTAGAACCAATGTCCCAAATTCAAACTCAAACTCAAAACTCTTCAAGCTGCTGCTGTAATAAACTTGATTGTTAATGGTTGTACATGAATTTCCTTTCCTTTCTGCATGTAAGGCTTTGTTACAATTTTCCCCGAAATTGTTTACTTGCAGATTATACAGGTAAACTACCTGGATTTTTTGTGATTCTATTCCATAAATTTAAGCAAAATATTTTATCAGGAAAAACTAAGTTTGAATATAATAACTCGTAGCTTGTCTTTTCAGACAGGAAAGAGGATTCCATGAAGCTTCCCTATGACTTTATTCAAGCTGGAAAAAAGTGAACAAAAATTTTAAATTTTTATCACTAAAAAAACTTTACAACACTTTAAAATTTCTTAAAAAGCTCTGGGACTTGGACCGGAATTTACTGTTCAAAATATATGAAGGTACTGGTGAATTATAGTACATAACATTTTTTAAGTTTGTTGAATAAACTGAAAACATTTCTTAATGCACCCTGCAAAAACACCTAAACCCTTAACAGCAAAGTCGGTGAGTGCCAAGCTTTCACTGCTCTAATGGAAATTATTCAGCATACTGAAGTCGCTCTGACTAGAAAATTTGGACAATACTTATTATAATCAATCGATAGAAACGTGCATCAAATCTTCATGTATTTGGTTTTGCCATTAATGTGTTTGAGTGCTGACCCAAAATGTTGTGGTCTCAGAGAAATAGAGAGCACATCACGCAGGAATATTTGTTCCCAGGACAGATATTTTTCTGCTATTGGTTATATTTTTCCTATGGTTGCAATCATCGTTTTGAATCATTTAGAGAAAAATAAAGTGAATGATGCGTAATATAAAGCTCACATAAACCGTGAACAGAACTGATGATGTTACTGATGCCAAGATTTGTAAAACAAAATATGCAAAAATCATTAAAACCAAAAAGTGGTCTGAATACTGAAGTCAGTCTTATTGAATTAGTTGGACAATACTTAATATAATCAATCAAAAGAAACGCGCATAAAATCTTCATCTAATAGGTTTTAGCTTTAATGGCAATACTGTGTTTTTGAGTAGTGGCACAAAATGTTGTGATTTCAGAAGAAATAGGCAGAACAAGACGCAGGAAATCGTATTGCCAGGTCAGAGGTTTTTCCACTGTATTACGTTTTGCTATTGGAAAATTGGTTTTCCGAAAGTTGCAAACATCATTTTTCTCCTCAACTTTACCTAAACACTGTACATTATTGTGGCATCTAGTAGCCTTTTATGAGCTGATACCTTAATTGAAATACCATCAGGCTTTTCGCCGATAACTCAAACACCAAACTATACACAACGATTTAAAAATAACCGCTATCCGAACGTCCTCTCCAATAACTTGAATAGATTAAACGTACATGTTGTGTCAAGCCATTAAGCCACTCAAATTTTGCAGCTTAGGACTATAATAACATGTATGGATTCACCAGCATGAGCGCTGCAAAGCACAAATTCTCTGAGCCTTATCTACTTTTTTGGGTTAATTTAGATCATTTAGCGGAAAACAAAGTATATGATGCATAATGTAACACTCACATATAACGTGAAGAGAACTGAAGCTATAATTTTCAAACAAAAGATGCAAAATTATATTTAAAATTCATCAAATCTTCGTATATTAGTTTTTAGCTTTAATCGCAAAACTAAGTGTTTGTGTGTAGTGAAAAAAACTGTTAGGATCTTAGGAGAAATATAGAGAACATGACGTATTAATTCTTGTTCTCAGGACATATACTTTCGGCTGTGTTTTGTTTTGCTATGGGAAAATTTGTTTTACGATTGTAGCAAACATCTTTTTTCTGCTCAATTTTACCCAAACTCTTCACATAGTGGCATCTAGTAGCTTTATGTGAGCTGATACATTAATTGATATTTCCTTAGTCTTTTCACTGATAACTCAAACACCAAAATTTACATAAGTTCTCGGGAGATTTGAATTTAACAGCAATCCGAAACGTCCTCTACAATAACATGAATAGATGACACTTACAGGCTGTGTCAGCCCACCAACCAGCTCAAATTTTCTAGGCTTTGACTATTATAACTTTTATGGATTCACCAGCATGAGCACTGCAAAGCACACATTTTCTGAGCCTTATCTACATTTTTTTTGTAACTTAGATCATTTAGCGGAAAACAAAGTAAATGATGACTAATGTAACACTTGCATATAACGTGCAGAGAACTGAATCCATGATTTGTCAAACAAAATTTGCAAAATCTAATAAAACAGAGAAACTATCTGAACACTGAAGTCAGTCTGTCTACAAAATTTGGACAATACTTATTAAAATCAATCGAAAGAAACGCGCATCAAATCTTCATCTATTACGTTTTAGCTTCATTCATGGCACTGAGTGTTTGTGGGTAGTGGACAAAACTGTTGGGATCTCAGAAGAAATAGAGAGGACATGACGCATTCGAACTTGTTCTAAGGACAGATAGTTTTCGCTGTATTATGATTTGCTATTGGAAAATTGGTTTTAAGATGGTAGAAAATATCGTTTTTCTTCTTAGTTTTACCCATACCCTGCACATAGTGACATCTAGTTATCTAAAAGCCTTATGCGAGCTTATACATTAATTGAAATATCATTAGTCTTTTCACCGATAACTCAAACACCAAATATTACAAAAGCTCCCGCGAGATTTGAATTTAACAGCAATCTGAAACGTCCTCTACAACGACTTCAATATATGACTTGTACAGGCTGTGTCAGCACATTAAACAACTGAAATTTTCTAGATTTGGACTATTATATTATGTATGGATTCACAAACATGAGCACTGCAAAGCACAAATTTTCTGAGCCTTTTTTCATTTTTGGTGTAATTTGGACGAATTAGCCGAAAACAAAGTATATGATGCATAATCTAACAATCATATATAACGTACCAAGAACTGATCACGTAACTGATACCATGATTTGTCAAACAATAATTGCAAAATCTAATAAAACAGAGAAATCGTCTGAACACTGAAGCCAGTCTGTCTATAAAATTGGACAATACTTATTAAAATCAATCGAAAGAAACGCGCATCAAATCTTCATCTATTACGTTTTAGCTTCATTCATGATACTGAGCGTTTGTGGGTAGTGGACAAAACTTTTGGGATCTCAGAAGAAAAAAAGAGGACATGACGCATTCGAACTTGTTCTAAGGACAGATAGTTTTCGCTGTATTATGATTTGCTATTGGAAAGTTGGTTTTAAGATGGTAGAAAATATCGTTTTTCTTCTTAGTTTTACCCATACCCTGCACATAGTGACATCTAGTAATCTAAAAGCCTTATGCGGGCTTATACATTAATTGAAATATCATTAGTCTTTTCACCGATAACTCAAACACCAAATATTACAAAAGCTCCCGCGAGATTTGAATGTAACAGCAATCTGAAACGTCCTCTACAACAACTTCAATATATGACACGTACAGGCTGTGTCAGCACATTAAACAGCTGAAATTTTCCAGATTTGGACTATTATAACATGTATGGATTCACAAACGTGAGCACTGCAAAGCTCAAATATTCTGAGCCTTTTTTCATTTTTGTTGTAATGTGGACGATTTAGCCGAAAACAAAGTATATGATGCATAATCTAACAATAATATATAAAGTACCAAAAACTGATCACGTAACTGATACCATGATTTGTCAAACAAAAATTGCAAAATCTAATAGAACAGAGAAATCGTCTGAACACTGAAGCCAGTCTGTCTACAAAGTTGGACAATACTTATTAAAATCAATCGAAAGAAACGCGCATCAAATCTTCATCTATTACGTTTTAGCTTCATTCATGATACTGAGCGTTTGTGGGTAGTGGACAAAACTGTTGGGATCTCAGAAGAAATAAAGAGGACATGACGCATTCGAACTTGTTCTAAGGACAGATAGTTTTCGCTGTATTATGATTTGCTATTGGAAAATTGGTTTTAAGATGGTAGAAAATATCGTTTTTCTTCTTAGTTTTACCCATACCCTGCACATAGTGACATCTAGTTATCTAAAAACCTCTAGTCTTTTCACCGATAACTCAAACATCAAACATTACAGAAGCTCTCACGAGATTTAAATGTAACAGCAATCCGAAACGTCCCCTACAATAACTTGAATAGATGAAACCTACAGAGTGTGTCATCGCATTAACCAGCTCAGATTTTATAGGTTTGGACTATTATAACATGTATGGATTCACCAGCATGAGCATTGCAAAGCACAAATTTTCTGAGCCTTATATACATTTTTAGGGTAATTTAAATCATTTAGCGGGAAGCAAAGAATATGATGCATAATGTAACAGTCACAAATAACATGCAGAGACCTGATGATGTGACTTTTTTGGCAATTTTTCAAACAAAAGATGCAAAATATATAAACACAAAGAAATTTTATGAAAACTGAATTTAGTCTGACTAAAAATGCTGGACAACACTGATTTTAATCAATCGAAAGAAAAGTACATCAAATCTTCATCTATTAGGTTTTAGCATTAACCACAAAACTGAGTGTTTTTGGGCAGCGGCACAACCTGTTGTGATCTCAGAGGAAAAATAGAGAACATAACGCATTAGTTCTTGTTCCCAGGAGATATTTTTCTGCTGTATTATCTACAAAATTTTACTCCTATTATTCACCGCTTACTCAATTATCTACGCCGATTACTCAAAAACCAAACAATACATATTCTCTGGTGAAATTTGAACGTAATAGCTATCCGCAACCTCCTATGATGTAACTGGAATAGATAAAACCTACAGATTGTGCTGAGCCCAAACTACAGGAGCCTAATGGAAAATTGACTAATAGAAAATTGGTTTAACGATGATAGCATACATCGTTTTTCTCCTCAAATTTACATAAACCATTCACTAAGTGGCATCTAGTTGCATTATATGAGCTGATACATTAATTGAAATATCATCAGGATTTTCTCGGAATTGAGATTAAAAATTAACCGCAACCCGAAACGTTCTCTATATCAGCTTGAATAGATGAAGCGTACAGTTTATGTAGAGCCATTGAGCAACTCAAATTGTGTAGTTTTGGATTTTTATAACATGTATGGATTCACGAGTATGAGCACTGCAAGGCACAAAATTTTCTGCGCCTTTTCTCCCTTTTTGAGTAATTTGGATTATTTAGAGAAAAACAGTGTATGCTACCTAATCTAACAATCAAATAAAACGTGCAGAGATCCGATCATGTGGCTGAAGCCATGATTTGTCAAACAAAATATTCAAAATCTATTAAAACATAGAATTTGCATGAATACTGAAGTCAGTCTGACTAGAAAAGTCGGACAGTACTTATTCTAATCAACCGAAAGAAATGTGCATGAAATCTTCATCTAAAGGGTTTTAGCATTAATAGCGATGCTGTGGGTTTTTGTGTAGTGCAACAGTTGATATCTCAGAAGAAATAAAGAACGTGACGCATTATTTCTTGTTCTCAAATAACATATTTTCCACTGTATTATATTTTGCCGTTGGAAAAGTTTTTTCCTCAAATTTTGCTCAACCCTTCAGAATGTTGCATCTAGGAGCCCTATATAAGCTGATATTTTACTTGAATCATCATAGGGTTTTTTGACGATAACTCAAACACCAAACTTTACATAATCTCCTGAGAGAATTTAACGTAACAACCATCCGAAACGACCGCTGAAATAACTTTAATAGATGAAACCTACAAGTTGGACCATGTCTTTTAAAAACTCAAATCTTGTTGGCTTGAACTATCAAAACGTGCATGAACTTCCCAGTATGAGCACCGCAAGTCAAAATTTTTGTGAGCCTTATCGTAATTTTTGTTGTAATTTGGATCATATAATTAAAAAAAAAACAAATTATATGAAGCGTATTAAAGGGATCATATATAAGGATCACATAAAATAATCACATATCACTAAAAAGTATCCGTTTTTACTGGTAATCACAAAAGTATCTGTTTGTGAATAGGTGCCAAAAATTTTGCGGTCTCAGAAAAAAAGAGATCATGACGCTGTGATATTTTTTAAGGACAGTCTTTCACTGTATTATTCTTTGCTATGGGAAAATTTGTTTACCACTGGTAGCAGGCAATGACAATTTCCCAAATTCATGTGAACAACGAACAACTCGCCATCTAAAGGCCTTATTTGGGCGATATTTTAATTGCATTATCTTCAGGCTTTCAGTCGATAAGTCAAACGTCAATTATCACAATATAATTTTTTGTGAGATTTGAAAGTTACTGCAGTCCGAAAAGTCTTTTTCCAATCCTTGGATAGGAAACACCTGAAAGTTTGGCCAGTTTCTGTATGAGATCAGATGGCAATAACTTTGACTATTAAAGCATGTATGGATGCGCTAGAATGAGCTCTGCAAAGCCGAAAGTTTTGTGAACCTTATCTTCATTTGGGTGGAATCTGAAGAATTTAGAGGAAAAATTATGTATATGATGCTTAATTTAAACTTAATGCCAAATATGGCATGCAGAGAACGCAGGATGTGAGTGAAACCTTGATGGACGAAAAAGAAGCTCTGCAACTTGAAAAAAAACTTACAAATATTCTGCAAACAGAAATCAGTCTAACTAAAATACTTCAGAGAGAGAAAGAGAAAAACTAACTGATGTCTAGAGTTGCTAGCTAATAGTTAGTTTTACATTCTGATTCTTCTACTTTGTTTTTTGTGTTTTACTGCCTTGTCGATTAATCTCGTTAGTGAAATTTCAAAAGTTTTTTGTTCCGACCGAACCTGGTGGGGGAGAAAATATGCTCAAATGGGCTTTTATTCAGTCACCGATCGATCCTCATTGTACAGAGTTGCGAATGGTATCATTAGATAGCATGTACAGCGTAGAAAACTTCCGTTTTTTGCACAATTTTTCATCGTTCTCGTTTTGGCTAATTTCATTTGTTTTTGTTCAAATTTGCTGTACTTTTGCTCAATTTATTGTTAATTTTGCGTAAGAATATGTTAAAATTTTTTACAATAGCGTTATTGGTTTGATTTTTAAAGACAAAGGAGAATATTGGTGAACTGTTTCATCCGAATTTCGTCTAAACTTTTGGCTCAGTTTGTCAAACATTCAGCCGTTTTCACCAAAAATGCGTACGAGCAATGCTTTCATAGCAGAGTTTTTTTAACAGAATGAGCAGGATGTACAAATCTAGAAACTACAATATTCTTGAACGCCAAAGCGGGCTAGTTGTTCCTCCCCTAACAATTAGAATGTTCTGGAAATAACAATATGTCAATTTTAGCTCGATATTTATCCGAAACACCGTACATTGTTTTGATATAATGACTTTATTTGTCAATTTAAAATTTCACTAACACTTGGAGCCATTACTCTTTTTGAAGGATCTGCTGCAATATCAGGGCTAATTTCAGACCTTTCGTGGATTTTTAAAATGAACAAAATTGTCCGAAACAAATAAGGTGTTCTTTTTCTTGAATATTTCTGGTGTTTTTGTTAATTTTATTTTAACCCGGTTGTTTTTAGAGAGGAAAGATTTCCGATAATTGCTCAGTTATTGACAGATCCCATCGCCGCAAAAATGCGGCCTAATAAAGGCACTATATATTCATTTATTAAAGCTCATGGTTTTTATGGCTTCGATCCTGTGTTTGTGTAAAACT
Organism: Convolutriloba macropyga; assembly: GCF_964194025.1. NCBI lineage: Eukaryota > Metazoa > Xenacoelomorpha > Acoela > Convolutidae > Convolutriloba > Convolutriloba macropyga. Next base: position 54,075,436 of record NC_134468.1, read on the forward strand.
ATTGCATTTGAGTTCTTCATTTGCTGTTATTTTAGATTTCTAGGATTTAGTCTCACTATCAAAAGGTCCAATTGGAGTCCTAATTAGCTAGAGGTAAATTTGTATGGTAATTTGTATAAAAATTTCTTGTCTTTAATGAAATAGGTTTCCAAAAAAACAAAGATTTTTGAGCTTTTGCTGCATTATTACCTACCTTCTTTGTCTATCAAATTATAGCGTTTTTTCAATTGAGTGCTCAAATTATCTTTTTAATTTAAAAACAATTCCGTTCTGGCGTTTTATGTTTAAGGAAACCGTTTTTCGGATTTGTGTTTCACAGTTTTTGTTTTAGACTGTCGATTTATCCCCGCTTTTGAGTTTCATCTTTTCTCTTGTCACCTTACTATATTAATTACTGGTCGCATATCACAGTATTGGCTCCTAAGGTGTTCAATTGAAAACAAATATAGCTCTTCATGCATAATTTATAAATTTGGTTTTTTAACGTTTTTGACTTTATTTAATCTTATATTCATTTTGTAGTCGTAGATAGATGATTACAGATCTCAATGGTTTCCTGTGTAGGTGCAAAAATAGATTCAAAATTTTCATGTCTTTGAGGATATTTGTTTTGCCAAAAGAGAAGCAGGTTTACAGGACTTTCCCGCCTTTGATTTTTCTGTCAACTTTTAGATAAGTCTCATTACTGACAAGCAAAAACTTTTTTTCTGCTGAAATAAAATTTAAACTATACTTTAAACAGCATTTTTTTTAGTTAATGGTGTTTTTCTTGCTTTGGTTCGAATATCATACAAAAACAAATTGTGATTTTGCAACACTTGCTGATAATTGTTTTTTTAAATTTGCGTTAGACGCCGACCACTATTAATATGTACATTTTGATTAGCTAAAAGTTGATTATTTTGATTGCTTGTCACAGATTTTGAAAAGCGTTCTTTTCTATTTTTGTCAGCCGTTTTGTATTAGCCATAAGACATATTCTGATAACAGAACTACTCAATGGTTTACTGTGGAGTTGTAAGTTGATTTTTCATGACTTCAATCAATTGTTTCTCAAAACAGAACGTACTTCTTACTATCGTTTTTGTTCCTTTTATTGTCAACTGGCTACCCAAACTTATTTAAGACAAGTCCTGGATCTTTAGAGAACTGCAAGTCAAATTGATTAATTAGGGTTTCATGTGATTCTGTTTCGACTTTTTAATTTACTTTTAAGAAAAAAGACATTGAGTTTTGGTGGTAAATAAATTTTGTTTTTCATTTGGTTTTGCTGTTTGTCTGGTCTCGTTAATCGTATATCTCATCGACCATCTAATGCGGCTTTATTTACTGCATATGATGTTTTAAGTTAAAAGCGACTTATTAATTCATACAAAAATTACTTTCAGAAAATTGTAAGTTTTGAAAGTTTTTGGATTATACTTAGGTTGACAAAGAGGATGAGCGGTTTGTGAACATTATGTGCGAACGCGCATTACCCAGCCTACTTGCCTGATGAACATTAATGAATCTAACTAATTAGTTTTAACGTGTACTTCATTGTTTTTAGCATTTGCAATATTTTTATCATAAAATTATCACTCCGTAAATTGAAATTCTCTACGCTTAAACGGCTCTCATTTGATACCGCTCACTATTTTATACAATGAATAAATAAATCGGTCGCCACTAGCTGTGGGTGGCAAGAGTTTTTCTAAAGGACAGTTAGGGATAGTTTTCAGAGGTGCATTGTTCTGAAACTTCATTTTCAGTCCCCTATAAAAAAACACACGAGAAACGGTTTCAGCGCTTCATGGTGACGTTTACTAGACCGTAGTCACTATTGCTACTAACGGCAATTGATATCGAACTTTCGTGAACAAAAGCAATGCAAGGCAAAACTAGGGGCAAAACTAAAACAATTTTGCGTATTTTTTAGGCGACAATTAAATATATCCCTAGTTGAGAGGTCGACTTGTGAAGAGAACGTGGTCGACCAATATCGACTAATGAAAAGCCGTGGTCGACCGATAATGGATATGAGCAGACTTTAGGACGACTTTAAAGGTAAGGGTTGTCCTTAGGGCGACCGATATAGTAAAGCAAAGTTTTTTAACCGATTGTTGAAGCAACAGTATTTTATGATAAGTACAATAAAAAATATGTTAACCGAACAATCGATAGGGACAACGAAGGAGCCATTTGGTTCTTCATTGTCGTTGCCCCTAGAGATACCAAGTTCGTGGTTTATTTATAAATGAAATCTTAGATCCTAGAAAATCAAATTAAAACAAATATTTGTTGTCTGGTATGAAAGTTTTAGCAGGCATTTTGAGAATCAAGGCGACGCTCGATTTAGAGCGCAAAATTATTTTTGATTGGTAGCAAGTTTGCGCATTTTAAACAGTTGTATGCCTTTCTGAGCGTGTTTTCCAGTGACTTTTCCTTAGTGCGTGTTCTACTGTATTGAGAGGGTAATATTCCCCGTGCGCCGCAACGAGTATTATAGGCAGGAATCATAGTTGAGCTTTCAGTGAGGAATTTCAAGGGCGATTCGAATAATTCGTTTGAAAAAGATAGCTCTAATTATCCTTCTATGGCAGCTTTCGAGACGCTGTAAATCTGTTTTGCTAGCACTTCCATATATACGAAGACCATAAGTTATGATTGATTTTAAATGATAAACGTTAACATGAGTTCAATGGTGAAAAGGTTCCTCACTCGGTATAAATTGCCACAAATTTTGTTCAATTTCTTCGTTATCTACGCTATGTATTCTTTGTACTTCAGTTTTGGGTCTAGATAAACTCCAAGGTATTTGCATTTGCTATTTCTTGCTCCTATAATTTTAATGTACCCTCTGACTTGCAACTCTTACCGAAATGCATCAGTACGCACTTTGAGTCATCAATACACACACAAAGTGATCAATTCTTGATTGATAACGTCAAATTCTTTCCGTGCGCTCACTAGTGTGGTATCGTCAGCAAAAAGATTAACTCTGTTTTGCTTAATTTGATTTGGTAGGGCGTTTATATAAACGAGAAACAAAAACGGACCCAAGATTGAGCCCTGAGGAACACCAGTTTCAATTGCTAATGTTCCAGTACTTTTTCCTCGACGACAGACATATTGAACTCTGTTGGACATACAGTTTATCAATATTTCTGGAATTCGCCCACAGAATCCATATCTCTCTAGTTTTTCCAAGAGAATTTTGTGATCCAGTGCATCAAAAACTTTTGAAAGATCCAGAAAAATTGCATGCTCTTGTTGTTTACGCTCGATACTTTCTCTGATGTAATCAGTTATTTTTCCTATAGTGTGTGCACAGAAGCGGTGAGAAAGGAATCCGAACAGTTGTTGGGTGAACAGGTTTTTAGTCACAAAAAACTTAGACATATTGGTCATGGTCGACTTTATGTCAATGATATTGGTCATGATCGACCCTAGGTCGACGGCATTGGTCAAGGTTGATTTTAGATTGACCGATATTGGTCCGGGTCGACTTTGGATTGGCCTATAACTCAGGTTGAGGTCCAGACCCAAATTTTCGTCTGATCAGACTTTCCAGACCGAAATTATTTCTGATCAGACTTTCCAGACGGCAATTCACGCTGATCAGACTTTCCAGACCCAAGTTAACTCTGATCAGACTTTCCAGACACAAAAAGTCTCTGATCAGATTTTTCAGACCGAAGGTGTTCTGATCAGACCATCTTCAGACCATGGTGCAGACTCAAATTCAGTCTATAGCCCAGACCTTAATCAGACTATGATCAGACTCAAGTGCGTGCGCTCGATGAGGTTATGATCAGACCCAGTTGCGCTCGAAGCATTCATGGTCAGACCCAGTTGCGCTTGCAGCCATTTATGATCAGACTGCAGAGCGCTCGAAACCGTTTCTGATCAGACTCAAGTGCGCTCGAAATAGTCTGATCAGAGAAAGATTTTACTATTGAAAAAATCTCCTAATTGTGCTATAATAAATTCATTTCATAAAAACTTATGTTTGCAGTATTTACTTCATCTAAGGAAAAAATCAAATAAAAAAGCATTGCTAAAGAAAACAAAACCCAACTGTTGAGAACAAATTTCTATCTAGTGTACCGTTTAGTGTTTGTTTCTGACTCAATGAATGAGTTTAGATAGCTTTTCATAAGAAATATCGTGGTCAAAATTTCCTCTGAAGGGGACCGGCCTTTACTATAAGCTGGACTCCTTTTTTGATCAGAGCTATCGGACTTTAGATGTGTTCTTGATCAGAACGTTGCTTTATGGCTGCCTCTTGGCAGAGCCAACAACTCTCAGTAGTAAAAAAAAACAAAAAAAATGAAAAAAATAATGCGCTCGAAATGGTCCCTGATCAGACCCAATTGCGTTCGAAAACATTTCTGATCAGAACCAAGTGCGCTCGAAGAGGTTATGATCAGACCCAATTGCGCTCGAACTTGCCTCTGATCAGACAAAAGTGCGCTCGAAGAGGTTATGATCAGACATAATTGCGCTCGAAGTCGCCTCTGATCAGACCCATGTGCGCTCGAATCGGCCTATGGTCAGACTTTTCAGACGAAATCGACCTTTGATCAGACCATCGTCCATACTGTAGCGCGCTCGAACTTCCTTCCAGACCCTGTAATTTCTGTCTGGGAGCACACGGGTGTGTGCTCGACTGGGTCTGATCATAAACCAATTTGGGTCTGGACCTCAACCTGGGAATGTTCAAGTTCAAAAAATTCAACATTTTCTATCAATGTTGTTAGTAGTTGTTAAGTTTGCAATATATAATAAAAACACACGATGGTGTCAATCAAAAAATAGTACAAGGACCTGAGAAAATGGCTATATTTATTAAAGTTCTGATCCTTTATTTATATGAGAAGTAGTAGTAGTAGAGTACAGTGACTATGATGAAGAAATCCTCTCCTTGCTCCCCCTGTTTGAATACAGTGCTCCCGTCAGTGTAGGAAACAGGCTGTAGTGCATCTGCCAATGTAAGCAGTTCCCACGAGTCCAACTCAGCTGACAACACAAATCATCATATAACCTTTACCTCTTCAACAAAAAATGCGCTTCTTTGGTAAACCTATTCGATACGCACTTATCCACCGCCTTTAGTTTACAGTCTAGTTTACAGAATAGTCAAATAAATCGCATATCTGTATACCCGATGTTTGAGAGAACTGCTCCCCACTTCATGAAGTATTTTTAAAAAACTGGGAGAGGGGTGGGAATTCTATAAAGTCAACAATGACTTAGGATTCCATATATGAACGAGAGAAAAAAATGGCATTTTCCCAGGTCGAGGTCTTGGAGTATGATCAGACTCTTCCAGATCATAAAGAACTATGATCAGACCTTAGCTGGCTCCTAGAGTAATTTTGAATTCACCTCGAGAACTATAACCGAATTTAGTTAGGCACAGAAAATTATTTATGGGCTGGATATCAAAACAGGTCTACTCAGCGGTTAATGAAGAAAAAAATAACTCGCTCACCCAGGAAGTCGATTTTCTTCAGAAACTCTTCGTACATTTTCCTCTTTCTCAGAAGACTGCCCTGAATAACAAACGAAACATTCTGATTAAAAAGTAAAAATTGAATTCATTTACTAAAATGAACATATAAACTATTGTCTTCTGATTACTATGGCGTACAAAAAAAAGTGGTCAAATTTTGTCCTGTCAGCATACTGAATTTTTGAAAATGGTGAGAAAAAAGCTTATATCAATCATTAATACAGACAGCATTAAGACGCAGAGGTATACCCCAAAACTTGGAACTTAGTATAGCTCGCTCGGAAAATATATGCAAAAAAGGAGGAGACACGCTTATTAAAATTGGAGCAAAAGTAAGAGACACGCTTAGTAGCTATTTTTCACAAACGTGGTTCCTCCAGTTTTGCGAAATTGAGATACTTTCAAGTGAGGAATTAGATGACAATTCTTTTAGTACAATTTTGCTCAGATTAGAACCTATTTTTTGCTATAAATGTATCTGTAATCCGCAATTGTATCTAATTTAAAGCGCTTTTGAGCAAGGAAATGTGATTTAAAGGTCCATTAATTGAGCATAATAAGGGGGTTGTATATCCCCAATAGGGCTTAGATAATATTGATGCGCGCTTCTGAGTTTGTAAAAGTTTTATTAGAGCGTAAAAATTGGATTAAAGCGTTAAAGTCGAATAAATGAGTATGTATAAGTGGTTTAAAGCTTAATAATACACCATATAGAAGTGAGAGTATCATTTGTCACTCATAAAACTCATATAGAAACCAAAATCCGTAGTTTAAATCTAATTTTACGTCAATCCCTTCAAAGTTTGAGAGAGTTTGTTGTAGAGAAATAGTTGCTATAGCCCTAAAAATTTTCTTATCGCTCAAATCACCAAAGGTTCAAATCTAATTATTCTAAATTGAAACCTTTTGATGATCAGCGAACTCCTTTATTTTGTCCGAAAAATCCCTCTTGAGTAATATTTCAGTAAAAAATTAGTAGACAATTGATACTGGACACTAGTCCTAAAAATATCTCACTTTCTGAAAAACCCTAAGTTGATTAAAGAAAACATTTCATCTAGTTAACCGTGGTAAAATTTTGTTACTTAAAATTTTTCAGAACAATGTCAACAAGTCAAATTTGTCTCAGGATGAATAGAGGGATTTTTAAGAAAAAAAATAAAAAAAAACACCTGTTAATGGACACCTGTCAATGGACACCTGTGAGGAGACAATCACCTCATTTGAAAAATTAATTTGCTGAATGCAATTGGAAATCAGTCATTATATCGAAAAAAATTGAAAAAAGAAAAACACAGTAAACCTTTCATTTTTGACTTTAATGAAAAATATCTCAAACTTATTTCGGTCCTTATCTGCTGAAACTTAGGAAGTCGATTTTCTTCAGAAACTCTTTGTACATTTTCTTCTTTCTCAGAAGACTGCCCTGAATAACAAAGGAAACGCTCTGATTAAAAAGTAAAAATTGATTACATTTACTAAAATGGACCAAAAAAACTATTGTTTTCTGATTATTAGGGCGTATAAAAAATGTGTCAAATTTTGTACTGTCATTATAATTAGTTTTTGAAAATAATGAGGAGTTTATATCATTGTTTAGCTCATTGTAGCATTAAAATCGATTCAAACAACATTAGGACGCAGAAACAACATTAGGGTTACCCCAAAATTTGGAATTTAGTATATCTCGCTCGGAAAATATATACAAAACAGGAGGAGACACGCTTAATAAAATTAGAGCAAACGTAAGAGACACGTTTAATAGCTAATTTTCACAAACGTGGTTCCTGCAGTTTTGTGAAATTGATATAATTTCAAGGCAGCAATTAGATGACAATTCTTCTAGTACAATTTTGCTCAGATTAGAATCTACTTTTCGCATTAAATTTATCTGTAATCCCCATTTGCATCTATTATAACAAGCGCTTTTGAGCATGGAAATGTGATTTAAAGCTTCATTAATTGAGCACAATAAAGCATGGTTGAATATCCCCAATAGGGCTTAGATAATTTATATACCCACTTTTGAGTTTGTAGAAGTTATTTAACGCTTTTTTAATAGAGCGTAAAAATTGGATTAAAGCGTATAAGTGGAATAAATGAGCATGTATAAGTGGTTTAAAGCTTAATAGTACACCATTAGAAGAGTATCATTTTTCACTCATACTAACTCATATAGAAATCAAAATCTGTAGTTCAAATCTTATTTCACGTCAAACCCTTCAAAGTTTCAGAGTGTTCGTTGTAGAGAGAGCGTTTCTATAGCCCTAAAAATTTTTGTATCGCTCAAATTGCCAAAATTTCAATTTTAATCATTCTGAATTTAATCTTTCTGATGAGCAGCGAACTGCTTTGTTTGTCCGAAAAATCCCTCTAGAGAGATTTTTCAGTCATAAATTAGAAGACAATTGACACTGGACATTAGTCCTAAAAATATCTCAATTTCTCAAAAAACCCTTAATTGATAAAAAAAAGTGATACTTTCATCATTTTAACCGTGGTAAATTGTTGTTACTTAAAATTTTTCAGAAGAATATCAACAAGTCAAAATTTGCTCAGGATGAATAGTGGCATTTTTAAGAAAAAATTTAAAAAACACCTGTTAATGGACACGTGTCAATGGAAACCTGTAATGAGACAAAAATTTTATTCACCTCAATTGAAAATTTAATTTGCTGAATCCAATTGGAAACCAACCGTTAAATCGAAAAAAAAACTTTGAAGAGAAGAACAGTAAACTCTTCATATGTGACATTAATGAAAAACACCTCTTCCGTATTTCGGTCCTTATCTGCTGCACATTTGAATTAAATTAATTGAATAAATTTTGATTGTTAATCTCAATCAGAAACCACACATTAATCGAAAAATAGCAAAAGAGTGTAATCAATTCAAATGTGATTTCATATGTGAATCTTAGTGACTATGGACGAACAAGGGTAGTTAAAAAGTTGCTGCCGCATGAAACTTGGTTTTTAGATGGAAAGTTAGTCAAATCAGCGATCAGCGAATTAGCTGTTTGTATTATGACTTATTTGCTATTAATTAATAGAGCTTAAAACCAGATTTAACTGCTAATATAAATGCGGTTTTTGCTTTCAACATCATTTATCAAGTTATGTCATGACCTGAATCTAGACCTGGTAAGCGCACATTTGTTTTTGTTTCTTTTGACAGGGCATTCTGCCTTCGGAGACAAGAATCAGAAATTTTAACGCCCACTTTGAAGTTATTTTAACTAGCATGACGACTGTTGGTGTTCGAATAGATTTATTTTAATTTACCTGCTCATAATTTTCGTAAAAATTAGTGACTTGCGAACCAAGTTTCTTTGCTCATTTTCGCGATTATGCAAGATTTCCGAACTTTATAGGCTTATATTTCATAGTCGTAAAAAAGCTTTGAAAAAATTTGCAAACATCAATAATTCGGAAAAAAATCTACAGAGAGGCTTTGGGAGTGTGTGGTGATATGAATCTCAGTTCCCGACCTACAATCCAAAACACTGGGGAAACTTTGAGCCCTAAATTGTATCATATTAACTTTTAAACCCTTATTAATTGCTCTTAACTGCTATCAATTATTAAAACTTCAGACCACATTTACATACTCAAAAGAGCGCATTAAACAGTAAACTAGGAAACACTGCGGGTTATATATATACTTTCATTGCGAAATTCAGATACATTCAGTGTTGAAGTGGGTAACGCTGAGTGCGAAAAAGGGATACCTAAATTGAGCAGAATAGTTAAACATAGCACGCGAAAGTAGGTTACACAGCTTGAATATTAATTCCGCGTTTAAAGTTTGGACACTTTTGCCAACACGGGTTGCGCTCCAATTGAACTCGATTGATTCAATTGCGCTCGATTTTGGTAAAGTAGCTAATTTTGTGCAATATTTTTATTGTCAATATATCAAAATACAAAAATTCATCGTGAAAGAAAATTTTTCACGGGCACCAGCAGAATGCGGTGAAAAAATTCAGACAGGGATGGGGTGAAAAAAATTCAGCGCTACCAGGATCCGTTGAAAAAAAATTCACCGCTAATATTGCAAATCTTACACATTTTTGCCGCTAAATTCAATGCTTATGTTAAATTCACAGGAAATAATAAAAAAAGAGAACACTGAATTTCCATCTGGTTTTAATCAAATAACGATCAAATATCAGAGGCAGTGTCGAAGCTATGTATAAACAGAAAACATTTTAATTCAAATTTAAAGTCTTTCCAAGATAAAGAAGATATTGGTGTTACACTTGGGTTATTTAAAAACAATTCAAAAAAAATTGTTTTAGATTGTGTTTCGCTTTATCGCATTTATGATCATTTTAGAGATATTGAGAATATTGTTCATTCATTACCAATTTGTTATAAACTATTGTACCTCACTTGAATACGCAGTTTTCTAAATAGCTGGATTGAAGTTTGATATTGAAGAAAATTTTTCGGTAAAATTTTGTTATTAATTTCAAGAACTAGAGAACTATCAAATTTCTTTCTATGAAAACAAGCTTTCACACCCCAGCTTAACTGTTTTTCGAGTGATCTTATTAGGTTCTTTTTAATTCCATTCAGGAGAACCGCAGATTAATGAAAGTGGCTAACGGCAAGTGCATTCAGAGTCAAAACTTTGTAGTTATCTGATATTACCTCTCGTAAGGAATATAGGGTTTTTATACCACATGCCATTTTACGTAGTATTCTTTTCACTTCATCTTGATATTTTAACGCTGAATCTATGGATAACCCCCAAGTATTTGATTGATTCAGATTTACGAATGCAACAATTTCCTAACTGAAGTTCTATATCAGTGGTATGGAGAGCTCTAGATTTTTTACAAAAAAATTGAACTCTGTTTTTGATGCATTCACCGTTAGACTAGGCATTTCGTAATAATCAATAATTAAAGTTAAGGCTTTTTCTAATCGTTTTTGGCAATTAGCAATACATGTTTGGACGTAAAAATCAGTGTGTCATCAGCATATTGTACTAGTTGACAATCATTTGGTTTTTTCAATCTCAGGTCGTTTATTTAAAGATTGAATAGTAGTGGCCCGAGTATCGTTCCGTGAGGCACACCTTGATAAAGTTGAATGCAATCTAATTCAATGCCGTTAGCTTTTGTTCTCTTAAGACGATTAGACAAGTAGTCAAGTATCAACATTTGAGCCTTTGTGCTGAATCCTGATTCCTCTAGTTTTAATTTCAAAATGATGTTATTAATTGAATCAAACGCTTTAGATAGATCTAGTAGTGCTGTGGTAACGTATTTATTTTGTTCAATTAGATATATAAAATTTTTAGTGCTATAAACAAGGTCATCCATTGTTGATATTTTGGATCGAAAACCAAACTGCGTTCGGGAATGAACATTGTTTTCTAATAAAAATTCAACTATTTGATCTCTAAGTAGTCTTTCAAACATTTCGGAAAGTGAACTGGATATTGATATAGTCATGTAGTTCTCAGGTTGAGTTCAATCACCTTTTTTAAAAAGCGGTGTAATATTGGCTTTTTCAAGGTCACAGGGAAATTTTTCTTCTTTCAAAAAAGCATTGAACGAATAGGTGAGGGGATGCATTAAAACATCCTTGCCATCCTTGAGAGCCGAAACGGGTATCTCTGTGGGTCCAAGTGGCTTTGAATTATTCAGTGTTTTCAGATGATGCAAAACCTCTTTCGATGTGACAAATCGAAAACTAAAAGTTTTTCTGTTATTGGTTCGAGTTGACTTTTCATACGGTCTGGCTTTGCCGAAGTAGTCACCTAACTTGGAGAAACGATAGTTTAATAAAATTTACTATATGTTTTTTGTCAAACAGAATTTTGCCAAATTAGTTTTTTAGGCTGAAAATGTTGTTCTTAGAGAATGTTGTGTTTCGAGTATCATTAATGACACGCCATTTTTTCTTTATCGATTCACTGTTCGTGAAGAGGTCTCTGATAGATTTTTCTTTTAGAAATGATATTTTGGTTTTATTATTTTGTACAAATTTTATCACTAAAGGAGCGTGTTTTTGAATGATAGAAGACACGATTGAATTGAATTGTTAAGATATTTTTTCTGCACTTTCCATTTTGCAAACAGAATTCCAATCACAAATTTTTAGCTCCGATGTAAAATCTTTAATTAAGCACTTCGATTTGTCAAAATACGTTTTTATTATTGGTTTCCGTTTTTGTGATGCACTCTTGTGTTATTATACCTACAGCTTGGTGGTCTGTTTTAGTTTCCAAAATAAATGTGTGAGCACTTTGTATTTGGTAATTACCCTCTGTTATGATATAGTCGATAAGGTTTTTTCCTCGTGTTGGTTCAGCGTTTACCACTTTCAGATCATACGGGATCAAAACTTTATCTAAATTATTTCGCTCTTTGTTGTTCAGATAGTTCATATTATAATCACCCATCAGAATCACTCTCTTTTTTTGCTCACAGCAGCATCAATTTGGAGCGCCAAAGAATCCAAAAACTCATTATGTTTTTTATTAGGGTTGTAACTGAGGTATATGACACGTTTTTGAAACCGTGTGTAATGTTGTATTGTAATTCAATCCAAATTGATTCAGTGTGTTTTTCGATTTCGGGAAAACTGTTTACTTTCTGTGGATTTAATTGATTTGGTTATGTTCTCTATCATAGCGGAAGTCAGTATACTTCGCACTGTCAAATTCCCAGAGTCTGTTGTCGTTACCACTTGTAAGCCATGTTTCAGTTAGGCCAATAATTGTGTTGTCCGAAACTTTTCTCAAGAGCTTTTTCAATTGTTCTCTTTTTTATTAATGCTTGGACAATTTATGTGGACAAAGGAGAGAGAATTTGTATGTTTGCTGTTTTCCGTTAAAAAATTTTGATAATTTTGTTCTGGTCCGGGGTTGGGGTGAACATCGCCACATTTTAATAGTTTCAGAGGATTAAAATTTTTGGCGAGTAAATATAACCAAAGTGTAGCAATTAATACAAATTTTCTTATCAACATATAGCAAAGCTTATCCTTGAGATAATTGTCAGGTGTCCTAGAGACTACCGGGAATTTTGCTGCTGCTGACGCGGGACGAATGATGGCCAGCAACAGCAGAACTCCCAACTGCAAGATTGTTTTTCTCATTAGTATTCAATAAAATTAAGAAACAAAACGCTTTGGCGTTTCTATTTGCTGACATTCTAAGTTTAGAGGAAACATAAAAAATGGGACGCAAGGTGTCACTAGGGGCTACATCTGCCGTAATTAGAATAGTTTTTTAATGTTTCTTCTGTCGATAACCTGGTTGTATGGTTTTGATCTCTGTTGATAGTCCCACCCGTTCAAGTTGAGATGGTTGCTATATTGTTGGTCATGAGATGAAATTCCATGTACTTGTGCTGCACACTGATAGTTTTGCAGTTGATTTGTTGTTTGTTTCCTGGCTGGTTTTGTTTCCTTTCGCAAAGTTAGTTTAACATTGTCCCGTTTGCTGGTAATGAGTTCATTTGAGAACAGTAGCACTTCCGCTAATAATTTGTTTTTGAGAAAAAGTACACCTGTCCGAAAGTTGAGATGTACTTTACCATGATAAATCGAGTCGTAGTTTTCAACATTTTTTACCATTTGGTTCAATTAATAGATCTTAATATTTTCGCCATTTCCTCCATAATGATTGTGAATCATTGAATTGAAGTCATCAGTGCGACCGTTTTTAGTAACATTTTGGCTGAGGTTTGTCATTGAAATAATTTCGCATATAACAATTTGGTTCGGGTTGAACTTTTCAAGGCTCATGTTGACAAGTTTTTTGAAGGGTTCAAAGACGTCTGCAGGTTTTCTGTCAAATTTTAAAAAACTATTTGTACCGTCCTGCAGACCTACTGAATGCAACTATTGTTCACTGTATTTTTCGACAATAGCAAATTTTTAATTTGTTGTTGACCCGCGGTACGGGTGAATGGCAATATCATTAGGAATCGTACTATCAGTTTGTGGTTTTGCTATTATACTGCTTCCCAAAATTAAATTTGTACAAATGTCTGGAAGATCGAATAAATCGTACTCTCTTACCGATTCAGTCTCCACCTGTTTTGGTTTCTATTGTTGTTGGCAATGACGTTGAGTCCCCACTGACTTCACTTGATAACTTTTTTAACATAATTGTCAATAAGTTTTTCTTTTTTATCAAGTTTTTCGTATAATAGTTTGTAAATTTCCCATGTTTGGGCTTTTGTAAGGGACATGTATGCATCTTCAGATAGCATGATGATAAGTTTTGAAGATTGAATGATTGTTATTCTAGGACAAAGAGTGGCACAAAATGGCAAAAGCTTTCTATTTATTGTGAATTCATGTAATTTTGCACTATTTCGAACGTTCGATAATGATTTTACGTCAGCAACGTTTAAAGTTGTGTGTTTGAACGTTTAAAGCTGTGTTATATTTCTTTAAAAACAATTTGATTAAGTGAGTAAAGAAATCTTCTTTAGATGAGTCAAAAACTTATTACAAAATTGACATATGAATTGACCCAGAAAAGAGTAACAAATGGTAACAAATGTTGTCGAGCACAGAAAATCAACTGCACAGCTTTAAAAATTACTGCATAGAAAGAGCATAGAAGTAAGTGAAAGATGGCGCAGTGGAAATAAAAGTAGTAACCTATAGGAGGAGAGAGGTCCGAACCGGTGTAAGGAATGCGGTGAAAAAAAATTTTTAAATTTAAAAAGCCGCATTCAACACTAAGAGATGCGGGCGCTTTGCGGTGAAACAAATTTTTTTTCACCGCTATTCATTGCTAATCTTACATTATTTTTTGACCAAACCTCGACCCGGGTTAGAACGATGCGTATTTTGATTAATAAGGTTTAACTGGATTACAAACAACTTTCTTACCGATTTGATCCGCAAATCAATAATTGTGATTTATTTTCCAAAATTGGGATATATTCAAACCGTATTTACACATTACAAATTAAATCCCACTGGATATTAAAAACTGAGTATTGGCAAATTGTTCCAAAGTATGTTAGAAAGTGTTTGAGAGAGTATGTATGGAAAAACTAAAAATTAGATTTTTACAGCTTTGGGAAATGGATTTGTTGACTTAGCGTGAGCCATGTTCAGTTGTCAAACAAAATGCCGCTTTTGTATTTCTATAAAAATATTGTTCTAAGGTGACGAACTGTATAGACAAACGCAAACAAAATTTGGCTATGTGTGGAGAGTGTTAGTTTTGATAAATTAAAACATATTATAGGTAAATTTTTTACTACTAACCTTGCTCTGATATTAGGCTCAATATGGTTGGTAAGCAAAAATAAAGTATAGCCCTATTTTTGAGAAGCAAAATTATAATTGTAGCTCTGAACAAAATTCCAGGACAACAATGTGTTTTATTTTATTGGCCAAGATTTATGATCAGAAGCATCGTAAATTAAATTGGTGGGTGGTAAAATAATTAGCTACTCTCTTTGTTCATGTGATCTATCGCAAAAAAATCCCAAAAAGCCCCTTTAATTCTATTTGTATTTTGATGTTTAGTTTCCAACCGATGATGATACCCACCATTTTCTTCCATTTTCACACAGGCAAGTTTTCCCTGGTAAAATAATTGAGCTACTGCAATAGTTAATCTTGTGTTCTCTCAGTATTGAATGAATCTGCCTATAGAGATCTGCGCAATATAAATTTGTTTATTGTTTTGTGTGTTTGTTGTGTGTTAAGAAAATCGGCGCACATAATTTTCCAACCCAAACAGTAAAAAATGTTCATTACAACCCCAGTTGAGAGGTCGACTTTATGAAAAGACTTATAAAGTCGACCTGGGGGCGGGGGTATTTACCTACCTTAAAGACACAGTTGACCTCCTAGTAAGGATTGACTTGAAGTATTTTCATAAGTCGAACAACGGTCTTTCGCTACCCAATATCGATCGACCCATAGTCTTTTCATACTAAAGAATGTTGAAATAAAACTTACCCGCAATCTCGATGTTCATATGAGTTAGGTTTCATGGAAAATTTTGCGGAAAGTTCTCAATCCTTTCATTTAAAAACTTTGTATACCAAATTAATTGTCCGAGCAGCAACTCTTTTCAAAATATCTAAGTTTTACTCGAAGTTAGATTAAACAGTTGAATTTGTCACCAACCCTTTTTCTTGTCGGCTTATTTCTTTGGAATGCCATTCCAAGTCAAGAAGAGTACTAGGCAAGTCTAAAAACCAAGTCCTATTTCGTTTCCCAGTACTGGACAAGTCTAAATAAAGGTATTACAAGTCTAGCAAGTCTTAGCCAAGACTTGTATAACACTTGGAGTTTGATTCCCAAGTCAAAATCAACTTTTCGAAAAATTTCGACTGAAAATTTCAAATTCCAAAACTTCAAAAATTTGTAACGTGCAACAATTTTGGGGTTATTTTTAGTCACTTTCCCGGGGTGCTTTGAAAACACCCCAATGTCATTCAACACTATCAATTAGCACCCCTGGTGTCAGAGTAAGAGTGGAGAAAGCAGGAATTCATTTCACATGGGCTTTTGACTAGATTACCCCAGTTTAATTTCAAAATCCACGCATTAGGTGTTACAAAAGCACAAATAACCATCGCCAAAGTACTCGCTAAATTAGTACAAACTCGTACCTCTATGATCTTAATAATGGCTTATCCCAGTGAAAGATTAACATCCGGCAGTTTCCCAGAACATGATTTTCAAAATGACTCAATCACCTATTTACCTCACTCCTTGCGGCCAGTGCGAGACTAAATCAATCCTTGAGTCTTCTGCGGAACATACTGGGGTATAGATATCATGTGCTGATTACATTTATCTTAGTGGAAAAACTGATTTCAGAGATTATTACTGTGTCAATTATAGTATACAACTGAACACCACCGTTAGCGTCTGCTCATATAAAGTTTGGCCGACAATTTACTCGGTTGTTTATTTTGTCATTGAGCGTATGACAGAGCAACGTCCGGAAATAAACGTACACACAGATGCTATTTCAAGCTTAGTAAACTAATCTCAGGTAAAGTTTCATCTTGGCAATCTTTTGCGTAAACGAATTGATGATTTCATCAAGTACGAAAGTTACAAAACGCGTCAGATGATATTGAATGGATTTATTTCTTAGGCGTCCAGTTCGGAAAACCGCAATGTAATTCTAAGATCTGGCTCTTTGGTTGTTAACAATACTAAAAACGTGGTTGGTGGTCTTCAAGTTCACAAATGTGAAAAACTCGGTCGCAGTCTGGACTTCTCAGACTGCACAAAAGTTCCTGTTATTTTGTGTATTTATACCCATAATCGTTGCATGATTCCGGTTTCAAAAGCTGTTTATCCTAAGTATGCGGTGACTTCGTGTGATTTAATAGTACATAACATGTACCGTTTTTCTGAGGGCATCTGGATGCACTGTGGCGATGACTATTTGGTAGCCGGTTTGCACGAAGCTCTAAGTGGTTTCAGTCATTTAGATTTTAGTGATAACTTACCTTCATTATGTACCACTGGTCTCTTTTTGAGAACTTTTTTCAAAGTGCAGAAGTTCGGGTAAAAAGGTGCTCGCGACGCATCATTGTGGGACCAGAGTTATACATCTTGGTCTCGTTTATCACTGTGGTTTAATGCTCTTCAAACCGAGCGCTTTCGAAAAAATGAAAAATGATGATGCTCAGAAAAATTTGATTCATTTGCAATCTTTTGGCAACGGTGGCTGTTATTAGGGCAAGAGTTGACCCTTATTACGTTAACAGAGTTACGTGAACGATTCTGGAAATATTCATCTATATATTCAAACTTCCTTTCGCCTTTCTTCTCATGGAATTCCTTTCAGGACTGTTTTCAGACTTGTCACATCCCCTTAGCCCTTTAGGCAAATGCTTACAAGGCATGTAAAACCTGTGACAATTATACTGAAAATCGAGATCTTCGGAATCAGCTGATAAGGCTCCGCTGGTCTCGTTAGTCTCCCGAGAGTGACCTTTATGAGCCCACCAGTGAGATCGACAAATCAAAAGCTCCAATGTCCGAGCTTAATTAAAAGGGTGTCTGTTCTCGGACGGCCAATTGTCTGCTTTCCCTGGAGGTTGTTGTGCTAGAGAAAAAAAAACAAACTAAGCGGCCAAAAGCCTCTAAAGTTCACATTTCTGGGATGAATACGGAACCTGTTTATGCCTCTGAGTTTCGTAGAACGGCATGTCTTGATCTCAAGGTGTCTACATTTTAGAGTTCACTCCCTTCGTTCTGAACTCTGCTTTGAGGAATTTAGCGGTGAAATATGAGAAGAAAGGGAAACCTTGTTCGCTTTCTTTGCGCTCTTCGTCCTCGTCTAGTTACAGAGCAATGGGACATGAGGACATGCCGTCTTCAGCAGTGTTAAGTGACAGCTTAATCCCAAACCTCTTTTGGCAAAATTCTGTTTCGATTTGTTATTCTATTAATCCTATTGAACTTTGTTTTACTTGAGCATAGTCTTTTTTTCTATACCACAACTTGAGCATAGTGTATTTATTTCCTATACTACAACTTGGCGTGCTTTTCTTAGATTCTTTGCGTTCCAACAGCCGTTTGCTTAAAGTATCGTTGGCCCTATTCCTTTGCCCAAATAAACATAATATTAATATAAGTAGTAAGATAATAGGGTACTAAGATAGGGGGGGTTATCCTTCGAATTAATACGTGTGATAATAGGGGGTTATCCTTGGCGGCGCTACATGTAAAACAACGGCCGTGCGTGATACATGTAAACTAGCTTTCTTCCGCTTTTATTCCTTTCCCTTTGCGCCTTTCTCCGGTTTGTTAGATTTGTAAGAAAAGAGTGAACTGAAACCAAACTAAACACTCCAAACAAATTAAATATTTACACTGTGTATTACTACACGCAGTTCCACCAAAATTGCATGCAATTAAATTGGCATTAGCGCCGTCTTATTTTGCGTGCTGGTTCTTCTTCGCTGCTGCTTGCTTCTTCAGCTTCAAAGTTTATGAAGGGGTTGTCAGGAGAGGAGCTTTCACTGGAACTGGCGTCAATATCGTCAGTATCAATATCAGATTCAGTTATCTGCTCAGTTACTACTAATCCTGGGTCGGGAGTCTCCCAAGAGCTGGTGGTGGAGTCTGGCACTGAGAGAACGGCTGTTGAAGAAGTTTGGGACACTACAAAGTCATTATCCCATTCTGGACTAGAGCTGAGAAGTAAGTTTGAGTAACTGTCATTATACCACTGAATATCATCACTACCCCAATCAATTTCATTCACACCACAATCAACGGTCTCATAATGTCCAAAGGGTAGAGTTTTTGTTCCGCAGGGTAGAATAAACCTTTTGTTGTCGAACGCTGAAAGGCATATTTTGTTGGTAGTAACAGTTTCCAATAAATGATGATCGGACATTATTCGTGTGTTTTCAGTGCGAAACACGTTCCCTGTCGTCAGTGTGCTCAAGAAATCATCATGCCGGAGACGTTGTTGAGCGGCCTTTGTTACTCCTTTAGCCGAAAGTTTTCGACAACCTAAAGAGAAAAAAAGCCTTTAATCAAGTCTTTATATGTTTACTAACCCCTATGTATATAATAATAAAACTAATACCATTCAGGAGCCTACTAACAACCTTTGTAATTTAAAAATAGAACTAACATGCATTAGAAAAGACAAAGACAAAACACTTTTTGAGAGTATTGAGTATAGTTTCGGCTTTAAACACACAAACTCCGTAATAAAATCTCCTGCAAATTCGACCTTAAACTTGAGGACTACCCGTTTATTTTCCGTACTGTATAAATAGTGATCATTCGGATAATTGGAGAAATCGAATTCACTAACAACTGAAGCGGGTTTTCTTGCTAATTCCTCATAAAAGTCTGTACTCCGGATTTTATATAGTAAACTATCCGTGTCACTATATAACAAACGACAATCAAAATGAGCGCTCATTGTGAAGTAATGGAAACTGTACATTTGATACTTGGCCAGATCAAGTATAGTTGCTCCAATTATTGTTGGGGTATTCCAATAAATCTGTCTAGCGCGGAAGGACAATAGGGCCAGGTTATCTCCGAATATCATGAACCGATCAAACTCAAACTTTGAAATGGAACTCAGAACTTGATCAGCATCTCGTGCAATGGTAAGCTTACTTCGTCTGCGTTTCGATTCGCAATTTTTACCATATACTGCATTGTTCATGAGCTGATAAAAGTTCTCTTCGAATTTATTGCTGGCGGCTTGACGTTTATTGCTGTTGAGTGTTATATAGGGTGCTAACCAATTCGCTTGTTTGAACTGTAGGACACGGTGTACTTTGGCAACAATTAATCCAAGACCAACGTATAATTTGAGCAGTTTGTAATGCAATACATAGTTCTTTTTGTCGAATAGCGTTTGAAGCAACTTTTTAACATTCGAGCTGGGTAATCTGTGTTGTTCTTTTAGCTAAAGTTGATATTCGCCCAACCAATCATCTTGAACAATTTCTTTGGTAGGGGCAAGGGGAAAGTCTCGGTGGTCATAGTGTAAGTGGACAGGGTAATTTAAGTCTACTTCAAGAAAATAACCAACTGAAGCGTCGTTTGGGGTTTTGAGGATTTCGTTAAGGGTAATTTCTACGTTGAAGGCGAATTCCCCCACTGGTAGCATGTCCATTTGCATGACACCTCCATAGAGATTATTTGCGTCAACACAGAGCGCAAAAGTTGACTCCTCAGAGGGCCGGTAATCCGATAAATACTTATTATTCGCAACAAAATGACGCTCCTCGTAAACAAATGTTACTCCTCCTCGTATTGCCGGTTCAATCATGTCCATTCTGTCATCAGCTCAATGTTTGCCCTGCATATCTTTAGTGACGCTTCTTTTGCCATATTGGGGAGAGTGTAGAAATGCGTAAAGTCGAGTTTGTATGTTCGAAAGCTAAGTTCACGGTGAAACTCACATACACAGGCTAATAATGCGCAGTCCAGATTAAGGTATGCGTCATGATAGTCTTGTAAAATTTTGCACACCAATAACTTCCACATTTGGTTAGCATGACCTAAATTTTCTTCACTAACAGCCAATTTTCCGCCTTCTAATGTATTGCGCCATTCTGAGAGGGGTGGTAGAGATTGCTCAGAAAATTTTGTACGATCACATACATAAGAATAAGGATAATATCCTTTTTGTTTGAGTAAGTGTGCGTTTGATTCGGAAACCGAGGGGAACTTTGCTTTCATGATATCGAAATGTGTGTCAGGCAAAATTTCTACAAGTTTTTCCAGCGAACTGTTCATCATTTTGTACGAATCGATGAATCTTAGATACTGGTAAATTTTTTGTGTTCTTCCTTCTTGAGTTGTAATAGTATCAATCAGAACTCCGAATGTCATTGATATGTATTTCTCATCTGTTGACGGAATGACTTTTATTGTTGTGGTAGACTCACAGTTGTTCAGAGCAATTCAAATATGATGTAAGTCATAGTTTTGTATGTTATGACCGACCACAGGCGTAAAATTGACATATCGTCTCGCTCAATTACACTTTTCGTGTGCCCAGCCCAAGAATTGGCCACTAAAATGACAATGGTCTAAATCTATGCTCTCTTCGGGGTCAAGCTCGCTGTCAAATGGTTCTTCGCATATCCAACAGTGTGTAGCGCTCTTTTTGTCCAAGCTTCTCCGATTTCCGTTGTAGAAAGGAAACTGTTTTTTGCGTTCATGTATGTCCCTTGCTAACGAATGCAGCATTCGAACAAAGTTGCCCATACAATCTTCTGAGCTGTCCACATGATGAAAATAGGGAACATTCGAGTGATGATCAACAACTGCCAAAGCAAATCCACATGGCTCGTGCTTTTCAATCCCGCGTGTTGATGATTGGTCAGTTGCTGCATCAGATCCAGCGACGGGTAGGAGAAAAGATTCAAAGTCAAAATAAATGACCAGAGGAACAAACCACGTAGCTGAAAAATTTGAGAACTTGTATTCCTTTTTATCTGGTGATGGCATTTGAATAACTGCAGGGGCATTTAGATAACAATTTTCAGTATGAATATTATAGCTTTCCAGTCCATCACGACACAACCAGAAACAATTACGACAAATGCGATAACCAAATCTGAATTTCAGGTCTCTTAACTTTACAAACGACTTTCACAAGGTCAGTAATGAGAACATAGTGATAAATTTCGGCATCATAAAGAAGTAAAATATCCATAACAAAATCTGATTCAAAAGAGGAGACTCGTAGAGGGTAAAGTTGTCCTTTATCGTAACCAAAGACGTTGATTGCCACATCATTGAGGGTTTCAAAGGCTTTCATTTGCTCAAATCCCATTGGCATTTCAAATTTGCCTACAGGTTGGTGAATGTTCTCTTGCTGATATGTTGCTGGGGACGTTTTGTCAATATGATAGTTCCTGTCATCTCTATCAAGACTGATTCCATGATGCGCATGATACGCTGCCACGAAGCAATAGTTGAAACAATTGGCATCGTCGTGGTTTCGAATATTGAGTAATCCGCGACAGTTTGCGAGCTTATGGGGTAAGGCAAGATAGGATGAGCCGCGAATTGGTCGGTAGCGGGCAAATTTGATATCAAGTTTGATTATTTTTTCAACAACCTAACCACTTCCAGATGAAGCAAACGTAGACAAGACAGCCATCATTTTCTCCACCATGCTCCAGTACAACTCGTTTGTGAGACCCTCTACGTAAATGGGCGTCATGAAAGAGTTGGCATAAATTTCAATGCGCTCCTCCGTTTCGGTTGCGTTTTCATCTTGATGCAGCTTCAATAATTGTACTTTTACCGCAAATTGTACTTTCTGTGGTCCTCGGCTCAGCCTTTTCTCAAGTAGCGTTGCAATTGCTGATCATTGATTGAGCATGAAGCTCTCAAGATCTCTGTTAGCTGTGTTATTGACAATTTCATAAGTTTGTAACACACCGTTGAAGGCTGTCTCCGCTGTAGCCTCTTTTGGTTGGTATTCAGGTCCAAATACGGGCAGCGAGTGAAGGGAGTTCATATGCTGCGCAAACACGATCGGCAGCAGTTTGTAAACTTCGAGTGGCAAGTTCGCATATTTTGTTCCAATTCAGACAGTTTCCGTGAATTGAACACACATAGGGAGCAGTTGTAGACAGGAAAGCCAACATCGTCTGGATGAAATTTATGTTGATGTCTTGAACGGTTCCCACGAGTGCTAAACGTAGCGGAACAAAAGTTGCATGAATAGACCTTTTCTAATAGTTTTGACGAATTTCAAATTCTAACAGAACTTTGATAACAAGTAAATAACTTGGAAATGACTAAGCTCACCAAAACTGAAGCGCGAATGTAATTTCTGTGCGCGAAATTCAAAATTTCAAAATGCTGTAATCTGATTGGTCGGTTTTGGCGGTTTATTTCAAAATTTTGTTAGTTATGAGAGAAAAAAGATGTGTTTTCCACTCTCCATTGCAATCCTATGCCAAAAAATATCACCATAAGGAACCCTACAGTTTATTGCTGATCATTTTGTTTTCAAAAAACGTTTTTGGAGAAGCTGGAAAAACACGATAATTTTAAAAATTGTAATAAAATGCGCTGTTTTATGCATTTTCAATTACGGGTGGTTAGAGTTGTCCTACGTTCTTAAGTGTGATGAGCAAAAATGCTCCCCGTGCCGAAAAACATAGGACCCATATAAAAAAAATTGCTGAAAAATAAACAGAAAAAAAGTTTATTTTTCTGTCAGTCAAGTCATTAATTAACAATTACATGACAATTACATGACATAAACATGTGTCTTTTTTCTGAGGCCTTTTTTGATGACAGCTGTTATGAGATAAATTTGCACTGAGGACCCATCAAGTCCAAAAATGTGAAGAAAGCCGATCTAACATCTTTCCTTGGGGTACTTCATACGCTAATTAATGCCAGATGTTAATGTGACATTGATTGCCAGATGTTTTGAAAATCGGTGAAGGAGCCATTTTTTGATGATGATGCTTATGAGCAATAATGTCAGGCATCAAGCAGTGATTACAAAACCGTTGCAAAAATTTCAATTTTTTTTTCTAGTAATTAGTAATTAGGTTAATTAACCCTTAATTAGTCGCTAATTAGGGGTTAATTATCTCCATAACGGATGAGTAAAATTTGACGAGTGTGATGAGATGTTTTGTACTTTAGAGTATGCTGAGGCTTACTGAGCAATCAGTTTCATCCCAAGTATTTTTTGGAACCGTCTTTTTTGGGGTCAAAGGTCAGAGGTCATGTGTCAAAAAAAAAATTTTTTTGAGTTTTTTTTTGTTTTATTTTAACAAACATGCTCTTTTTCTTTCAATTGATACCAAAGTAACAAATGGGAGGTTATTCTAGTGTAAGCTGAAGAGCGCATCTACTGAATTAAGTGTTAAAAATTGACGTCTGAAATGCGTTTTTTCAAAATTTTTATTTGATTATTTTTCAATTTTTGAAAATTTCTTCAACTTATGAATTGAATTTGGAAATCAATCCATACTACAGCTGTGGTATGGAGTTTGCATGTAATTATCGTCAATACGCTTACTCTAACATATGGCTATATCTCTTAAATTTTATGTTTAGTATGTAATGTTAGCAAAAATTTTGTATATTGAGAAGTGTATTTATGGATATAATTCACACACCACGTCATAGTAGTTGCAATAATTGAGTGTTTGTTAGGAAACGAATGTTTACGTCATAATGAAATTCCTTTCTGAACATGTTCGAACTTGATCAGTTGCGAAATTTTAATTTCTTTAGCTCAGCAATTTTAAAACTACAAAAACAGATATCAAAAGTTAAATTCAGCTTTCAAAAAGTTGAAATCACACTTTATTGAAACAAAATCATGTTAGCAACTCACTATATAAAAGAGGTTTGTGGTGATTCATCAAAGTTTTTCAAGTCAATCAAATAAGTCCATTAAAGAATTCTCAGGTAGCCGTTTCTTTGGTGCATTGCAAATCTTTGGAGTGTCTGTAACGCCAAAAACACGTGCTGGTTCTGGTGTTTGAAATTGTGTAGCTGAAAGTTACGCTGTATCAAACTGGTTTTCACTGAGCAGAGCGGTAGAATTGTTCTTGTGAATTCCCGCAAAGAAAAATGGACTAGATGTCGGCGTCAAACTGGGACTCGGATCAACTGCTGGTGTTACTGGCAGCTGGCTGAATCGAATTGCAATTGATTTTCTGGGGAGCAAGGTGATGACTTTATGCCCCACATGTCAGCTAAGTTTTCGCAAGCTTGATAAGCCCCTAACTGGTTTTCAAACAGAGGCACACAGTCGCAATCGTAACGAAACAAAATTCGTTTAACGTCGTTTGGTAATGACTCCATGTCAAAATCTTGAAATGTTGGCAAAGCTTTTGGAGGTAAATGTCCCCCTGATGTAATAAGACTGCATTCTGCCGGTTCTGTCTTCTCTGGTAAAGAAGCAATTGCGTTAATGAAAAGCTTAGGTATCAAACAGTGCTGGTAAGTTTGCCAAACATCACCTTGTCTCTTCTGTTCAATCAGCACAACAAAGTTTTCGAACACTGTCTGATAAACCAATGTTCGCTCGATAGAAATAACAGATTCAGCAAGTATTTGAACGGACATAATTTTTTGCCCAAATTTTGAAAAAGAAATTAAAACCAATTTGATAAAAGACGGTTGAAAAGTATTGTTTGTCTGGTAACGAACTGTTGAAAGAAAGCAAAGTGCACTGAACGCAAGGTTTAAAGAAAATGAATACCTAGTTCTAAAGTTGTATTGTACAACGTGTAAATCAACAGTTTATGTCTGGGGTCATAATTGGTTTTAATTTTGGTAGTGTATATGCTCTGTTACATGCTCTACATTTTTTATTATACATGGGTTGATACAGTCTATAGTTTGTACTAACTCAATTCTTATCTAGAACGTATTTTATTATTAGCATTTCATTGTACACTGGTATATGTTTATTCTTATCAGAATTTCCCTACTGCTGTAGGTTCACATGTGTTTCCAATTTTAATACACACCTAGGGTCACATCTGTTCCAAGATATAAACTTATGGACAATTCCAATAAACAGTGTACACTGCACTGCTGGTTCAAATACACACCTAGGGTCACATCTGTTCTCTCTAGAGAAACAAAACATATGGCCCGCATATAATTTCAATAAACAGTGTACACTACAATCCTCAATGACGTCAAAAACCCACCCAGGGTCACATTTGTTTTCTCTATAGAACCAAAACATATGGTTCACATATAATTCCAATAAACAGTGTACACAGCACTGCTAGTTCAAGTACACACCTAGTGTCACATATGTTTTTTGTCTTATCTCTAAGGTCACAGCTGAAGTTAATTATGCAATATTTGAACAACAGACAGACTAAAGTACGCCATAGGCGTACTTGCGACCGTATTCACAAATCATTTGGATTTAATTAGGCAGTTTGACGACACTTGTTTAATCCCAACTTGCCGCACCCATTGAATTGTAGTTTTACACATTATAACACTTGAAAGTAATAAAACAAGTTGCACACTATGCCTTTCACTTCCACTAAAGACACAGAGTTTGGAGATTGTTATTTCGATATTGCCAAAACTGATAAGCGCTTAATCAGGGCAACGCTGAAAACCTATGAAAGGACAGGGACATATGTATTTCTGAAATTGTTCAAAAAAACAACAGACGATTACGAGTTTGAACAGAGAATTTCGTTAACTCTTGGAGAGTTTGAAAATTTGGTCAGTTCAGCTAGCAAAATACAGAACTCAGTGGCTGATCAGCAGTCATCGCCAAAACCACCACCAGCGAAGAAACCAAAAATTCAAAAAGAAGTTGTCAACAACGATGGTTGAAGCGATGTTTGAGCGTTCTCCAAATTACTTTAAACAATTTCAGAAACAGTTCAAATTTCTCATTGTGGAAGAGAAACCTACCTTTTCTTGCAGTGTGTGCACATTTTGATTCCGAATTTTGCAACTTAGTAAGTAGCCATTATCACGTTCTGATTGATACAACTACTTTTGAAAACGAAACATTGAAACGATTTCAAAGCTTTCCTGTGCCTTGTGTTTATACAGCTTTCAAGTTCTTGTTTTGGACTGCACCAAATTTGGAGACTAAGGAGATGTGTTTTCAAAGCTTAAATTAGCAATCGAATTCAACAGTTCTGCAGAAAAAACTGATTCACAGTCAGTGCGCAAACGACTACCAGCTTTTGCTAACAACAACAGCAACAACACTCTATCAAAAAGCAGCTCTTCAAAACAAACACATGTCAATCCCAAAACGAGTGCCAAGATGCCAGTAGTTGCCCAAAAGACTATCTACAATTGTATTGATTTTGTTAATAATGAAACTTTACGCAGAGTTGAAACAATTTTGTATGGTCCTCATTCTGGTGATTTTTGTCAAATTATGGATATTTTTTTGAGTGGATATGGAAAATTGAATATTGATTCTGATTTAGTGAGTGTTCGCTTTGTGTATGAAGAAAAGGTAAAGTTTTGAAAAAAAATGAATTTTTCAAGTTAGTAAGGTTAGAACATCATATGAAAAGCAAAACGAATCAATTCATTATCGCTAATATTTACAAGTTTCTGAGCATTGAAAACAAAATGAGCAATATAAATACAAAACAGTCCACAAAGTTTAGAGTTTGCATTTTGAATTGGTTGATTCTCCAAGAGTTGATAGATATTGTGATTGTTGCCAACAGAAATTATTCTTTGATATAGGTGTTTGTACGATGAAATGGGCCGACCAAGGAGATCGGCAAACAGAAGTTGATTGTTCTTTCTGCATAAAAGTAACCAGTGGGTGCCAATATTTTCAGCAGTTGCTGCATTAACAATAAGGAAGCTGTTTCTGTTCATTTTTTCCGGAAAATTGTTGGCCGCAAACACGCCATGAAATTTGTATTTAAGAGTTTTGCAGCCTTGTATTAAATCATTAATATCATCTTCATCCATCATTAATTTGTCAGAATGTGATTCTTTGATACTCTTCTTGCACTATCAACAAAAATTGTGCTCGCTTTTTCGCCAATAATGAAAATCTCTATATTGTTCGGTAGGGCCGCAGAAAATTTCAACTCAATAGAAATTGACGAATTTGTAAGCTCAGGATGAATAAAATCATGGGATGCTTGTTGGGTGCTGGTCAAATCAAAAACCATTATGAAATGGTTCGGGTATTCTGTCAAACTTGTTCCATGACCATTGTCGATGTAAGCTAAATCCGATATTGTATTAAAGTAGAGACGTTTGTCATCACTTGTTGATATTGGACTGTGTGCCACAGGTAAACCGTTTCGGTAAATATAAATCTGCTCAAGGTCGTATTTGCGGAAATTAAATGGATTTTGTCTGTTGTTACCAAGAAACGCTTCGTTAGTGTTCAGACAAATTGCTAGTCTACGAATCGGTTCTCTGGCAAAAATATCTTCTTGTTTCCAAATTTGGAGACCCGTTGAAGCCAGAAATGTTTTTGTTAGAGTCTCCAAGTAGGGATACGAAGCTGGACTTGTTAACAAAGTTTTTTCTATAGCCGATACAACATCATCGTTCAATGTCATCTTGCGCACATACAAATTAGCCTCGACAATTTTTACTTTGTAGTGCTTGGCTGCATCGTCAGACATTATAACAAAATCATCTATTGACCGTCTAAATGCAATGCGAAGTGTCACACCACTTAGCAAATGTTTGTCACAAGTGAAAAAGTCAACTGCAACTTTACCGTAAAATATGCACTCAGCCGATTGCCTCACTAAGGCTTTCCTTCCGTTCGCTTCTCCAGTTGACAGCGCTCCTGGATTTTTTTGTAGGAATAGCCCTGACATGCCAACCAGGTGTTTTTTTCATCTTTGTTATGTGAAAATTCTGTTTCAATAAAACTTTTATGAGCATAGTTTCCGTTAGCGTTTGAAATTTTTAGTCCATTAGCAGACACTGTACAGTCAGAGAAGAGTGAATGTAAAACATTATTGCAAAAATAGGGAGCATCTGTCTTCGTAACATCTGTTGCTGCTCCTGCGTCATATCTCAAATCAGCTTCTGATAACTGGACAATTTTACATTTCACTTCCAGGAAAATTTTCTGTAAGTCAATAAAATTATTTCGGTCACCGGCGACTTCAAATTCTAACATGGGTCCATTTGGACTGTAGACTGGGCCCAACTTTTGACAAAAACTACCATCGAAAGTTACTAAGAGAGAAGGTTTTTCGAACAAATCCAAAGAACTGTGAGTTGCCTCTGATGGTAACAAATTAGCGATCATCGTTCACTCTGGCAAAAAAATCTGACCGACTTCTTTTTGGAGCTCTGTGCGTTGAATTGGTTTTTTTGCGTTTGTTGATTGCTTTCTGTGGCTTGACTCGTATTGAATTCCTCCAACGTGAAATATTTCGGCGAGATCCCCCTGTCTGTTTTTTGACAGTTTTTGAGATTGTATTTTTAAACGCCTGTTTAGGAGATTTTTTGCTTCCGACTACATCCAAAATCTCGGGAACACTTTGTTTCAATAGCTTTTTCCCGATACGCTTCGCTGTAGGCAAAATGAAACGACGTGCTAAAGGTAGCGCAACACGTCCAATGCCTGCAGCTAGAGCTCCAAAACCACTTCCTCTTTGACGATAATGTCCAGAGAAGTGAGGCAAAGACGTTTCTTGATTGGCATAATAAGAATCCATTTTAAGGGGAAAATTTTTTGAATTGTAGTGTTAGAAAAACTTTTCCAGTTCCCGAAAAGGGAACTAATTGTCCTGTTTCCGTTCTCAGTTCAATTGAAATCGATTGAAATGTGTTGGTTAGGAGCTTCTTATAGTCTAAATTTGTAAAAACTATCCGATGAGAGGGTTCAAGCTCACAAACACTACCGTTTTTCAGACGTTGTTTTGAATCAATGACTCGCAAAAGAGGAGCCTTAGTGTCACGACGTATTGGTATTCAATTATGTTGGTGTAGATGAAAATTAGATGTTTTCCAGCACAAAGGTCAGCTGGGAACTCCCCATAATAAGCTTTCGTATCATCACTTTTCATAAACCTGTTCGCATTGGGAATCATTTTGTACCCAATGTGTATTCCATTACCGTCAGGAATACCCTTAAATCCAATAATGCTTGGAATTTCTTCACTGGGAAACGTAATTCCCTCATACTTGCCAAACAAAATTTCATATTTCCCAGAGCTCTTCAACTCTCTGAATGAAAAATGGGGCAGGCCAATTGTGCGCTTAATTGTAGCAAGAAGTTGAGCCACTGTATCAAAGGTTCCTGGCGTAAAACTAAATTGCTGTCCACTATAAGGTCTAGAAATAACATTGGCTCCCGAAGAAATCTTTTGGGAATCTTCAAAGTCTTTTAAGTTGTACGCAATTAGATTTCCGTTTACTATGTTTTCTATTTTTGTTGGGAATATGATTTCACTTAGCGCCACTCTCCAATCACCTGCAAGTTGAGTTTCGTCATTGAAAAAATTCCGAAATGATGCAAGTGTACTTGAATCAAATATTTCCATTGAAGCTGATGAAACAACGTGAACTGTAAAATCGTCTTCAAACCGGTTGTTGGACATTTTAAACTAGAGGGAGCCTGACAAGTTGTAATTCTGGTTGGTAAAATTTTCCTTGAATTGGTTCCTTGTTTGCGTCGGCTAAGGTGTATGTTGGTGGGCTTAATGTCGGAATTCCCGTTATTTCAAAGACTTCGTCTGTGAATGATTGCATATAACTTTTCCTGAAAGCTTTATCTTTTTTAACTACTCTCACAAAGTCTCCAATGAAAAACTTGGGCTTCTGAGTTGAGCTTGTTTGTGCTGCCAATGACACTAGTCGTGGCACATCCGTTTTTGTATTTTTGTTAGGAGCAATTTTTGTTATTCGATTGACTCTTGAATTGACTGTTTTCACAAATTGGTCTAATTGGTCAATGTAGCTATAGGTCCACTTTTCTTCAAGATACCGATGAACTTTCTTTTTAAGAGATCTAATGTTCCTCTCTGCAAAAGCTGACTTTTTCGCTAAAGGTACTATATAAATGAATTCCACATTTGGTACACAATTGTTTGAATGCTCCAAGAAATTCTGTACCATCGTCAACCCATACTTTTTCGGGCTGTTTGTTTTTGATCATCTTTTTGAATGCTTCAGCTGCTTCGGTTGCATACTTTGTTTTCATTGGTTCCACTCGTAAATATCTTGACAAAAAATCAATCGCTACTAGAAGATACTTTTTACTGCGGTTATACTTTGCCAGTTTATCAACGTGTGCCAAGTCCAGAGACCAAATTTCGTTGATGTCTTTTACAAAAACTTTAAGCCTGGAAAAATTTAATCGAATTGAACGGTACTTTGTGAAAGACGGCTTTGTCTCTAAATAAGAATTAAATTTTACCTAGAGGGAGCTTGCTTTGCGTCTGTAACCGCTTTATGCTTCCATACGATGCTGGTCCTTTTAAATAAAACTGATCCAATTTTTTTACTTCAGGAAAAGAAAGACCACATCTTCTGACTGGTCTTTTCTTTGTCTGTCGTTTGGTCCGGTTCTTCTTTATATCTTTTTTGGGTTGGTTTCCAGCCACTGTGTTGTTTTCTACTAGAGAAGAGCTCTTGCCGACTGGGTTGTTCTCTACTTGGGAAAAACTCTTGTTCACTTTTAGACGAGGCTTCCAAGATTTGCTTGGCATGTGTATTTGCAACAAGATGAGGTGAGATATTAAGAGCAATTAAAATTTTGGAGTATTTTTCAATATCAATTTTTTTAGTTGGTTGCTGCAGATTGTACAGAAATGTTGAAGCTCTAATGCCCAGTCTTTCTTTATTTACGTGAAGAACGTCGTTCGACTCTACAGTTACTGTTTCAGATTGGTTAATCATGTCAAGTATGATTTTTGATCTTTTGATTGTGTTTTTATTCATAAAATCTAGCTCTAACAATATGGAGTCGAAATCTTCGCTTTTTCTTTGTTTTTTCACTACTGGTTCAATCTCGCTGTCTTCGCTCATGGGTTCTGTTTTTTCCTCTTCTGCTGTTTCAATCATTTTGTCTGCAGTCTCAACTGGTTCAACTGCTTTCTCTGGTTTTTCCATTGAATTCGACTGGTTTCTTTGCAAAAGAGACAGCTGTGCAGCTTTCTGTTTGTAAAGGGGATTGTCCAAAACTTCTTTTTTACCGGTTGATGTGAAGCAATCATTCGTTTTGGAATTAAAATGAATTTTCCGGTGTGCATTACGATTTTGTCAAATAACGATAACAAGCGAAACCAACAGTTTTGACCAAATCTCTTTCTCTAGCAAAAAGTTCCCACTTTTCTTTCAAACTTGTTTGTCTAGACAAAAGTTTTCTGAATGATTTTTCATAGCCTTGCACAAAACTTTTTCGTATTGGAACATTACCATTGACAATGTTGAGCAAACATTCTCAAAGGAATTTAATGAAATGATTTGGAGCTCTCTCTATCTTCTCTTTTAGTTTTGTATCCGATATGTTTAGCAGCCGCCCCAGCATACAAACTTCTTTCTCTCTCATCGCTTAAACTTGTAATAACGGCTTTAGCTGATGGCAGATAAAAAATTGATGGTCCTGCAGGAACAATATTTGAACAGTAGCGCAAGACGTCTGATGTTTTGGGATCCAAATCAATTAATAAATGACCAAACGGTTCTTTAGTTGCCAGCTCATAGCTTTCTTTTAAAAATTGAGAGTTATTCAACTGTCTACCAATAAAAGTAATCTGTTGTGTGTCACGTGGTGATTTAAACAATATGATATGTGTTGTATTTAGATCAATTGTTCTGGACCATCTGCTTTGCTGGAACAAATTGTGTTTAACATAAATTACACTGATGTTTCTGTGTCGCCCTGCGGTTGCTAATTTTGAAAATTCTTTGTCATTAAAAATTTCTTCACATGAGTCATCGAACACAAGGAGGCAGTTGTCTAACTCTGAAATGAGTTCAAAATTAGAGAATTTTTTAAAATTTATGTTCAGATTCTTTTCTAACGATTGGAATTTTGGCTGATCATGCTGATAAAAATAATAAATTGTTTGAAATTCTGGGAAAAAAGTGCCAACTAATAACATTTTGAAAATGAGCTCAGTTTTCCCGCAACAAGACGGCCCGCAAACAGCCATGAACAACCGGTCAGAGGTGGAAATAATTTTATTCATAACTTTGGATTTGGAAGAGCGTATCCAACTGTACAAGAGAGAAGTGAAAACCAAAATGTGGATTCTTCAGAGTCGAGACTGAAAAAAACCAACTTGGCGAGAGACACAGTTATAAGAAAAATTATTATTAAGATTTGTGTAAAGTATACAACCTCTGATCGAGGCAATCTCGAATTGCAAAACCTCCACGATCGTCTTTCTTGGTGGTCAGCGTCAAAAACCATATCAGTTATGCCTCCGCCCGAATCTAGTTGATCTTCGGTTTGACTCATTTTGAAACAAAATTATTCAAAAAATGAATTGCTTTTCAAGAATGTTACATAATTATTCAACAATAAAAAATTCATACAAAACATATCCAGAGTCGTTGTCTCCTTGTTTGTAAGTGATTGTATAGTTTGCATTCATCGAATCTTGTTTATCTCTAAAAACAATTGACTCTACATTGTTCTCTTTAATCAGCTGCTTGATTTCATCGGGAAGAGTCTCATCGTCCAGAGACATCAGAATTGGCACTGCACGCTTGGGCGTAGGTAAAGGGGTTAGTTTCAACCTTTTCATTTTTTCTTGTAAAGACATGGTACAATTGAAAGTACTCCAGTAGAGAAGGATACTTCTTGAAAGCTTCTATTTCAGCACCAGCACACACGATCTGCTGTTTTCTCAAAACTGTTTGCCCTCTTGTGTCATTTTTTTCTTCCTTGTTAAGAGTAACCGTTAACTGATTTTCAGGCGTTATGCAACTGTAAACTGTCAAATTTGGAGACAAATTCACTTGAAGTAGAGACGAAGCTGGTTTCTCCAACCGACGATTCATTCGTGAGCCACTGGTAAAAGAGTTTTGCCTTCTTATTGGCACAATGCTTGCTTCTTTGTCGTTTTGGGCAACTCAATGCATGTAATTTACAAACTGGTGTCTCCCAATATAATTTCAAGTGTTCAATTTTTGGGCAAAACAAAGTTTCCAAGTTGATAACGTTCCTCTGTAACAGCTGCTGTAAAGTTTCCGTTTTTTCTAATCCTTTTGTGTAAAAATCAGAAAAGGGAAATCGAGGAACTATACTTTGAAAAATCTGTTGCAAATAATGATAAGGGTACTCTCCTGTCTCCCATGAGAGACCATGAAGAAATTTAGATACCCACAGGAAAGATCTTTGCTCACTCGAAGAAAGTATGTTAAATGAGTTTGGAGGTAAAAACGAAATTGTATCGTTGTAATTTTTGGTAGATACCGCAAGTTCTTTTATTATAAATCCAGATTTTTTACTTCTAAAGCTTTCAAAATCAAGAACAACTGCTCCAGATTTCAACATTCCAGCAAATTGAATAAACTATTTTTGAAGGATTTAACGTATAAACAAAACGCAATTCCAGTCACATGACCAAGGTACTCATTTGTGACTGAACAAGGTAATACGTAGGAATAGCCTGGACCCTTTTCACTATATTCATATACAAAACCGGAAGCGTCGTGAAGTATCGCATGCAGTCTCAAAATTTTGAACGATTTAAAATATTTGTCGAGGGCTGAATTGTCGATGCCAATCAAACCACCATAAGGTCGTAGTTTCAAAGCTATATCTAAATCAATCTCAGGATCCAAATGAAGACAAGTAGCTAAAAAGTATAAAAACCGTTCACCGTATTGTGAATATTCTTTTTCGATTTCCTTATAAGTTTCGTGAATACTCTTCAAATCAACTGTAGCAATTGTAGTCATATGATTTTATGAACGCTCACTCAAAAATGACTCTAGCCAGGCTTTTCCACCCAAATCAATCTACATGCCAATTTACATGTATCACACACGGCCGTTGTTTTACATGTAGTGCCGCCAAGGATAACCCCCTATTATCACACGTATTAATTCGAAAGTTAACCCCCCTATCTTAGTACCCTATTATCTTACTACTAATATACTTTCAATTCAGATAGTTGTGCTAGTTCTGAACCACTTGGTTGTTAGAAAATATATGAAGGTGATTTTATTCTTGTTGAAATTTAGCTTAAGTTGAAGTAGCATGCATTTTGGCATGCGTCGATTGAGGTCAGAGGAAGACATGCATGAAAATTACTTTAAGTTCAAGTGGCATGAATTTTGGAATGCATCGATAGAGGTCAGAGAAAGGTACGATCAATTTATTTTAATGTCTTAGTTTATTTAAACTAAAATAACCCAAACCACAAATGCCACATAAGCATCGTTCCAATCGATTTTTATAGTAACGTACCGCCCGGGTCGAGGTTTTTGGGTAAATTTTTTAAGAAATGCGGTGAATGCGTTGAAATGTTGTTAGAAATGCGGTGATTGCGGTGAATGCGGTGGAAAAAAAATAATTAACCACTCTCCACCTCATTTCTTACAAAAATTCACCGCAAAATTCACCTAATTTCTTACAAAAATTCACCACATGCACTTTTGTGGCAAATTAAGGTAAGAAATGCGGTGAAAGCGGTTAATACGAAGAAAAAAAAATTACCGCATTTCACCGCATTTTTTACAAAAATTCACCGCATTTCTTACAAAAATTCACCTCATTTGCATTCCAACGTTTACTCAATCTGATTTAAATTCACATGAAATACGAAGCATGTAATCGATAGTTGGCGCAGTGGAATAAGCAGTTGAAGGCATGCAGGAGGTCACAGGTTCGAACCCGGGTAGGAGCGATTCTTTTTTGTAAGAATACCGAGAACGCGGTGAAAAAAAATAATTCACCGCAATTCACTGCATTCACCGCAAAAAGATGTAAGAAATACGCGGTGAAAATTATTTTTTTCACCGCATATCATCGCATTTCTTACGAAAATTCGACGCCAAACCTCGACCCGGGCGGGTTGTTATAATATTTGAAACGTTGCCGTCTTTCTTGTCAACGATCGTCAAACCCAGTAGAATCACTGTTCAGTTATTAATTAAATCCATTTAGACAACCGCTTTACTAAAAAAAATGTAAAGGATGATGTAAAGGATGATGTCTTAACAGCTGTTCCGGAGCTGTCAATACTTTAGGTATTTAAGAAGGAACAATGATTCAATACAAAACATAACACTAACTTTAATACAATTTTTCTAATGTTGCTGATTTTTAATTTACAAATGTTTCTTATAATTTATTTAAAATTTGAATTACTTACGTTCAAATCTTTGTCAACTTCAATGTTTTGTTCTGTTTTTGTGCTGTTGTTTGAATTCGTGATTGAATCTAATTCAATATGACCGCAATGCCAATTTTATTGGTAAACAATTTATGTAAACATTACGCTTACGGAAGTCTTTGATCCACGCAAATTGAAAATTGCATTTGAAAAGAGAACTACGTAAGTGCAAATGGGCCAAATTTGGATATTTTTTATAAGTGGCCCGTCGATAATTGTCCCTTCTGGTGCTTTGCGCAGACTCAATTTTCAAGTCCGCTGACGCAAGCCAATGAAATTAAATTCAACTCGAATCCAAAATCAATTTGAACGCTTTTAAAGTAGGTCTAGCTATCTACAACCTGACAAACGTGCTTTTGTCCACTGAAAGCAATTAAATTCTCTTAATCTCTACATCCAAAGCAAGGAAGCTAAATTGAACTAAATTTGTGCCTCGAACTTGGGATGCATTTGACTGAAAAAAGACTTCCCAGATTATGGGATGCATGGATAAATTTATATCAGCAATGTTACTTTTTAACCTTGTTCAACAAAGCCTAATCAGAAACGTATAATCAATATCCGGTTTTACAAAAGTTTAAGAAAATAAGAAACTTTCATACTTCTGTCAATAAACATGAGTAGTGATGTGTCTTTCTGGGCAAACTACGGGGGGGGACATAAGTGTCTTCCCGTGAACACTACGGGGGGAACACAAGTGTCTTCCTGGGCAAACTACAGGGTGGGACACTTTGAAATTCTTTCTCCTTATTTCCCCTGCCATGCATGAAACTAATCTTAGGAAACCATTTTCCTCCACTTGCGTGACTGGTTTGCCGCTTTGGGCTTGAAGCCATTTTAACTACCACCGCTTTGAAAGTTAATTCGTCATATGTCTGCGCCAGGGTACTTTAATCTTGTTTTGGTCCGGGCAAACTACGGGGGGGACATAAGTGCATTCCCGTGAACACTACAGGGGGGGGGACACAAGTGTCTTCCCGGTCAAACTACAGGGGGGGACACAAGTGTCTTCCTGGGCAAACTACAGGGTGGGACACAAGTGTCTTCCCGGTCAAACTACAGGGGGGGACACTTAGATTTTTTCTTTGTTTTTCTCTGAGTCTTATGGAGGGGAGGGGGGACACTTGCATTTTTTAAAAAAATCAGTTTAAGGAAACCAACCAGAAAGAACTTTAAAAACCTTGGGGGAAAAGGAGCTGTCATGTAGACACAAACAAAAAAAAAGTAACTATCATACCCTGCAAAAGTCGCCTAATTTTCATTTGTCTATAATGCTTGCTCAAAAACAGCATGACAACAACTATCGCGACGGTAGATTTAAAAACCATTCATGAAATCTATAATTTAATAAAAACAGACTATCCAGAGCATAATGAAAGATTTCTTTACTTTTTGGCAACCTGCTTGCACTTGGACCCTGATGTTAACCTCGAAATTGCACTAAAACTGAGGCCTGATGGTGGGATCATTGGAATAGATAACTCTTCATTGGATACTTATTTGAAATCATTTAAAGTGCTTCGCTTACATGCAATTCTTCATGATGCCTCTGGATTTATTGCAGAGTATAGCCAAAAGGGTCCAGGATACTCTTACGTTTTGCCTTGTCCAATCACAAACGCTTACGTTGGTCACCTGACAGGTTTATTCTTCTGCATGTTCGTGAAAACTTTTAAACGTAACTTATTCAGTTTGCTGGAATGTTGAGTCCGGAGATTGTTGTTATAGATTTTGAAGGTTTTCGACACAAAAAGAGTGGATTCATTATAAAAGAATTATCTATTTGTTCGAACAACTACTCAGACACGGTTCCTTTTCTTCCTCCAATTTCCTTCAATTCGCTGTCCTCAAGTGAGAGGAAATCGCATCAGTGGGTATCGAAGCCTTTGCATGGTATTTCGTGGGACAGCGGCAGCTACCCTTTCTGGTTTCTATCACAAATATTTAAAGCAATCAAGATCCGTTTTCCTACTGCTAAATTCTACGCAAAGGGGAAGGAGAAGACGGAGACATTGCAAAAACTCCTTCAAAAAGACGTAACACATTTAGAAACATTGCTATGTCCAAAAATTGAAGAAATCTTCACTCCAGTAGAGCACTTGACTTGTTCACTTCATTCATCTATACTACCATTCAAACAAAAGAAAAAGCATTGCGCAAAGAGAAAGGCACAGGTGTACTTTTATTGGATAACACTACCAACCAATGAGTCGTCGTGTGGAGAAAGCAACTCCTTCGGTTCTTCAAGTGAATTTATCTCCAAATTTGACAGTATGCAGTTGCATTGCGAGTGATAACCAGTTGACAGTGACTTTTCTGAAAGAAAAAAAAATTGATTCTCGTGGACAAACTATACTGAGGAAGCAGCAAATACTTTGTAATACTGCTGAAATTGAAACGCTAAAGAAATATCTTTCACTGCTGGAGTACTTTCAAATGTATCATGTCTTTACAAGAGAAAATGAAAAAACTGAAAATAACCCCTTTACCTACGCCCAAGTATACAGTGCCAGTACCAGTACCCCTGGACGATGAGAGTCTCCCCGATGAAATCAAAGAGGTAGTCAGAGAAGGAAAGGTGGAGGCAATTGTCTACTATGGCAATGACTACGGATTCCAAGCGAACTATAAAGTAAAATATAAGAAGGAAGACAAAAACTCTGAATTTATTACATACGAATTTTTTATGGTTGATGAACTAACTAAATAATAAACTAACAGAATTTTTGAATTAAATTCATTTTTGAAAATCATTTGCTTTCAAAATGAGTCAATCAGGCGATCAATTAGATTGCGCTGGCAGTGGAGGAGCAGGAATCACTGACTTGGTTTTTGATGATCAAAACCAAGAGAAACGGTCTTGGAGGTTTTGCAATTCTAGATTACCGCGCTCTGAGGTAGTTTATTTTACACAAGTTTCGATAATAGTTTTTCTTAATGTAGTTTCACTGACCAAATTAGTTTTCTTCCACCTCGATTGTGAAGAATCAACATTTTGGTTTTCATTGCTATCGTACACAGTTGGATACGCACTTCCAAATCCTAAGTTATGAATAAAATAATCTCAACGAGTGATCGTCTCTTCATGGCAGTCTGTGGTCCTTCAGGTTGTGGAAAGACCGAAAATATTTTTCAAATGCTTCTTAAGAAAACGTTTTTCCCTAATTTCAAGTCAATATACTATTTCTATCAACATGATCAACCAAAATTTCAAACGATGGAGCGTAACTTGAACATTTATTTTACCAAAATCTAGGGATTTGAATTCATTTCACAGTTGGAAAACTGTTTGCTCGTCTTTGTCGATTCTTGCGAGGAAATTTTCAATGACAAGGAGTTTTCAAAACTTGCAACAGCTGGACGCCACAAAAAAATCAGTGTTATCTATGTTAAGCATAATTTGTTTCAACAGAGTAAATGGTCTCGAACAATTGATCTCAACACAACACACATCATTTTGTTCAAATCTCCCAGAGATATACAGCAGATAAGTTATATTGGAAAACAACTCAATAACACAAACATTTTAAAAGACAGCTATGATCTTGCAACAAAACAACAATTCGGACACATTTTGATTGATTTAGACCCAAAAACAACCGACTCACTACGTTATTGTTCAAATATTGTACCACCGGGGCCAACAATTTTCTATCTGCCATCTTCCAAAGCTGTAATTACCCACCTCACAAATGAGAGAGAAAGAGATATGTATGCTGAGGCGAATGCTCGAAATGCCGGAAAGCATGCTAAAAAAAATTCATCAAAAAATCATCAAATAATTTTATAAAATTTCTCTGTGAATGCTTTCTCAATGTTACAAATGGAAACGTGCCCACAGATAAAAGTTTACTTGACAACTACGAAACATCATTCCGACATTTTCTTTCCAAAGAGACAAGTTTGAGGAAATAGCGTCAGCTATTGGTAAAAAATTTACATCTACTTCGAAGCATAAGTCTCTCTTGTTACCTTTACTTGAAGAAGTAGCAATGCATGCGGAAGAGTTTGTCTTGATACCGAAAAGAATGTTTGTGTCAAAACAACCGACTAGGACAGAAATTTTAGATAATCCCATTTATAAACAGAAAGCTGCTCAATTGTCACTCCTCCAACGAAACAACCCGGCCAATTTTGAAAGCAAAGAGGCGACTGAACAGGAAACTAATAAAACTAATATCGTGAACAAGCGCAAAAGAAGAAGAACAAGTAGTGTTGATTTAAAAAGTGAATTGGATGATGGAAGTGAAAGTGTACAGTCTTTCTTTAGTGATGATGGCGAAATTGAGCCCTCATTGAAAAAAAAGACAATCAGACTTTGACTCTATAATGTCAGAAGTAGAATTAATGGGAAAAAAACAAAATCCAAAGAGCGGAAATCATCCTAAACAAGATATTAAGTTCAGAAACAGTTTCCATTGAGGACCTGAGTGGTTTCCTTCATATTGAGGACAAACCTATGAGAGTTAAAGTGTCAACTTTTTTGTACAATCCAAGCTTGCACTTGGACCCTGATGTTTACCTCGAAATTGCACTAAAACTGAGGCCTGATGGTGGGATCATTGGAATAGATAACTCTTCATTGGATACTTATTTGAAATCATTTAAAGTGCTTCGCTTACATGCAATTCTTCATGATGCCTCTGGATTTATTGCAGAGTATAGCCAAAAGGGTCCAGGATACTCTTACGTTTTGCCTTGTCCAATCACAAACGCTTACGTTGGTCACCTGACAGGTTTATTCTTCTGCATGTTCGTGAAAACTTTTAAACGTAACTTATTCAGTTTGCTGGAATGTTGAGTCCGGAGATTGTTGTTATAGATTTTGAAGGTTTTCGACACAAAAAGAGTGGATTCATTATAAAAGAATTATCTATTTGTTCGAACAACTACTCAGACACGGTTCCTTTTCTTCCTCCAATTTCCTTCAATTCGCTGTCCTCAGGTGAGAGGAAATCGCATCAGTGGGTATCGAAGCCTTTGCATGGTATTTCGTGGGACAGCGGCAGCTACCCTTTCTGGTTTCTATCACAAATATTTAAAGCAATCAAGATCCGTTTTCCTACTGCTAAATTCTACGCAAAGGGGAAGGAGAAGACGGAGACATTGCAAAAACTCCTTCAAAAAGACGTAACACATTTAGAAACATTGCTATGTCCAAAAATTGAAGAAATCTTCACTCCAGTAGAGCACTTGACTTGTTCACTTCATTCATCTATACTACCATTCAAACAAAAGAAAAAGCATTGCGCAAAGAGAAAGGCACAGGTGTACTTTTATTGGATAACACTACCAACCAATGAGTCGTCGTGTGGAGAAAGCAACTCCTTCAGTTCTTCAAGTGAATTTATCTCCAAATTTGACAGTATGCAGTTGCATTGCGAGTGATAACCAGTTGACAGTGACTTTTCTGAAAGAAGAAAAAATTGATTCTCGTGGACAAACTATACTGAGGAAGCAGCAAATACTTTGTAATACTGCTGAAATTGAAACGCTAAAGAAATATCTTTCACTGCTGGAGTACTTTCAAATGTATCATGTCTTTACAAGAGAAAATGAAAAAACTGAAACTAACCCCTTTACCTACGCCCAAGTATACAGTGCCAGTACCAGTACCCCTGGACGATGAGGTTGTGGAAAGACCGAAATTATTTTTCAAATGCTTCTTAAGAAAACGTTTTTCCCTAATTTCAAGTCAATATACTATTTCTATCAACATGATCAACCAAAATTTCAAACGATGGAGCGTAACTTGAACATTTATTTTACCAAAATCTAGGGATTTGAATTCATTTCACAGTTGGAAAACTGTTTGCTCGTCTTTGTCGATTCTTGCGAGGAAATTTTCAATGACAAGGAGCTTTCAAAACTTGCAACAGCTGGACGCCACAAAAAAATCAGTTTTATCTATGTTAAGCATAATTTGTTTCAACAGAGTAAATGGTCTCGAACAATTGATCTCAACACAACACACATCATTTTGTTCAAATCTCCCAGAGATATACAGCAGATAAGTTATATTGGAAAACAACTCAATAACACAAACATTTTAAAAGACAGCTATGATCTTGCAACAAAACAACAATTCGGACACATTTTGATTGATTTAGACCCAAAAACAACCAACTCACTACGTTATTGTTCAAATATTGTACCACCGGGGCCAACAATTTTCTATCTGCCATCTTCCAAAGCTGTAATTACCCACCTCACAAATGAGAGAGAAAGAGATATTCTTTTCTTTTCTTTCCAAAGAGACAAGTTTGAGGAAATAGCGTCAGCTATTGGTAAAAAATTTACATCTACTTCGAAGCATAAGTCTCTCTTGTTACCTTTACTTGAAGAAGTAGCAATGCATGCGGAAGAGTTTGTCTTGATACCGAAAAGAATGTTTGTGTCAAAACAACCGACTAGGACAGAAATTTTAGATAATCCCATTTATAAACAGAAAGCTGCTCAATTGTCACTCCTCCAACGAAACAACCCGGCCAATTTTGAAAGCAAAGAGGCGACTGAACAGGAAACTAATAAAACTAATATCGTGAACAAGCGCAAAAGAAGAAGAACAAGTAGTGTTGATTTAAAAAGTGAATTGGATGATGGAAGTGAAAGTGTACAGTCTTTCTTTAGTGATGATGGCGAAATTGAGCCCTCATTGAAAAAAAAGACAATCAGACTTTGACTCTATAATGTCAGAAGTAGAATTAATGGGAAAAAAACAAAATCCAAAGAGCGGAAATCATCCTAAACAAGATATTAAGTTCAGAAACAGTTTCCATTGAGGACCTGAGTGGTTTCCTTCATATTGAGGACAAACCTATGAGAGTTAAAGTGTCAACTTTTTTGTACAATTTGCAACAGCCGACAAAGAAAATTGACCTAGCCGTGTACACAAATATTTTGCACGAACTCAAGATACCCCCGCACTTGGTATCCAACACTCATGCTAAAAAAGTTCTCAAAGAAGTTTACAGCGATGAGGAGAAAGAAGAGGAAACCAAACAAATTCAAGGAGAATCCGAAAAACAACAAAGAAGCGAACAGAGCAGTGGAAGTCAAAGTAAAGCCTCCGGATCAAAAACTGCAGAACCAAAAAATCAAACAAACAAAAAGACAGAGCAGGAGACGAAAGGAAAAAATGGTCTAACTATTAAAGATGTGAAACTACTGGATAGACTCTATTCTAAAGGTCCAGCATCATTCGGAAGTTCAAAGCGATTAAAAGATTTCAGCAAACTGCCAATGACAAAAGTCAAAATGTATTTGGAAACAAAACCATCCTACACAAAATATCGTGCACAGCGGTTGAATTTTCCGCGATTAAAAGTAATCGTCAACGATCTGAAGGAAATCTGGTCTTTGGATTTAGCTCATGTTGTTAAACTTGCAAAATACAATCGTGATGTTAAATATTTGCTCGTAGCAGTTGACTGCCTCTCGAGGTATCTACGTGTTGAACCGTTGAAAACAAAAAATGCAACAGAAACCGCAAAGGCCTTCCGAAACATGATCAAACACAAGCAACCACAAAAAGTTTGGGTGGATGATGGTACTGAGTTTTTGGGAGCTTTCAAAACACTCTGCAACAAACGAGGAATTCATTTGTATAGTACTTTCAGCGAAAAGAAGTCTGCGTTTGCAGAAAGAAACATCAGGTCACTTAAAAATATTATTTACCGATATTTGGAGGAAAAATGGACGTATTCTTATATTAACAATTTGGATCAATTCGTAAAAACTATCAACTCCCGTGTTAATCGTGTCACCAAACTTGCTCCTAACAAAGTTACCAAAAAAGATGTACCAAGACTTGTATCATTAACAGTGGAGACACGTCGCA
Source organism: Convolutriloba macropyga (assembly GCF_964194025.1). NCBI lineage: Eukaryota > Metazoa > Xenacoelomorpha > Acoela > Convolutidae > Convolutriloba > Convolutriloba macropyga. The sequence continues at coordinate 54,119,062 of NC_134468.1, forward strand.
GTCAAAAACCAAAACTTAACGTGGGTGACTTTGTTCGAATCGTTAAAAAGGAAAAAAACTTTCCGAAAAGGATACAAGCAATCTTTCACTGACGAAGTTTTTGAAATTGCCGGTATTCCGACGCTTAATCCACCTACATATTCTCTTATTGATTCTAATAAAGAAATTATCCGGGGCAAGTTTTACCAGCCAGAATTACAACTAGTACGAGAATCTCCAAATCAAAATGAGTAGTAACCGTTTTGAGGATGAGTTCACAGTACACGTTATATCATCTGCTTCGATGGACATTTTCCAGGAAAACACTTTAGCAAATTTTAGAAATTTTTTCAATGATGAAATTAATCTCACAGGAGACTGGAGAGTGGCTCTGAGTGAAATCATTTTTCCAACAAAAATTGAACACATAGTTAATAGAGATTTGGTTGCGTTCAGTCTCAGGGGATATGAGGAATCACAAAATCGCGCAACTGGATCCAACGTCATTTCACGATCCTACAATGGAGAAAAATTAGCGTTTATGGCTGGCACTTATGATACAGTTGCTCAACTTTTAGCAACTATCAAGAGAACAGTTGGACTGCCTAACTTCTCTTTCCGAGAAATCAAAAGCAGTGGGAAATGCGAAATGATTTTTGGTAAATACGAGGGAATTACCTTTCCAAGTGAAGAAATACCCAGTATAATTGGCTTTAAAGGTATTCCAGATGGTTACGGAATTCATATTGGATACAAAATGATTCCCACAACAGCGAACCGATTAATGAAAAATGATGATACGAAAGCCTATTATGGTGATTTTCCAGCAGACCTTTGCGCTGGAAAGCATTTAATTTTTATTTTCACAAACATTATTGAGTATCAGTATGTGGGTGATGCGAAAGCACCATTGTTAAGAGTCATTGATTCAAAACAGCGTTTGAAAAACGGTAGCGTTTGTGAGTTGGAGCCCACTCACCGGATAGTTTTCACAAATTTAGACTACAAAAAACTACTTTCGAACACCCTTCAATCAATATCAATTGAGCTACGAACTGAAACGGGACAGTTAGTTCCCTTTTCGGGGACTGGTAAAGTTATTTTAACACTACAATTTAAAAAATTTGGTGATTAAATGGATTCCTACTACGCAAACCAAGCATCATCATTGCCTCATTTTTCCGGTCACTATAGACAAAGAGGTAGTGGTTTTGGAGCATTAGCTAGCGGTATTGGACGTATTGCACTGCCACTTGCTCGGAAGTTTGTTTTGCCAGCAACTAAACGCACCGGAAAAGAACTGTTGCTACAAAGCGTCCCTGAGTTGATGGATGTTATCGGTAAAAAGAAATCACCAAAGCAAGCTCTAAAGAACACCATATCAAACACAGTGAAAAAACAAACAGCTGGATCTTTAGCCCTCCGAATGCGACGAACGAGAAGAATGAGAAGGAATTCAAAACGCTTACGCACTGGACCAAGGAAAACAACCAAACGCAAAACCACCATTTCACGAAAAAGGGTACCCAAAAGAAGTCGGTCGGACTTCTTCGCCAAAGTAAAAGATGATCGGTAATATGTTACCAGCCGAAGCAACGCATAGTTCGTTGGATTTATTCGAGAAACCAGCTATCCTTGTTACATTTGATGGAAGTTTTTGTCAGAAATTGGGACCGGTTTACAGCCCTAATGGACCAATGCTAGAGTTTGAAGTTGCAGGAGACCGCAACAATTTCATTGATCTCCAAAAATTTTTTCTTGAAATCAAGTGCAAGATTGTACAGTCTTCTGATGCTGATTTGAAATATGACAACACTGCTGCTGCAGATGTGACTAAAACAGACGCGCCGTACTTTTGTAACAATGTCCTACATTCACTTTTTTCTGATTGTACAGTATCTGCTAACGGTTTGAAAATTTCAAGTGCCAATGGTAACTATGCCCACAAAAGTTTCATCGAAACCGAGTTTTCTCACAATAAAGATGCCAAAAGCACGTGGTTGGCATGTCAAGGCTATTCTTATGAAGCGAACCCCGGGGGAATTGCAGCATCCGAAATCACCAGACGAAAAACTTTAGTCAGAGCATCTGCTGAGTGTACATTTTACGGAAAGGTGGCGGTTGACTTCTTTACCTGTGATCGACATCTTCTCAGTGGTGTAACACTCCGAATCTCTTTTCGGCGATCAATTGACGATTTTTCTTTAATTTCAGATGACGCTGCAAAATCCTACAAAATAAAAATTACAGAAGCTAACTTATATGTACGGAAAATGACGCTGAACGATGATGTTTTGTCAGCAATAGAAAAGACCCTGCTGTCCAGTCCAGCATTCTATCCTTACCTAGAAACGATTACAAAAACTTTTCTGGCTTCTGCCGGTTTGCAGAGCTGGAAGCAAGAAGATGTTTTTGGCAGAGAACCCCTTAGAAGACTCGCCATTTGCTTAAACACGAACGAAGCTTTCCTCGGAAGCAAGCTGCTTAACCCATTTCACTATAGAAAATTCAATTTGGAACAAATTTGCATTTACCGTAATGGTCTTCCCGTTGCTGATAGTCCTATTTCAACTGATGATTCAAAACGTGTTTACTTTAACACTATGTCAGATCTAGCCTATATCGACAATGGACATGGAATCACTCTAGAAGACTACCCAAATCATTTTAATTTGGTTTTCAATCTGACGAGTACTCAGCAGGCGTCTCACGATTTTATTCACCCTGAACTTACAAATTGTTCTGTATCAATTGACCTAAAGTTTTCTGCTGCCTTAGCTCATAATGTAGAAATATTCATTATTGGGGAAAAAGCAAGTACCATTTATAATGATTCGGCGCGGAAAGTTACAAAGAATCATATTTTAACAAACTAATGGACGAAGACAACTTGAACTCTCTAATTCAGAGATGTTCGGAACTCAAATACAAATTTCGTGGAGTTTATGCGGCTGATAATTTTCCAACCAACTTAACCGACAACAGCTTCATTATAGTCAATATTTCAACGTCTGCGTCAATTGGAACCCATTGGATTCTTCTCTGCCAAAAAGATCAAAAAATTATTTTTGCAGATCCCTTTGGCCAAACTCTATCGTCATACAAACACTTGCAGAGCAGAATAGTCTCAAACCTTAATGTTAATACATTATATGAATTACTGAGAAACCAACCTATACAGAAACAAAACTCAATTTTGTGTGGCTTATTTTGTATTTATATTGCTCAAATTATTTTCAGTGGACAAAAACTTGTAAAAATGAGTGATATTGATTTGCTTCGTTTTGCGCTTCATATGATGTTCTAACATTACTAACCTATATTGAAAATAATTTTTTTTTCAAAATTTAATTTTTTCTTCATAAAGGAAACGAACACACAGAACATCAGAATCAATTTCCAACTTTCCATATCCACTAATAAAAATATCCATTACCTGACAAAAAGCACCAACATGCGGTCCAGAGAGAATCGATTGAAATCTTTTCAGAGTTACAGTTGTTAGTTGATCAGTTTGAATTGTTTGATTTTTTTGCTTTGATGCATTTAATTCCAAACTTTTGTGTCCAGAAAAGTTTCGGTATAAGCAGTCAGGTTGTTGAAATTTGTTTGTGACGTTTTTCGTAAAAATTGGCAAACGCTTTTGAATAGAAGCAGTAGTGTCTGCTTTTGAGAATCCGTTGAAATTGTTTTTGTTGTACTCCACTGCCAGCAAGAGTTTTTGAAAAACATCTCCCTTTGCCTCCAGTGTATCCGAAGACGAGAACAGATACTTGAAAGTTGCAAAAAGACACGGAACTGAACACGGTTTTGTTTGTTTGAGAAAGTCTGCTGAGAACTCCGACACGTCGATAAGAAGATGGTAATGATTAGTAGGGTTATAATCACAGTGGACACTCTCAAAATGCAAGCAAAAGGCAAAGTTCTTGAGAGAAGAAAAATTAGGTTTTTCTTCCGATATGAAATATTTAAAGTTTTTCTGAAACTGCTTGAAGAAACCCGGAGAACGCTCATACATCGCTTCCACCATTTTCCAATATATTATAATTAGTCTGAATTGTCGTGCTCGTCGTCTTTTTTAGTTTTACGTCTTTTCGCTGCTGGAGCTTTGTTAGCTTGATCGTTTTCTGTAGCTGTACCTACAGCAGCAGACCTTATTTTTGCTGACCTTTTTGACAAAAGCTCAAACTCATCTAAAGTTAGAGTAATTCGTTGTTGAATTTCATATTCCTTGTCAACTTTTTTAAATAGCTTGAGAAATACATAGGCACCCGTATTTTCATAAGACTTCACTGTTGCGCGTATCAATCTTTTCTCTGTTCTAGAGATTTCAAAATACACGTCTCCAAACTCTGCGTCCTTATCAGCAGTAAATGGCCTTTTCAAGAATTGTGTACTTAAACTGTGTCAAACTACCTGTTTTGAAAGAATTTTCGGAAATGATTATTATTTACAAGTACTTTTAACACACAAAACACAAACAACACTTTAATTGCTTACTACTGATAAGAGCGCTCTTGGTTAACATTTAAGCTTCTGATTTGATTTTGAATTTAAGTCTAGGTTATAAAACTCGGCAATTTTGTCAAAATGTAAGACAAAACTCGTGACCCTCACTTAAACTGTTTTATTGCGTTGGTAATAAAGTTTATATTTGGATAATATTACTCAACATAGAGCAGTAACTAGTACAATTTAATGGAAAACAAATGTGACCTCTGGGTGTGTCCATAGATAAGAAAGAACTCACAATTACACAGCAAGCGTTTGATAGAAGGCTTTAGGCCTTTGATATAACACAGTCTATACTAAACAAAACTGGTTGTAAACTTCTGGCTATTGCATACATTATAAACGCTAGTATACATATCAACATAATAAAACTGAATACTATTGTGTTTAAGTCTGTGTAGATAAGACTTTCTTATACACTTTGCAACTAGTTACAAAAACATAAAACTATAACACAGACAAGTTCATGTAGAGTAAACATTCACAATTGCAGTTACAACCCTTGACCTGGGTGTGTTAAGTATTCAACAAATTTCACACACAAGTGTTGCTAATGTTGGTATTTGCCGGATTTTATTTATTCGTTTTAAATTCAAGACTATAGTTGTTCAGTTCTGCTCCATTTTCAAGATAACAAACTGTAAAAGTGCTTTACAAATAATGTCTTACCACATTCTTTGCAAGTCTGAAGATTCTTGGGAGCGCAGTATTGTGTATCACACTCAATACGAAAACTACATCGTTTTTATACAGCAGAAGAAAAATAGCGAAAAAGGCTGTTGGAGATCAATTGAACATTGCATCATACCAAAAATGTTCGTGAATTTTGTTGCAACACTACCAGATAAATACGTATCTACAGAAGACAATGGCACGAAAACTGTGCTAACAGCTGGAGGATACAATGTTCCTCGGAAAATGACCCTACTTTTCCCCTATGACATTGACACACTTTCTCCAGACACAAAGAGACTTTTGTACCGATACGATTGTGACTGTGTGCCTATTTTTGAGAATCAACTCGGCCAATTCCAGGCAATTGAAGAACTGGCTCAACTTTGGGGAATTCACCCTTCGCCAACTTCACCAGCTACTTCACCAATTGGATCACCGGCAAAAAACGAACCAAGCCCCATTGTTACGCCGGAAACAACAGATACAAAACGAAAAACAGTCATCGCTTCAATCATGGACAAAATGTCTTGGAATATGGGGTCAACCGAGCAGTTCGAACCGAATTTCGATAGTTCTCTTCTTTCAGAGACAACTTTTGTGACACCAACGCAGAGTGCAGAGAATGCTACAGTGTCCTTTGAAACGTACAGAACCTCAACCAACACAACACCCTTGAATTCAGAGACTCCCAAAGTATGCAATGCTCCACAGAAAAAACGTGAAATCGAACACCACTTATAGATATATTTGAGGACTAAACTAAACTTTGAGAACTGAAACTTTTTAAACTGTCACCATTTCTATGAATCTGTAAATAAATAAAGTGTGTGCTTTAATAATATTTTTTGGTTGTAATTGTGTAAAAAAAAATTAAGTTGCAATTGTAATTTAATTGAAAATCATAATATCTCTTTTTTGTTTAGAGAATAAAACGAGAAAGAGAAGGCAGAACCAAAAAAGTATTCCGTCAAAATGTTAGCTAGTGAACGTTGGAAGATAATCTCACATGTTATAACATAAAAACACAGCAAGCAAGCAAAGTTCTGTTTAAAACACATATTGAAGAAAGAAAGATTCTGAAACGGTAAAAAGTCAATTTTCATATGAACGAATTCTGTAAAAGTGCAAAACTGTCACTACTTAAGTAGTTACAAAAAAGTTTTCATTTTATCCACCATAGGGTAAAAAAGGTTTTCAAATGGTTAAAAGTCAATTTTCATATGTAGGAATTCTGTAAAACTGCAAAATTCTCACTACTTAAGTAGTTACAAAAAACTTTTATTTTACTAACCATAGGGTAAAAAAAAGGTTTTTAAATGGTAAAAAGTCAATTTTCATATGTAGGAATTCTGTAAAAGTGCAAAAATCTCACTTCTTAAGTAGTTACAAAAAAGTTTTATTTTACTAACCATAGGATAAAAAAAGGTTTTTAAATGGTAGAAAGTCAATTTTCATATGTAGGAATTCTGTAAAAGTGCAAAATTCTCACTACATAAGTAGTTACAAAAAACATTTATTTTACTAACCATAGGGTAAAAAAAAGTTTTTAAATGGTAAAAAGTCAATTTTTATATGTAGGAATTCTGTAAAAGTTCAAAAATCTCACTACATAAGTAGTTACAAAAAGTTTTATTTTACTAAGCATAGGGTAAAAAAAAAGTTTTTAAATGGTAAAAAGTCAATTTTCATATGTAGAAATTCTGTAAAAGTTCAAAAATCTCACTACTTAAGTAGTTACAAAAAAGTTTTATTTTACTAACCATAGGGTAAAAAAAGGTTTTTAAATGGTAAAAAGTCAATTTTCATTTGTAGGAATTCTGTAAAAGTGCAAAAATCTCACTACTTAAGTAGTTACAAAAAACTTTTATTTTACTAACCATAGGGTAAAAAAAGATTTTTAAATGGTAAAAAGTCAATTTTCATATGTAGGAATTCTGTAAAAGTGCAAAATTCTCACTACTTAAGTTGTTACAAATAAGTTTTATATTACTAACCATAGGGTAAAAAAAGGTTTTTAAATGGTAAAAAGTCAATTTTCATATGTAGGAATTCTGTAAAAGTGCAAAAATCTCACTACATAAGTTGTTACAAAAAACTTTTATTTTACTAACCATAGGGTAAAAAAAGGTTTTTAAATGGTAAAAAGTCAATTTTCATATGTAGGAATTCTGTAAAAGTGCAAAAATCTCACTACTTAAGTAATTACAAAAAACTTTTATTTTATTCATCATATAGTAGAAAAAAGGTTTTTAAGCACTAAAGAAGTTCATTTTCTTTAAATAGAATGCATTTAGTTATTCCACAACCACATTTATGGTTTTCACCAAATCACATTTGGTAAATATGTTATCAGTACTAGTGGTAAATATCAAATCCTTAATTTCAATTGCTTTCGACCTATCTTTGTCTTATATATAGCTACAATTTACATTTGCACAATGATAAGATAGAGTGTATTTCATGGAATTACATTATGTTCACATAAAACACGCTGATAATAGCAATCTAGAACAATTTTAGTCAATAGTATAAGAATACTGCCAAGTATTCCAGAAACCTAAAAGTGAAAACTGATAATAAGGTTGAAAATAGAACGGAATTTTGATACAACCCTCGAAGAGTAGAGAAAGTCTAAAACAACTTTTGTAGAAGAGTATTTTGAACACTTGAACTATTTCCCGACAGAAAAGAGTATATTGTAGGTATACTGCGTTAGCTATGTTTCAGTTGTGGTAGATAACAGATATAACTATAACTACACAATAACCTTTTACCATGCATGGAAATAATGGAAATGAGTAGTTCTGAAACAGGAACACACCGCTTATTGGTCAAAAGTTAACATGGGTTAAAGTTGACCTATACTCCTACCAAGAATTGCGTTCCAAACCTGGCAAATTGTGTCAAAGTGCAAGCCCTCCCTCAAAGGGAAATTGTTCTCGTGTAAAACACAACTTTCAACCAACTAACACTCCCTCTAATTGTACCAGTTAACTGTTGTTACAATTTGACTTCATTTGCTCAGTCGTTTTCTCAGTAAAGCAGTCAGTTGAATTTTCGAAAGAAAAAATTTGAAAAACTCAAAAATGACCCAACCGTGTGAAATTTGCGCAAAGGAACTGGACGACAAAAGAAGCCTTCGAAGACACAAACAGCGCGTTCATGGAGTTCAACCAGAATTCCCAGCCTTGGAGTGTAGCACTTGTGGTTTTGAGACTCACAACATTCTGATAATGAACCAACACACCCGACGGGAGCACGGTGGAGAAGTCCAAAATCAGTGTGCCTACTGCACTCTGGTTTTCAACAAACAGAGTAACTTTCATCAACATCTCAAGAATGCTCACGGATTGCCTGTTTGGAACAGAGGCCAAAGCAATAACCAAGCAGTACCAGTACAGTCGGCAATTCGAGGTGCTCTGGAGATCTACGAGATTGAAGGTAATGATCACACTGACGTTTTGTCTTTCATGAACTCATCGAGATATCACATCAATGAACTTGTACGTCAAAAGACCCTTGAAGGTCCTCAGAAAGTTCAACTTTCTCTAAGCATTACACTCACTAAGGGGATTAATGAAGAAGAAAAGCACGTAACAATTTACGCTAACGCTGAAATGCAAATTGTGTACACGGATGGTCTCTCCGAATAACAGTTCTTTGAGTCCGTGCAGCATATTGTCAACGTGGTTTCAATGTATGCCACAAGTGGAAGTGGTTGGATTATTGAAAAGGTAGAAAAACTCGAAATTCGATTTGCAAAATTCAACACTATTCGGGGATCAACCTATATAGCACTTCCAACTGAACTTAGCGCTCTAAAATGCCTGCTCAATATCCGAAACTTTAACGATCCAAACTGTTTCTTGTATTGTTTCACGGCTGCCTACCATTTGCAGGGGAAAGGTTGCCCCCTCACGCAACCTGAGGATCAGTACAGCAAAAAAACAAACCCAACAACATACGCTCGCTCAAACCCTCTAAATCATCAAGCAGTAGGAGATTTCCCGATGCCGATGCCAATTGACAAAATAAGCGCGTTTGAAAGATGTAATGAAGTGAAAGTTAACGTTTTTCGATACGAAAAGAAAAGTTTGTATCCTTTCCGCATTTCAAAGCACAACTCTGATTTTGTCGTTGATCTCCTACTGATAACTGATGGTGAACGTTATCACTACGTGCTGATAACGGACCTGGTAAACTTAGTTCGAAAAGTGCAAGGGCGACAGATTGATGCACGCGCAAAAATCTGTCGCAACTGTTTTCATGTTTGCTCGAACAACGAAACGCTTCAAAAACACGAAAAACTTTGCTATCAATTCGAAACTTGTCAAGTTATGCTACCTGAGCCAGACAGCAACAGTCTCGCTTTCAGAAAATTTCAAGCAAAAACAGCTCTTCCACTGGTTGTCTATTTTGACCTAGAGTCAATCATTGTTCCGGTATCATCAGTTGAACAAAACCCACAGACTTCAGGGACTCGTGTGTTGGACAAACACAATCCGAGCGGTTACTGTTATGTAGCCATTTCACATGCAAGTCCAAATTTGGAGTTCTTCCATCTGTACAGAGGTGAAGATTGCATGCAAGTCTTTGTGAAGCAAATGGAGACACTGGCAAAAGATATCTACGAGAAAAACCAAAAACACAGGTACTTCACAGGAGCAGTTGGACAAGCAAAAGAGCTTGCGACTCACTGTTGGATATGCGAAACTAGTTTTTCTGCGGACAACGAAAAAGTCTTGGATCACTGCCATTTCTCAAATCAGTTTCTTGGCTGGGCTCACTCAAAGTGTAACCTACAGCGCAGAACACAAAGCTTCGTCCCCATAATCGCACACAATTTGTCAGGATATGACTTGCATCATGTTGTAAAGAGTCTTCATCACTGCAACCCTAACAATAAATTTTCAATAATACCTCAAACTGATGAGAATTATATCAGTTTTAGCTTTAAAGTTTGGATCAAAGATATAGTGATTAAAAATCAAAACGTCATTCCCTTATACGAAGAACTTCGCTTTATCGATTCTCTTCGCTTCATGCAGTCGTCTTTAGATAAACTAGTTCAGTCTTTGCCTGAAGACAGTTTCGATATACTCGATAACCATTTTGAATACTGTGACCAAAATGACGTGAAACTACTGCACGGTAAAGGATTCTACCCCTACTCCTACATGGACACCTTCAGAAAATTCAAGTTAAAAAAATTGCCGCCTAAGAAGTGCTGGGTCGACAAACTCAAATCAGGAAAAGTGACAATAACGGAAGCTGACTACGAAAAAGCAAAGCTGATCTTCGAAAAATTTGATTGTAGAAACATGGGTGAATATCACGATCTGTACTTGACAGTCGACACCCTACAGCTCGCCTGTTGGTTTGAGCGGCTACGAGCAGTCTGTCTGGACTCGTACAGTTTGGACTGTGCTCAATATCTATCAGCACCACACTTAGCGGGCGATGCCTTTCTGAAGATATGTCAACCCGACCTGGAACTTCTCACAGATCGCAACCATCTTGATATAGCAGAAGAATTGTTGCGAGGGGGTATGTCCTCGGTATACACAAAAAGACTGTTCACGCCAAACAACAAATATCTGGAACGTTTTGATGACACGCAAAAATCAACATATGGTCTCACCATAGATGCTAATAACCTCTATGGTGGGATCATGAAGGATTTCTGCTTGCCACTCAATTCCTTCCAGACGGACACAGAAGTGACGATTGAACAAATTTTGCAAACTCCAGACGACGCTGAATTTGGATATATCGTCTGCGTCGACTTGGACTACCCCGACTCAATTCACGATGCTCACCAAGATTTTCCAATGGCACCCACCCGAGAACCTGTGGACAGCATGTGGTTGAGTAGTTACCAGTTGGACCTTTTGGAAGAATATCATCTCCCAAAAGTTGCAAAGTGCAACAAACTGCTTCAAACACTCTATGATAAGAAGGATTATACACTACACTATGTAACGTTGAAGATTTATGAACGAAACGGCCTTAAAGTTTCAAAACTGCACAAGGTGCTCAAGTTCAGACAATCAAAGTGGATGGCAAAGTATATCGAACTGAACACAAGATTGCGGCAAGCAGCAACCAGAAAAATTGCTGAAAACTTCTTCAAACTCATGAACAACTCTGCTTTTGGAAAGTGTTGTGAAAGCATGCGGAATCGGGTTAACGCTTTCCTGGTCCGAGATGAACGAGCTCTCCTCAACCACACAGATAAGTTTAACAGGCAATCCTTTAAAATTTTTGATGAAAACATGGCAGTCGTGACTACAAGAAAAACGAAATTAAACTTGGTGAAACCTACAATAGTTGGTGCTTCAATTCTGGATCTTTCAAAAGCATTCATGTTTCGATTTCACTACGAGAATATGAAACAGTGGTTCAAGTGTGAACTTTTATACTCTGATACGGACTCACTTACCTATGCTGTTGATTGTGATGACTTGTATGAGGAGCTAGCAGGAGCAGAAGTCAACACAGAATTCGATTTCTCCAACTACCCTTCTGATAACACATTGTACAACACAGAAAATCATATGGTAACTCTCAAATTCAAAGACGAACTGGCAGGGGTGGTAATGGAAGAGTTCTGTGGCTTGAAACCCAAAATGTATTCAATACAAACGAAGGGTATGTGTAACATTATATCTTATTAAAGCAAATTCCAGTTTTGAAACTAACCAAATTCATGGAAACGTCTTTTTAATATAACAGGAACATTGAAACCTAGATTAGGAAAGCACATAGATTGAAATAGAAAATGGATTGATTGTAATGTTCTTTCAGACTGTCAGAAGAAAAGTGCAAAGGGAATAACACACGAGGGGCAAAAACAACTAAAGCACGAGGTCTTCAAGAGAGTATTGAACAGCGGGGAAATAGTCCGCGTCAATAATGTGACCATCAAATCAGAGAAACATGAGTTGATGACACTGGAACAAAACAGAGTTGCGCTTTCGGCCTACTGTGACAAGCGGTTTTACCTTGACCCAATAAACTCCCTACAATTTGGACATAAAATATTAGAGAATTTGCATTTCACAATGTTATATTAAATGATTGGGATTGGGAGTCAGAAAACGAAACTTGACAATTCTTTTCTAGAGTTGGAAGCAGTTGAAAGCGAAGCAAGCAATAATAGTGATATGTCTGATTTATCTTCAAGTAATAGTCTTATAATAGAACCAACACCAAAACGCAGACGTCTAGTATTATACAATTCAAGCAGTGAAGATAACTGATAACTTACATTTAGTTGTAGTTGAAGTGCATGGATAAATTATAAAAAGCATTCATATAAACTAAATACAAATTAATGTAAAAATTGAAACTTTATAATAAAAAGAAGACAAAATAAAAGGTTTCTCTAACGCCGTTTTATCGGGATTCCACGACGACTAAGAATAATTTCCATGGGGGAATGACTTTTAACATGGTTAGTCAAACCATTTTGCTGGGTAAAAACTTTGAAACAAATTCTCCACATTAAAACAGGGTTTTGGATAATTAGAGGGGACGCAATAACTGCTGAATTTTCACACTGGTGGTATCGTGTGTCAATTAAACGCCAAATTTTCTGATTGCAGTTTTCACATTGATATCTAAAATTGTTGGGGTGTATTTCTTCAAAATGAGTAAAAAGATCTTAAGAATTTAAAAATTTGGAGCGACACAGAAAGCAGTCCAACAAGCAACTTTTTCGCCTTGGTGGCATTTGGAATTCGTATTCTGGTATTGGGTGTGTAGGTTCTGTATAACTGTGGGTAAAATGTTGAAATGGGCCCAGACCAAAACAAGATTAAAGTACCCTGGCGCAGACATATGACGAATTAACTTTCAAAGCGGTGGTAGTTAAAATGGCTTCAAGCCCAAAGCGGCAAACCAGTCACGCAAGTGGATGGAAAATGGTTTCCTAAGATTAGTTTCATGCATGGCAGGGGAAATAAGGAGAAAGAATTTCAAAGTGTCCCACCCTGTAGTTTGCCCAGGAAGACACTTGTGTCCCCCCCGTAGTGTTCACGGGAAGACACTTATGTCCCCCCCGTAGTTTGCCCAGAAAGACACATCACTACTAACATGGCTAAAGTCTGTATTTTTTTACACGTGACAATATTGATACATACACAATTTAGTCACGCGCGATGTTATGGCGAAAATCCTATCAGATGAATTTAGAAAGCTAAATTTGCATATAAATTTTACGCTTCAAAGTTGCTGCCCGAGCAATTTTTTCTGCACAGAAGATATCCAAGAATATTTGTGTGGATTTTTATTGGCATGATCAATACGTTCAGGGAACCTTAAAACACCACCCCATGCAATCAATGGAAGACCATGCTAAAAACAGACATGGATGACTTAATAAACAGAGTGTGAACAACCTACCTGGGGAAATTGATGTCAGAATAAATTACCAATAACAAATTGCGTAGTCCCTAGTATAAAAAGACAATAGTCTACGCATTCATCACCCAGTCCCTAGTATACTGAAATCCGAGTTACCCCTCTGTTAAAATGTTGTTGGCTGTCCTAATACCCAAAAAGACAATAGTCTACGCAATTCAAAAAGCGTACATATCAAGACACTATTGAACATTGAACAAAATGGCTGTTGCTGAGATAAAGACTGACAATTTTGTTTTACAAAAGGCGAAGAACGTAATTCAACGCACATGCAAACAAAGTAATTCCATGAAAAATAACGCAAAATTGAGTAAGCCCACTTGCTCTATATCTGCAGATTAAAACTGGGTCATTGACTCTTAAGCGAACTTCCGCTCTTTATAATTATTTTCCCCTAATTTTTAAATATTTTTCGTCTTTTCTACCTTAAAAATGTAGACATATTTGGCCCAGGTTCATCTAACTCATCTTGGTTATCATACTCATAAAACCCGTCCAAGCTACCCGTAGAAAATTTTTAAAAAAATGATGCAACATGAAATTCTCTGCAGTATTTTGGTCACCGCAGACAGACCGGGCAAGAAGAGAAGAATTTAGCAAAATTCGCAACAATCGCACACTTAGTAGTAGTAGTAGTAGTAGTAGTAGTAGTAGTAGTAGTAGTAGTAGTAGTAGTAGTAGTAGTAGTAGTAGTAGTAGTAGTAGTAGTAGTAGTAGTAGTAGTAGTAGTAGTAGTAGTAGTAGTAGTAGTAGTAGTAGTAGTAGTAGTAGTAGTAGTAGTAGTAGTAGTAGTAGTAGTAGTAGTAGTAGTAGTAGTAGTAGTAGTAGTAGTAGTAGTAGTAGTAGTAGTAGTAGTAGTAGTAGTAGTAGTAGTAGTAGTAGTAGTAGTAGTAGTAGTAGTAGTAGTAGTAGTAGTAGTAGTAGTAGTAGTAGTAGTAGTAGTAGTAGTAGTAGTAGTAGTAGTAGTAGTAGTAGTAGTAGTAGTAGTAGTAGTAGTAGTAGTAGTAGTAGTAGTAGTAGTAGTAGTAGTAGTAGTAGTAGTAGTAGTAGTAGTAGTAGTAGTAGTAGTAGTAGTAGTAGTAGTAGTAGTAGTAGTAGTAGTAGTAGTAGTAGTAGTAGTAGTAGTAGTAGTAGTAGTAGTAGTAGTAGTAGTAGTAGTAGTAGTAGTAGTAGTAGTAGTAGTAGTAGTAGTAGTAGTAGTAGTAGTAGTAGTAGTAGTAGTAGTAGTAGTAGTAGTAGTAGTAGTAGTAGTAGTAGTAGTAGTAGTAGTAGTAGTAGTAGTAGTAGTAGTAGTAGTAGTAGTAGTAGTAGTAGTAGTAGTAGTAGTAGTAGTAGTAGTAGTAGTAGTAGTAGTAGTAGTAGTAGTAGTAGTAGTAGTAGTAGTAGTAGTAGTAGTAGTAGTAGTAGTAGTAGTAGTAGTAGTAGTAGTAGTAGTAGTAGTAGTAGTAGTAGTAGTAGTAGTAGTAGTAGTAGTAGTAGTAGTAGTAGTAGTAGTAGTAGTAGTAGTAGTAGTAGTAGTAGTAGTAGTAGTAGTAGTAGTAGTAGTAGTAGTAGTAGTAGTAGTAGTAGTAGTAGTAGTAGTAGTAGTAGTAGTAGTAGTAGTAGTAGTAGTAGTAGTAGTAGTAGTAGTAGTAGTAGTAGTAGTAGTAGTAGTAGTAGTAGTAGTAGTAGTAGTAGTAGTAGTAGTAGTAGTAGAGGGTCTTGTTTCTCCACCTCTTCTGGACACAGAGGTAGGTTGGATTCATGATCTCATCTAGATTTCCGCTCTATTCGAGCATAGATGTTGTTCCAAAAGAAGAACAATTAGAACAACTTCCGCTCTATCCGAGCATAGACATGTTTCCAAAGCAGATCAAATAGAATATCTTCTTTCTTCTCCAATAATATACATGATCCCAAATTAGAACAATTAACATAACTTCCGCTCTAACCAATGTTTTTCACCGAACGTCTTCTGCTCTAACCGAGCCTCAAAACTTTAAGTATTCTGCTCTAACCGAGCATTCAATCGGAGGACAAGCTTCTGCCCTAACCGAGCATTTTCACAACTACTGAGTTAAAATCTGATAAAACCGAGCCTAAAAACTGTAAGTATTCTGCTCTAACCGAGCATTTAATCGAACGTCAAACTTCTGCTCTAACCGAGCAATTCTCACAACTGCTGAATTAAAATCTGATAAAACCATGCTTGCTTTAAAAATGCCACTGTTTAATCTGCTTGAAAATCAGACGCCAACTCCCGAATATCTTGCGGATTTGGATGCACTCCATCCGACGAAATATGTCGATATCGAAACTTTTTATGTTCAATGAAAGGAATCCGATGATCGCGTGCAACATCCCGGTAGCAGTCATTTACTTTCTTAATGATTTTCCATTTGTCTTTTCGGTTAATTAGTGCCATAATCGTTACTTTAAACTTATAGAACTTGAGTTTTTCAACAAGATAATACATCTCATCTGATGTTTCGACAGGTCCCATCAGTGGTTTATTACGTTTATCGAACAGGTTGTTTGCACCAGCCATGACAACTACATTTCTTACACCAAATGATTTCATATTTTCAATTACGCGATCGCTGCAGAGTGTTGAGATGCAGCCTCCTGGGCAAGATATAGTAATTGCGTTTTCAACAAACACGCCATACACAAGCGATGATCCTAAGATACAATTTTGAAACAATCGTTGACTTTTCTCTGGAAGGGTTAATTTGCGGTACGGTTTACTCAATTCGACGACTATACAGCGTTGTTTCAATAAATTGCATTTGATTTCGTTTATTCTGGACCTCCGAACAATTTTGTTTTCCATCTTCTCTCTGAAAGACGCATTCAGTAAGAACTCGAGAAAAGAAACGTTTTTAACTCTTTCCTGAACAATGTATGATCAGCTATGCAACGTAGGTGTGAGGGCAGAGCGTTCCACTTCTTTGGGCCAAGAAAAGAGAAAGCTCGTGAACCGTAAGAGTTTTTGATTTTTGGCAACTTCAGTTTCCATTTGTTTTCAGAGCGAGTTTTGTTATATTTGTACTGTAAAATCACTAGACTTTTCAAATAAAGTGGCACATTAAGGTTAAACACAATTTTGTGAACATATGTCAAAATTTTTGAAATCGATTCGCTGAGCAACAGGCAGCCAGTGCAGGTTGTATCTGAATTCTCGACAAGACTCATATTTTCGAAGATTAAAAATGAATCGGCAAGCGGCATTCTGTACTCTCTGCAATTTTGTTATTTCTTTGATGTTTAAACCCACTAATATAGCATTGCAGTAGTCAAGCCTAGAGATGATTAGATTTTGTACAGCAATTTTTCGTGACTCTAAAGAAAGATAATGTTTTATTCTATAGAGTTTCCTGAGTTCATTGTAGCAAGAGCTCGTGATTTTGTTGACATTCTTTTCGAAACTCAAGTGCTGATCAGGATTAACACCGAGTGAAACCAAATTGCTACTGATATTCAAGACAAAATGGTCCACTTTTAGCGTTGTGATATTTGGACGTTTCTTTTTAGTAGACAATAACATTATTTCAGTTTTGTCCGGATTAACTTTGAGTTGCAAAGCTGTAAAAGCTCCGAACAATTCTTTTACTTGTAACCTCAGCGTTTCAATAAGTGGCTCTTCGTCCTCCATTTCGATTGTGGTGTACAAAACTGTGTCATCGGCGTACATTTGGTACCGTAGGTTACATTGTTTGATAAGATCACCAATTGGGGTTGTATACATCGAGAAAATCATCGGTCCGAGAATGGAGCCCTGAGGTACTCAGTAGAAAACTTCAGTCTCTGAAGAAAATGATTTCCGTATTTGAGTTTGTTATTTTCTTTCAGTTAAGTAAGACATGATCCACTGTTTACATTTTCCTGTTATTTTGAAGCGCTCTTCCAAAATTTTCCCAAAATTAGCAAAATCCAGAGTGTCAAACGCTGCACTTAGGTCAAGGCCAATTACTAAAAGGTACTTTCCTTGGTCAAGCTCTACATAAAGGTCGTTTATGGTCTTGAGGAGACAACTTTCTGTAGAATGGAAACGTCGGTATGCTGATTGCTGTGGGTCAAGCAGGCAATTTTGATCTAGATGTGTCCGTGGTTGGCCGGCTGCAGTTCTCTCAAGAAGTTTAGAAAGGAAGGAAGAGTTTGCAATGGGCCTATAGCTTTTGGGATCTTCTGTGTCCAAAGATTGCGTTTAAAGTTTCGGCTTCACAAGGCATTTTTTAAAAATTTTAGGAAAAATGCCATTTTGAAAACTCATGTTTATCAAGAATAAAAAGAACAATTTCCAGGATTTGTACAGCTGCTTGCAGAGCACAGTGGGCATGGAATCTAGTTCACAGTAGCTATTTGACATTTCAGTAAAAGCTTTGTCCAGAGCATTCAGATCCACGGGATTGAAAACACTCATTGGAATAACATGACTTGTGTGTATTGGTTTTAAAGAGATTAGTTTATCAACTGTTGTCGTGGTGGCGTTTTCAATAGAACTTTTGATTTTTGTTACCTTTTCCTCAAAGAAGGTATTGAATTTTTGTGCAATTTCAGCATCTGTTCCCCAACCAACAGGCAGTTTTTCTGTAGTTTTAACGCCCATAAGCATATTGAAGCTGCTGTACTTCTTTTTAAGATCGACATTTCGATTAACCTGCTCATCAAAAAATTCAGTTTTCTTTCGTTTGAACATCTCCTTGCATCTCCTGATTGCCGCCAGAAACTTTTCTTTACTTTGGTTGTCTGGATTTTTCTTATACTTTTTTTCGAGCTTTCTTCTGTCTCTCTTTAAATCTTGAAGCTCTCTGTCGAAGAAAGGACAAATAGCCAATTTGGAACTGCGCCTCTCGATTGGAATGGCTTCTTTTGCAGCAAAATCCATTGAATCAACAAGGAGTTCAGCAGCATTATCTACACAGGTAAGGTGTCCATTCAGATCTAAGGACAACTCTACATCATTCGCAAGCTTATTTATATCGGCTTTCTTCCACGCTCTGAAAACAGTTTGCTTTACGCTATTTGAGGAAACAACCTCATTGAAAAGGCAATATTTGATGAGGTCGTGGTCACTGTAGTTTAAGTGTTGTTGTTCGATCTCAGAAAATAAATACGGTTCATTTGTTACCAATAGATCCAGAATATTTCCTGCACGATGAGTTGGTCTCTTCACTAGCTGTGTTAGGGAGGTTTCTTCGAAAAAGGAATTTAGGGCAGTGCTCTGAGGCATATTAAAATCACCAATTAAAAACAGGTCGCTCTCAATCGATAAGGGTTGAATGTTATTGCGTAAAAACTCAAGAAACACTTTTGTGCTGCCTGACGGTGGCCTGTAGAGCAAGCACAGAGTGATTACTTTCTTTGGAAAACAGAAAAAGGCAGCTTCAAGGTCTGACGTACTTGTATGCGAGAGAAGCGTAAGTTCGATTTTACGTTTGTAGATGACCGCTAATCCACCCCCTCGGGAGTTTGTTCGAGGCAAATTATGATGACTATAAAGCGGTGAATTTTCGTACGCCTGAGTTAACACATAGTTTTCATCAAAATCACTTGACAGCCACGATTCCGTTATAAAAAAATATCATAATTATTGTTTAAGATTTCATCTGAAAGTTCGTTTGTTTTATTTCTGAGCGACCTGATATTTAGCAGACCACAGTAAAGACGGTTTTTTAGTCAGTTAGATGCATTCTCATCTGACGGTATAGATTTAAGCCAATTCCTCGCTTCCTCGTTTAAGTAGTATCTGCCATGCACAACATTCTCCGGCCAAAAGTCGCTTCTCTCAATGATGTCCGAAGAAGATTCTGGGAAAACTAGATGATAGCTTCTCAGTTTTGACCCTTCTCTGCTTATTTCTCTGAGATGTAGTAACTCAGCTCCATTATTCGCACACCAGTTCTTGATCAATTCATCAGTGCAGTTTGTATTCAAGTGTCCTAGATAGATGTGCCGTCTGCTTTGCTTTCTTCTCACTCCACTAAAGTCATCGGAACTTGCCCTTGTGCCAACATTTTGGATTATTTTTGGCCTGTTCGATTTAGCAATAAAGTCGCCTTGATCGATATCATCCCAGTCATTTGGTTTGGGTCGTTTTACACTGTTATTGCTGTCAAGTCTATTGCGCCACAATCCATGTTCCTGGTTGAAGGAACCTTTTCTCTCTGGGTCTAACATAAACAGTTGCTTTTGCGAAGTTTCTGATATTGAGTTTGTGACCGCTTGCGATACAGTAGGCTTCTGGAAAAATGAGCTGTACTTCGGTTTTAGTTGTTTAATTTCTGCATGCATCTGAGTTAATTTTTCCGGAACGCTCTGCAGGTCTTCCACTTTCTGGCTCAATTCTGATAGTTGTTTGTTTATATCACCAACTGAGGGTAAGCCACAATTTTCACAACTCCATAATATCTCTCCCTTTATAGGTGCTTTAATGCCAATACAGGATTTATGTGCTGCTTTTCTGCAGGTTACGCAATTTATGGAATCATTCCGTTGTACAATGTCATCACACAAGTAGCATGCAGACTGTTCCGCCCATGATCTGATGTTATCCGCAACCATAGCCATACTTTTGTTGTAGTTCGTTGCTGTCGAATGATAGTTTCACCCTAACCGGGTATAATTCAGATGATAGTTTCCACCCTAACCGGGTATATTAAAGTGTGAATGAAGAATTTTCGACCCGATCCAGGTTATTCGCCAAAAGCTTTCTTCAATTATTGTATCTTATCAGTTTATCCAAAACCAATCTGAAATGACTTATTAAACAGCAGGGAGTGCTATTTAATAAGTTTATCACAACAATTAGGCTTCACAGTTCCACACTTCACAGTTCCAAGTTCTGTTTTCTCAGCCGTTTCAGTAAACCATATATTTAGCGTTTTCAATTTCTCAACACAGCGACCTAATGCCTTCCCTTTTCAAGGAGTTTATTTTTTTACGAAATATCCAATTGCTCAAGCCAGCAAAAGAACAAAATAAAAGAGCAACAACTGTTTACAAAGAATACTCATTACACACAAAAGGTTTCAAACTTCGCGAAACAAAGACTTAACAGACGTTTTCGCATTTTTTAAAATATTGGCCGAACTTTTTGTGATCCCCTGTTTTTTGTTCAGACATTTTTGACTTTTTCTGAGGGCATTCCACAATAACATATGTGGTATCAAATTAAAGCTCTCTGCGTCTCTGAATTCAGTACAAAATGATATTTTAAACATTTTTGCCTTCTGAGAAAACAGTTTTGAGGCAGTATTTGATGTCAATTTTAAACAAAAATTGACAAAATTTCTCGAAAAAAAAATTTTTTTTGGATGGATTTAAAAATTTACGGAATTTTTGATGATGTGCTATCTTCGTATAACAACCATTGTGCTATCTTCGTTAAGTTCTCTTTGTCTAGAATCAAAAGACATTAAGAAAATCAAAAGCAAAAAAGGAAATTTTGGCAGCATATCATGACAATTTAGCTTAAATTAGATCAAACTTTTCAGAAAAGAAATTGACTTTGAATCATTTGAAAAGATCTAGTTTTGTTGGATTGATTATAAAACGATCATAGGGTTACGTTTATTATTACAAATGAATACAGCATTCAAATGCAAAAAAAATTGAAAGATGCAGTTTTTGCTAGCCTTTCATAACAGTTTAGCCTAATATCTGATCAATTTTTTTCTATATTTAGTTCTATTTTCAATTGTTTCGGACAACTAACGAGGATTTGAGATGTAAATCAGAGCATCAATTGCTATTTATGCCCAACGGTATCACAAAAAGAATTCAAAAATATTACGAAATTATGTTTTTGACGAAGAAAAATGAGATAAGTGTTTAGCATATTTGATAATTTGTTGATTTTTTTAAAAATATTACAAAGTGTGAACATTTTTTGGACCGATATCTGAAAATGAGGACAACTAATAAGTTTTTATAATGCTCGCTCCAAAGGGTAATTTGACCAGAGATTGACCAAAAATTACTAATTAATCAATTGGTGCGACCTTGAGGTTCGGACAAAAATTCCGATTACTCAAGCGAGTAATAGAACAAAAAAAAGAGCAACAATTTACTACAAATAAGACGCACAAACGCTAAATACGTTTCCGACTACGCTCAAAAAATTACGCAAAAAAAATTGATAATTTCGCTTAGCATCGACTACAAAATTTTGGGAGAACTTTTTGGTAGCCTTAATTTTTTTATTCACACACTTTTTTTTCTAAAAAAACACTGAATTCCGATCCACATCAACGAGTACAATTGATATTAGTCCGGCAGTGTAATTATTTAAATGGATTTATTATTTACATATTATAACAGAAAACTTGAGTTAAATTCAAATTATGTCGCATATCTCAAAATAAAAATTAATTAAGTTTATAAAGTCAACCCAACCAGTAAACATTAGTTCTAATTCATTTTCCAAATTTAAAGTCACGCCATGTTGAACAAGTAACCTTCCACAAAAAAGGGTTCCTTTTGTAAGCTGAGGAGAAGAAAGTTCTAAGTAGCTTGGGGAAACTTTTTTTGTCTTGTTTGATTTTAATTTCGCTGGGTAGTTCATTCCAATCTAGTATCGCTAATCTAACAAACGAGTTTTGCCTTTTGATAGAGAAAAATTTTTGGTCCCAGAACATTTTTTTTGTCCTTATAGACTCATGAAGATTCCAGGTGATTAAAGGACGTCCCGATGTTGGTGAAAAAGCAGGTCGTAACTGTTTTTTTTATTTTCCAAAAGTATTGTAATCTTTTTGTTTTTAAAGAGAGTTTTACGGGTAGTATATTCCGACTGCATTCAATATCTTGAAGAGATTCAAATTTATGTCTAAAAAAGGTTGCTCGTAATGACCAGTTAAGCTGTTTCTCAAGAGGCATTATTAAATTATGCTCAATTGCGTGAATGATAACCGCTGAGTAGTGCAAGTGACTTAATACTAGGGCATTTAGGACAAGTATCAATAGTTTTTGTGGAATTGATTTTCTAATAGCACAAATTGTTTTTATTCCTCTGGCCATTTTTCGTCAAGATATGTTTCACTTCCTCTTGAAACGTTAAATTGCTGTCTATGTGAACCCCTAAATATTTTACTTCAGGTTTCTCGTCTATTGGAATTGAATCTAAAATTATCTGTTCAATGAAATCTTTTCTTTTGTTCTTATCAAATATCATGAATTCAGTTTTAGAGGTATTAACTGTGAGGTGATGTTCATGAAAAAATCGAAAAAGTTTGTTTGCATTTTGCTCTAACTTGATTTTGCTTTTGTCAATGGAGGTATCAAAAGTTAAAATAACGGTATCGTCAGCATTTTGTATGAGTTCAGTTTCATTATCAACTCTTGTTGCCATGTCATTAAGGTACAGATTAAATAGGAGCGGACCAAGTATTGTTCCTTGTGGTACACCTCTATGAAGCATTAGTTCATCTGAAATGCAATCTTGTAGTACAGCGGATTGGCGGCGGTTTGTAACGAAACTTCTTAAGAGATTTTTTGAGCTCTCATCGAAACCTAAGTTGCCTAACTTGATATCCAAAATGTCATAATTTATAGAATCAAAAGCTTTTGATAGGTCAAGAAATGCTGCTGTGACAAAATTGTTGAGGGCATTTCTTTTACTAAGGGCATTCCAGACTAGAATGTGTCAATTGTGTCTAATTAAATTTGCTCTTTTTGGATGATTTAAGGTAAAT
This sequence comes from Convolutriloba macropyga, assembly GCF_964194025.1. NCBI lineage: Eukaryota > Metazoa > Xenacoelomorpha > Acoela > Convolutidae > Convolutriloba > Convolutriloba macropyga. The sequence goes on from NC_134468.1 coordinate 54,142,323, forward strand.
ATGAAGTTTTCAATGACGTCACCAAACAGCCTTGGTGCTGCCTTCCGTTTATTGCCTTTCACAGAATCAGGACATATTATAAAATAATTTAAATGCAAAGTAGCACCTTTTGAAAGGATTTCATGACAATTTTGTTTTTGTTTCAATCACCTTTTTTAGATTGAGTTTTTATGATTCAAAACAAGTTACGGCTTTTTGATTTGGCCCCAAAACGATCATCTTTGAATTTTAAAATTATCTAGCTCTCTAATGCCTCACAATTGCGAAAAAAATTCAATTTTTGCCAGCCTATCTCGACAAGTTCTGATCAATTTCTTTTCTATAATTAGTTATTTCT
>NC_134468.1:54142859-54177859 GCF_964194025.1 Convolutriloba macropyga
AGTAATAGTAGCAAAGGTGGGAAAGGTAGTGGTTGAAACGTGTAATTAGGGAGAAAAGGAGTTGATCTAATTGAGTTTCTCAAAACTTTGAAATAAGTCTAAATTTCCCCACTGTGGGCCCAAGGGAGAGCGAAGGAATTAATGATACAATTGTTTGCTATTAGATCGGTTTCACCCCCATGCCTCCGGGTAGACTGCGCCCTTTGATGTGATCCTACTTTCTAATTTAATTTTCAACTTGGTCCTATTGCCCCTCAACCCTCTTCATCTCACACTATCTATATTTTGCATTATTTTCTCTTTTCTTAGCCAACTACTCCGTTTACCGCCAGTTTAGCCCAATACCTCTGATCCAGTTATACCCCCCCCCCCCTCCTCACTATTTTTCTTGATAGCGGGAGTAGCAACTAAAGAAGACGCACGTTGATAGATTTCACCTCTCTCTAAGCACGGGTAGTGAAAGAGTGGACTAAAAATACATTTCACATGCTGGATTCCAGGACGCATTGATGAGTGTCTCTCTCTTAAATTGGATATCAGTTTTCATGTTTGAAGTGCGAGATGTAAGTTGATTAGTCCCCTTATCAAATTTCTATACATTAATGGATAAACTTTGCAATCGCTTGGGGTGAAAAGTGAATGTATTAATTCTTCTATAATGAGTAAAATAATAAGCGTAAGACTTTCTTTTACTCCAAATTAGCTATCTAAAGGAGAAACTATTGACAACATTTTGATGTGCTCTCAGATTGTTTTGATTGACATCGCATTTTTGAGTGGGAAAATAATGCAATGGTATCCCCAGGTTGAGGTCCTCGTTCAAAATGATCTATAAAAATACCCATCCAGACCATTTTTGCCCATGAAAATACCCAGGCAGACCAAAAATGCCTATGATCCAGACTTTGCCTCGTTCAAAATTTTGGTGCGTTCATGTGCTCGTTCAAGTACTCTTATGAAAAGACCCGTACAGACCAAAATGCGATATGATACAGACTTTGGCTCGTTCGATTTATGAAAAGACTCAGAAAGACCGAAAAAGTTTATGATCCAGACCTTGGCTCGTTCAATTTATGAAAAGTCTGGAGCTAAGAAATACCTACAAAAATGGCGTACGAAACGTCGGTATTTGTCGGTTTTTTCGGTTTAACCGTTTTTGAATGAATGAAGCGTTGGTTTTTGTCGGTATTCTAGAAATAATCCGTATTGGTTGTGAGAAGTGTCGAATTAACAGGAATTGCCGGTTTCAAGTTAGGAAGCTTCGGTTTAGGTAATAGAGTCGTCGTCCTATCACCGTTAAGTAGTCGTCGTGGCATTAGTAGTAGTAGTAGTAGTAGTAGTAGTAGTAGTAGTAGTAGTAGTAGTAGTAGTAGTAGTAGTAGTAGTAGTAGTAGTAGTAGTAGTAGTAGTAGTAGTAGTAGTAGTAGTAGTAGTAGTAGTAGTAGTAGTAGTAGTAGTAGTAGTAGTAGTAGTAGTAGTAGTAGTAGTAGTAGTAGTAGTAGTAGTAGTAGTAGTAGTAGTAGTAGTAGTAGTAGTAGTAGTAGTAGTAGTAGTAGTAGTAGTAGTAGTAGTAGTAGTAGTAGTAGTAGTAGTAGTAGTAGTAGTAGTAGTAGTAGTAGTAGTAGTAGTAGTAGTAGTAGTAGTAGTGGTAGTAGTAGTAGTAGTAGTAGTAGTAGTAGTAGTAGTAGTAGTAGTAGTAGTGGGGGACAAAATCCAACCTCACCTCCACGTGGTGTCCCCTGGGGGTAGGTCATGTGCTGCGGCTCTCCGCTCACATGGTCGAGCTAACGAGGCACTGGTCTTCTAATTTTTGGCGCAACTATTCGTATCTCAGCCTTCAAACACCAAAGCAATGAGTACATTCAACCATGGCCCCGAGTCCCGGGTAAGGGGTGCTAGAATCTCCCGAGGAACCAACTCAGAATTGCAACTTTAAACGTCAGAACACTGACCCAAGCCGGATCTTTAGAGGCTTTGCAAATGGATCTGGCGCAATACAAGTTGGATATTCTGGGAGTGCAGGAGACGAGATTGCAGGAGCAAGAAATTGATCTCGGAGACCACAAGCTCTACCTGTCTGACTCGTGGTTGTCTGGTGTAAAGTCGAGACAAGGAGGAGTGGGCGTTGCTGTAAAGAAGTCATTGATAAACAGCATCGTAGAACAAGTGGCTCTAAATGAACGTATTTGCTACGTCAAGTTCGCGGCTCGGAGGAGAGCCAATCTAGTTGTTGTTGTCTGCTACGCACCTACGAATGAAGCTAGTCTCCAAGAGAAGGATTTGTTTTGGAGTCAACTTTCAGACCTAGTTTCCAGCTTCAAACATAGGGAGCGTATTTGTGTCATCGGTGACCTCAATGCAGAGCCTGGACACCAGTTGAATGACACCATGAGCTGCAGAGGCCCGTTTGGAATGGGTGAAGAAAATGAAAACTCGGAAAAGTTGTTATCATTTTGCACTTCACACAAATTGCTCGTCGGTGGTACATGGTTCCAGCATCGACAAGTGCATCGGTACACCTACAACCCTCCCGATCCAAGTTGTCGAAAAAAGATGCTGGATCACATTCTGTTTGCAGAGAGATACAGAGGATGTCTGACGAATGTGAGGACCAGAAGAGGGAAAACCACAATTACCGATCATGAACTGGTCATTGCGGAAGTATCTATGAAACTTTTGTCTAAAAAGCCATGTTTCACGCCCAGAATCAGTTCTGCAAAGCTGCAGGATGAAACAACGCGTGACTTATTCACGCAGGAGGTCAAGTTACATCTTGATAAGAGCGGCGATTTCGAGAATACAGAGCAGTCTTGGGACAATTTTCGAAAAGCCCTGAACCAAGCAGCAGTGAAATGCCTCCTTCCGGACAAGCGAGTGAACAAACCTTGGATTTCTCCAGATTCTCTGGAACTTATCCGGAAACGAGCTGATCTACAGTTGAAGAAACACAGCAGCGCGGTGGCGTTGTTAGAGTTCAGAAATTGCTGTAAGGAAGTCAGAAAAGCTCTACGTGCAGACAAACGGGCATGGCTTGAACGCAAAGGCCAAGAAGTGCAGAGCTTTGCGGACAGAGGCAACTTGAAGAAGGTTTTTGGGGCATCACAGCAGATTTGCCGAAACTGGAGTCCCCACTTGACCAAATTAGTTTCAAGCACTGGCGTCAACTTACGGACGAAAGAGGAACGACTTGAACGCTGGACGGAACATTTTAGTCAACTCCTGAATCCCTCAACATCCAGTTGCAGTACGAGATTGGATCCCGAAGAAGCAGCTGAAAGCTTGTCGATTGACCTGAGCCCAATTCGATTTGAAGAAGTGCTTGAAGCTGTCCGCAGGTTGAAGAATGGCAAGGCAAGTGGACCCGATAACATTTCCTGTGAGATGTTGAAAGCACACAAGGGTATTGTCGAGTGGCTCTGGGACATCATAGATAAGTGTTGGTTGACGGAAGTTCTGCCCGATGACTGGAAGGTAGCAGAAATTGTCCCATTATACAAGAGTAAAGGAAAGAGGTCAGAGTGTTCGAACCACCGAGGGATCTCTCTATTGTCAGTACCAGGCAAAGTGTTCGCTTCCGTTATTCTCAATCGATGCAAAGATTCAGTGGATCGCGTCTTAAGGGAAGAGCAGTGCGGCTTCAGAAAAAGCAGAGGATGCGCCGATCAACTCTTTGCACTGCGTCAAATAATAGAGAAATCAATGGCGTTTCAATTGGATATTAGCTTTTGTTTCATAGACTTTCGAGCGGCATTCGATTCTGTCGATCGTGAGCAGATGTACCAGATAATGAAACACTATGGTCTTCCGCAAAAAGTGATAAACATCATAAGAAACAGCTATGATGGATTCAAATGTCGAGTCAAAGCCGAAGGTGAGAAAGGACGCTTATTTGATGTCAGAACGGGCGTTAGGCAGGGTGATGTGTGGTCCCCAATCCTATTCGGCCTTGTCATCAACTACATTTTGGCTAACTCGGTGCATGGAGGATTAGACATTGGGAGATTGGTGGCTGACTTAGATTTTGCTGATGATGTTGCTCTCGTGGGGGTCTCAGACAGTGAGGTGCAAGAAAACCTACATCGAATCGAGGCCCTTGCGGAAGCCGCTGGTCTGAAGATTAATGTGGCCAAAACAAAGAATATGGGCGTAAAATGCGACAGCCCAAATGTTGTTGCAGTGCCTGGTATCCAACAGAACGTGGAGATACTCACTGGAACACATAAAGGCAAACTAGGACTCCTGGCAGAGACATCTAGCCAGTCACGACTAACCATCAGCACGGAGGTGCTGCTGGGAACGAAAAAGAAAGCGGGCTGGTTCGAAACACAAGATGACCGGAAGCTAAGATTGAAAAGCTTAGCGGTGGCTAAGCCAGCGTTAGTAGCTTCACAACAACAATCTGTGGTAGCAGATTCAGAGTCGCTAGAAAATGAGAGTCGGTCAGTGGTGGCTGACCAAGAGTCTTTAAGATGTCAGAATTGTCAGCGGCAATTCAGTACAGTTACCGGACGCAAAGTGCACCAAACAAGATTCTGCAAAGCCGGTTTGTCAAAGAATGTCGTCGACAAGTCAAAGTTCGAGCAACTAGAGGCGAGCCTTACCTGTGACAAGTGTGAAAGAAAGTTCAAAACAGTCAATGGACGAAAAGTTCACAAATCGAGATACTGTGGCAAACCTAAAGCAGTTGCCACACGCGTGTTTTCCTGCAAAGTACAAGATGTTCTCGGAAACGAGTTTGAAATCATAGAAGCGTTCAAGTATCTCGGATCATATGTCAGCCTCAAGCATGGAGACCTGCAGGAAGTCAATTGCAAACTTGCAGAAGGTAGACAACGGTTTGCTAACTTCCAAAATCTCTGGAAGAGCAAGCAGCTCAGCGTGCACCACAAGTGCAATTTGTACAAAGCACTCGTTTTATCAGCCGTGCTGTACAGCTCAGAGACTTGGACTCTTTCGAAATTAATGGAGAGAAAACTTGAGAGTTTCCACTGTGGTTGTCTTCGGAGAATTCTACGTGTGTCATATCTGGAGAAAGCAACGAACGAAGAAATTATGTCAAGATCACGAATGCCCCAACTATCCACGATGATCATGCTCAAACGGATAAAATGGTACGGACACATCCAGAGAATGGAACCAGGAAGATTAGCCCGCAGTGCCTTCGATTGGGACCCGCCCGATCAATACGTCCATGCCAGACGCGCTCCTGGGGGGCAACGGAAAACATGGATGAGTCAAATCGAAGGAGACTGTGTACGAAACAAAGTATCGTTCACCAGATTGCAGGAGAAAGCAGCAACCGGGTCAAAGAATGCCTTCAACAATTTCGTCGTACAGCACTTCACAGAATAACCAAACAAATAACTCTTCTTGTTTTGTTTGTATTTGTTGCCAACCGTGCCTTTATTTCATATTTGGAATTAAAGTGTTGAAACAGTAGTAGTAGTAGTAGTAGTAGTAGTAGTAGTAGTAGTAGTAGTAGTAGTAGTAGTAGTAGTAGTAGTAGTAGTAGTAGTAGTAGTAGTAGTAGTAGTAGTAGTAGTAGTAGTAGTAGTAATAGTAGTAGTTTGTTGTTTGTTTTGTTTGTATTTGTTGCCAAACGTGCCTTTATTTCATATTTGGAATTAAAGTGTTGAAACAGTAGTAGTAGTAGTAGTAGTAGTAGTAGTAGTAGTAGTAGTAGTAGTAGTAGTAGTAGTAGTAGTAGTAGTAGTAGTAACAGTAGTAGTAGTAGTAGTAGTAGTAGTAGTAGTAGTAGTAGTAGTAGTAGTAGTAGTAGTAGTAGTAGTAGTAGTAGTAGTAGTAGTAGTAGTAGTAGTAGTAGTAGTAGTAGTAGTAGTAGTAGTAGTAGTAGTAGTAGTAGTAGTAGTAGTAGTAGTAGTAGTAGTAGTAGTAGTAGTAGTAGTAGTAGTAGTAGTAGTAGTAGTAGTAGTAGTAGTAGTAGTAGTAGTAGTAGTAGTAGTAGTAGTAGTAGTAGTGGGGGACAAAATCCAACCTCACCTCCACGTGGTGTCCCCTGGGGGTAGGTCATGTGCTGCGGCTCTCCGCTCACATGGTCGAGCTAACGAGGCACTGGTCTTCTAGTTTGTGGCGCAAATAGTCGTATCTCAGCCTTCAAACACCAAAGCAATGAGTACATTCAACCATGACCCCGAGTCCCGGGTAAGGGGTGCTAAGAATCTCCCGAGGAACCAACTCAGAATTGCAACTTTAAACGTCAGAACACTGACCCAAGCCGGATCATTAGAGGCTTTGAAAATGGATCTGGCGCAATACAAGTTGGATATTCTGGGAGTGCAGGAGACGAGATTGCAGGAGCAAGAAATTGATCTCGGAGACCACAAGCTCTACCTGTCTGACTCGTGGTTGTCTGGTGTAAAGTCGAGACAAGGAGGAGTGGGCGTTGCTGTAAAGAAGTCATTGATAAACAGCATCGTAGAACAAGTGGCTCTAAGTGAACGTATTTGCTACGTCAAGTTCGCGGCTCGGAGGAGAGCCAATCTAGCTGTTGTTGTCTGCTACGCACCTACGAATGAAGCTAGTCTCCAAGAGAAGGATTTGTTTTGGAGTCAACTTTCAGACCTAGTTTCCAGCTTCAAACATAGGGAGCGTATTTGTGTCATCGGTGACCTCAATGCAGAGCCTGGACACCAGTTGAATGACACCATGAGCTGCAGAGGCCCGTTTGGAATGGGTGAAGAAAATGAAAACTCGGAAAAGTTGTTATCATTTTGCACTTCACACAAATTGCTCGTAGGTGGTACATGGTTCCAGCATCGACAAGTGCATCGGTACACCTACAACCCTCCCGATCCGAGTTGTCGAAAAAAGATGCTGGATCACATTCTGTTTGCAGAGAGATACAGAGGATGTCTGACGAATGTGAGGACCAGAAGAGGGAAAACCACAATTACCGATCATGAACTGGTCATTGCGGAAGTATCTATGAAACTTTTGTCTAAAAAACCATGTTTCACGCCCAGAATCAGTTCTGCGAAGCTGCAAGATGAAACAACGCGTGACTTATTCACGCAGGAGGTCAAGTTACATCTTGATAAGAGCGGCGATTTCGAGAATACAGAGCAGTCTTGGGACAATTTTCGAAAAGCCCTGAACCAAGCAGCAGTGAAATGCCTCCTTCCGGACAAGCGAGTGAACAAACCTTGGATTTCTCCAGATTCTCTGGAACTTATCCGGAAACGAGCTGATCTACAGTTGAAGAAACACAGCAGCGCGGTGGCGTTGTTAGAGTTCACAAACTGCTGTAAGGAAGTCAGAAAAGCTCTACGTGCAGACAAACGGGCATGGCTTGAACGCAAAGGCCAAGAAGTGCAGAGCTTTGCGGACAGAGGCAACTTGAAGGAGGTTTTTGGGGCATCACAGCAGATTTGCCGAAACTGGAGTCCCCAGTTGACCAAATTAGTTTCAAGCACTGGCGTCAACTTACGGACGAAAGAGGAACGACTTGAACGCTGGACGGAACATTTTAGTCAACTCCTGAATCCCTCAACATCCAGTTGCAGTACGAGATTGGATCCCGAAGAAGCAGCTGAAAGCTTGTCGATTGACCTGAGCCCAATTCGATTTGAAGAAGTGCTTGAAGCTATCCGCAGGTTGAAGAATGGCAAGGCAAGTGGACCCGATAACATTTCCTGTGAGATATTGAAAGCACACAAGGGTATTGTCGAGTGGCTCTGGGACATCATAGATAAGTGTTGGTCGACGGAAGTTCTGCCCGATGACTGGAAGGTAGCAGAAATTGTCCCATTATACAAGAGTAAAGGAAAGAGGTCAGAGTGTTCGAACCACCGAGGGATCTCTCTATTGTCAGTACCAGGCAAAGTGTTCGCTTCCGTTATTCTCAATCGATGCAAAGATTCAGTGGATCGCGTCTTAAGGGAAGAGCAGTGCGGCTTCAGAAAAAGCAGAGGATGCGCCGAGCAGTGTGGCTTCAGAAAAAACAGAGAAGATCAACTCTTTGCTCTGCGTCAAATAATAGAGAAATCAATGGCGTTCCAATTGGATATTAGCTTTTGTTTCATAGACTTTCGAGCGGCATTCGATTCTGTCGATCGTGAGCAGATGTACCAGATAATGAAACACTATGGTCTTCCGCAAAAAGTGATAAACATCATAAGAAACAGCTATGATGGATTCAAATGTCGAGTCAAAGCCGAAGGTGAGAAAGGACGCTTATTTGATGTCAGAACGGGCGTTAGGCAGGGTGATGTGTGGTCCCCAATCCTATTCGGCCTTGTCATCAACTACATTTTGGCTAACTCGGTGCATGGAGGATTAGACATTGGGAGATTGGTGGCTGACTTAGATTTTGCTGATGATGTTGCTCTCGTGGGGGTCTCAGACAGTGAGGTGCAAGAAAACCTACATCGAATCGAGGCCCTTGCGGAAGCCGCTGGTCTGAAGATTAATGTGGCCAAAACAAAGAATATGGGCGTAAAATGCGACAGCCCAAATGTTGTTGCAGTGCCTAGTATCCAACAGAACGTGGAGATACTCACTGGAACACATAAAGGCAAACTATGACTCCTGGCAGAGACATCTAGCCAGTCACGACTAACCATCAGCACGGAGGTGCTGCTGGGAACGAAAAAGAAAGCGGGCTGGTTCGAAACACAAGATGGCCGGAAGCTAAGATTGAAAAGCTTAGCGGTGGCTAAGCCAGCGTTGGTAGCTTCACAACAACAATCTGCGGTAGCAGATTCAGAGTCGCTAGAAAATGAGAGTCGGTCAGTGGTGGCTGACCAAGAGTCTTTAAGATGTCAGAATTGTCAGCGGCAATTCAGTACAGTTACCGGACGCAAAGTGCACCAAACAAGATTCTGCAAAGCCGGTTTGTCAAAGAATGTCGTCGACAAGTCAAAGTTCGAGCAACTAGAGGCGAGCCTTACCTGTGACAAGTGTGAAAGAAAGTTCAAAACAGTCAATGGCCGAAAAGTTCACCAATCGAGATACTGTGGCAAACCTAAAGCAGTTGCCACACGCGTGTTTTCCTGCAAAGTACAAGATGTTCTCGGAAACGAGTTTGAAAACATAGAAGCGTTCAAGTATCTCGGATCATATGTCAGCCTCAAACATGGAGACCTGCAGGAAGTCAATTGCAAACTTGCAGAAGGTAGACAACGGTTTGCTAACTTCCAAAATCTCTGGAAGAGCAAGCAGCTCAGCGTGCACCTCAAGTGCAATTTGTACAAAGCACTCGTTTTATCAGCCGTGCTGTACAGCTCAGAGACTTGGACTCTTTCAAAATTAATGGAGAGAAAACTTGAGAGTTTCCACTGTGGTTGTCTTCGGAGAATTCTACGTGTGTCATATCTGGAGAAAGCAACGAACGAAGAAATTATGTCAAGATCACGAATGCCCCAACTATCCACGATGATCATGCTCAAACGGATAAAATGGTACTAACACATCCAGAGAATGGAACCAGGAAGATTAGCCCGCAGTGCTTTCGATTGGGACCCGCCCGATCAATACGTCCATGCTAGACGCGCTCCTGGGGGGCAACGGAAAACGTGGATGAGTCAAATCGAAGGAGACTGTGTACGAAACAAAGTATCGTTAACCAGATTGCAGGAGAAAGCAGCAACCGGGTCAAAGAATGCCTTCAACAATTTCGTCGTACAGCACTTCACAGAATAACCAAACAAATAACTCTTCTTGTTTTGTTTGTATTTGTTGCTAACCGTGCCTTTATTTCATATTTGGAATTAAAGTGTTGAAACAGTAGTAGTAGTAGTAGTAGTAGTAGTAGTAGTAGTAGTAGTAGTAGTAGTAGTAGTAGTAGTAGTAGTAGTAGTAGTAGTAGTAGTAGTAGTAGTAGTAGTAGTAGTAGTAGTAGTAGTAGTAGTAGTAGTAGTAGTAGTAGTAGTAGTAGTAGTAGTAGTAGTAGTACCCCCTGTGTGCGTTCAAAAACGGTCTGCGTCATAAACGAGCACAAACGATAACCTCGACCTGGGTCCTCACAGTGTTGATTTCGTAGTACGATTCTACCCGGGTCGATGTTTTTGGGTGAATTTTTGTAAGAAATGCGGTGATTGCGTTGAAAGCGGTGAAAAAGAATATTTAACCGCATTTCTTACAAAAATTAACCGCCAAATCCACCGCATTTCTGCCAAAAATTCAGCGCATCGACTTCTGTGGTAAATTAATGTAAGAAATGCGGTGAAAGCAGTGAATACAGTGAAAAAAAAATAATTCACCCCATTTCACCGCATTTACAAAAATTCACCGCGAAACTCACCGAAATTCTTATAAAAATTCACCGCTTTGGCTTTCTTCGAACGTTTACTGAATTTGATTTAAATTCACATGCAAAATAATAGCAGTTCGTTACAGTCGGTGCAGTGGACTAAGAAGTTGAAGGCTTGCAGGAGGTAAGAGGTTCAAACCCGTGTAAGCAAGCTTCTTTTTTGTATGAAAACTGATTACGCGGTAAAAAAAATAATTCACGGCAATTCACCGCATGCACCACGAAAAGATGTAAGAAATAAGCGGCGAAAATTATTTTTTGTCGCCGCATTTCACAACATTTCTTACGAAAATTCTACGCCAAACCTCGTCCCGGGTAGCATAAAATCGAGAAAATCAAACTTGATCCCTGTAGGATTACTAATAAATCATATATAAATCATATATAATGAGGTATGATTACCATGAATCATAAATCTTTTTCCGACCTTATTCCATAAATCATTATCGATAGGTATCGCTGAGGTGATTCCCCAACATCACTATGTGACCCGCCAAAAAAACTCCAAATTGCTATTTTTTCTGCAATATTGTGTTAAAGGCAAGAGTAAGTCCATCTATATGACTAAAGACTCGATATTCGCTGAAGACACTGGTCAATCATAAAAAATGATCAATCATAAAAAACTTGCCAAAAATTATTTTTGTTGGGTATAATTGCTAAATCATTTTCTTGTTATGTCTAAAAGTAGTCAAAGTTATTGTTGTATTTTTACCAAACAGTCAAATAAAGACCACACATGCAATCTATTCAATTTTAAAGACCTGGGAATACATTTTGCATGAATTAAACATAGCACGAGGTAATGGTTTTATGTGTCATAAATTAAGTTGTATGATTTCCAAGAAAATTTTTTCAACTTTCAATGAAAATGTCGAATATACAGTTCTTCGGCATTCAAAAATTTTGAATGTTTCTTCTATAAAATCCAGGTAATCATTTATGATCAGTGTATAACAGCTCTGAGCACCTCCCTATATGAGACCCGATGGTTATCTTGCAGAAATCTTTCAGATTGTGACAGATAGACGGTTTTCTCGCAAAAACTGGCAGAAAAATGATAATCTTGCAAAATTTTGCCAAAAAACGGTTTATTTGGCAGAAGAATGGCTATCTTGCAAGATTCTAGCAGAAAAATGTTTATCTTGCAAGATTCTGACAAAAGGGAAAGAGTTCGTACCGGTTGAGCTGCAATTCAATTGTTTGATAATATCTAATCTGCCTAAATTTTTTTTCTCGGGAAATTATTTCCAGTACAATTGTCTTGTCGATCTTATAAAAGACCACGAAAAGTTTTTAGAAAAATATGAGATGGTGGTTGACAAAAAGTTGCTAGATATGATGATTTACTGAGCCATTTTTCCAAATTTTTGATTTGTTTACAATTCACGGAGAGTATTTGACATAATTATTGTGCCTCAATGGAATACAAATAAATAAAACAAAAGTATTTTCTTATCTCACCAATTTTTCAAACTTTTTGATTATTTATTGCGACAATAGGTTACGAGCTCAATTAGCGTGTTGTTATTGCAGATTAATTTTCAAAAAATAATTCCCGGAGAAGAATCAGTTTCGAAAGTTTTCCCAGAAAAAAATTTCATAATACAGGAATCTTACTAAAATATTATCTTTTGTAAATCTGATAGAAGACTAGTTGTCTTGTAGGAATCTGGCAGAATATACTTATCTTGTAGGAATCTGACAAAAAAATGGTTATCTTGTAGGAATCTGACAGGAAAATTGTGATCTTGTAGAAATCTGCCAGAAAATTCTGGCAGAAGATGATTGTCGTTTAGGAATCTGCCAGAATCTTCCAGTTTACTACAATTAACCATCAATTCTCGACTATGGCTAGCAATCATAAGTGCCACGGTCTTTATTTTAAGAATCATACATAGAATTACTAAGGACAATTAATGACAAAGTATAATAACTAAGAGTCATAATTAACCCAGTATGAATTTGAGGAAAATTTGTTTGATTATTCACCAGGGAATTGATAAAACTGTTTCAAAATTTTGCGATGTATCGATGTCAAGTAGCACAAAAGCTGTATTAAAAATGCCCACATTGTGATAACAGGACTGACAGTGAAAAACGATGTTAATATTTATAAATAGTTTTTGTAGTAGTTGAAGACTTCAAGTACCCTCTGGGGGTATAAACAATGTCGATAGAGTTGTAGAAAAAGATAAAAAAACGGCACAAATTAGGTAAGAAGAGGTAGAGAAAAAAAATCAACAATTGATCAGAAAATCAAGCAATACAAAAACTACATCTACACTTAATGTACCATGTGCAAGATAAATAATAACAAAATTTATCATTTCTCACTGCCATTAGTAGACTCTGAGTTGCGGTTTTGGATTTGCAAGCATCCTTGAAAGAGTTGATGCTCTCATTAAGTAAATCCGCGGCGTCATTTATAATATACTCAACTGTGAAGAATAACATTCTTCTTAGCTCCTATGAGTGCCAGACGTTCACCATCAATAGTCCGTAGGTTTAAGACCTTTGATTCCAACTTGAAAAATTTGTCGAAAGATATGCAATTCTCATTGTTTAAAAGTACCTTGAAAACTCTTATATCACGCTCGATAACTTGATAGCATAATGGCAGAGCTTGACAACTTTAGCGGGCTGAGTAGTCGTTGTAACCAAAGCACCAAGAAAGGCCATGAATTTTGAGCTTTTCTAATCTTCATTGATCAGAAATCAGGAAACCAGGCTGGCTATCCATATGGAAGAACAGACAAAACACATGCCTTGAAAAAAATAATTTAACTCCGGATGATAGGTTGCGTAACACTGTGCTTCAGGTAAATGAACGATCGACGAGCTGTTTTAATACGAAAACTCTAACGTTTTTGATACCTCAAATTCCAATATACTTAAGCAAAGGAATCTCCACATCACCATGAGACATGTCGGAGAGTTTTGATACTCTTGTGCTTACCCATCTACAAAATATAAGGAAAGTCAATTTTAAAATATTATTATTCAGTTTTAAAGACCTGGGAATACATTATGCATGAATTAAACATAGCACGAGGTAATGGTTCTATGTGTCATAAATTACCTTGTTTGATTTCCAAGAAAGTTTTTTCAACTTTCAATGAAAATGTCGAATATACAGTTCTTCGGCATTCAAAACTTTTGAAAGTTTCTTCTATAATTTCAAGGAAATCATTTATGATCAGTGCATAAGATTCTAGCAGAAAAATGTTTATCTTGCAAGATTCTGACAAAAGGGAAAGAGTTCGTACCGGTTGAGCTGCAATTCAATTGTTTGATAAAATCTAATCTGCCTAAATTTTTTTTCTCGGGAAATTATTTCCAGTACAATTGTCTTGTCGATCTTATAAAAGACCACGAAAAGTTTTTAGAAAAATATGAGATGGTGGTTGACAAAAAGTTGCTAGATATGATGATTTACTGAGCCATTTTTCCAAATTTTTGATTTGTTTACAATTCACGGAGAGTATTTGACATAATTATTGTGCCTCAATGGAATACAAATAAATAAAACAAAAGTATTTTCTTATCTCACCAATTTTTCAAACTTTTTGATTATTTATTGCGACAATAGGTTACGAGCTCAATTAGCGTGTTGTTATTGCAGATTAATTTTCAAAAAATAATTCCCGGAGAAGAATCAGTTTCGAAAGTTTTCCCAGAAAAAAATTTCATAATACAGGAATCTTACTAAAATATTATCTTTTGTAAATCTGATAGAAGACTAGTTGTCTTGTAGGAATCTGGCAGAATATACTTATCTTGTAGGAATCTGACAAAAAAATGGTTATCTTGTAGGAATCTGGCAGGAAAATTGTGATCTTGTAGAAATCTGCCAGAAAATTCTGGCAGAAGATGCATTGTCGTTTAGGAATCTGCCAGAATCGTCCAGTTTACTACAATTAACCATCAATTCTCGACTATGGCTTGCAATCATAAGTGCCACGGTCTTTATTTTAAGAATCATACATAGAATTACTAAGGACAATTAATGACAAAGTATAATAACTAAGAGTCATAATTAACCCAGTATGAATTTGAGGAAAATTTGTTTGATTATTCACCAGGGAATTGATAAAACTGTTTCAAAATTTTGCGATGTATCGATGTCAAGTAGCACAAAAGCTGTATTAAAAATGCCCACATTGTGATAACAGGACTGACAGTGAAAAACGATTTTAATATTTATAAATAGTTTTTGTAGTAGTTGAAGACTTCAAGTACCCTCTGAGGGTATAGACAATGTCGATAGAGTTGTAGAAAAAGATAAAAAAAACGGCACAAATTAGGTAAGAAGAGCTAGAGAAAAATAATCAACAATTGATCAGAAAATCAAGCAATACAAAAACTACATCTACACTTAATGTACCATGTGCAAGATAAATAATAACAAAATTTATCATTTCTCACTGCCATTAGTAGATTTTGAGTTGCGGTTTTGGATTTGCAAGCATCCTTGAAAGAGTTGATGCTGTCATTAAGTAAATCCGCGACGTTATTTATAATATATACAACTGTGAAGAATAACATTCTTCTTAGCTCGTGTGAGTGCCAGACGTTCACCATCAAGAGTCAGTAGGTTTAAGACCTTTGATTCCAACTTGAAAAATTTGTCGAAGGATATGCAATTCTCATTGTTTAAAAGTACCTTGAAAACTCTTATATCACGCTCGATAACTTGATAGCATATTGGAAGAGCTTGATAACTTTAGCGGGCTGAGTAGTCGTTGTAACCAAAGCACCAAGAAAGGCCATGGGTTTTGAGCTTTTCTAATCTTCATTGATCAGAAATCAGGAAACCAAGCTGGCTATCCATATGGAAGAACAGACAAAACACATGCCTTGAAAAAAATAATTTAACTCCGGATGATAGGTTGCGTAACACTGTGCTTCAGGTAAATGAACGATCGACGAGCTGTTTTAATACGAAAACTCTAACGTTTTTGATACCTCAAATTCCAATATACTTAAGCAAAGGAATCTCCACATCACCATGAGACATGTCGGAGAGTTTTGATACTCTTGTGCTTACCCATCTACAAAATATAAGGAAAGTCAATTTTAAAATATTATTATTCAGTTTTAAAGACCTGGGAATACATTATGCATGAATTAAACATAGCACGAGGTAATGGTTCTATGTGTCATAAATTACCTTGTTTGATTTCCAAGAAAGTTTTTTCAACTTTCAATGAAAATGTCGAATATACAGTTCTTCGGCATTCAAAACTTTTGAAAGTTTCTTCTATAATTTCAAGGAAATCATTTATGATCAGTGCATAAGATTCTAGCAGAAAAATGTTTATCTTGCAAGATTCTGACAAAAGGGAAAGAGTTCGTACCGGTTGAGCTGCAATTCAATTGTTTGATAAAATCTAATCTGCCTAAATTTTTTTTCTCGGGAAATTATTTCCAGTACAATTGTCTTGTCGATCTTATAAAAGACCACGAAAAGTTTTTAGAAAAATATGAGATGGTGGTTGACAAAAAGTTGCTAGATATGATGATTTACTGAGCCATTTTTCCAAATTTTTGATTTGTTTACAATTCACGGAGAGTATTTGACATAATTATTGTGCCTCAATGGAATACAAATAAATAAAACAAAAGTATTTTCTTATCTCACCAATTTTTCAAACTTTTTGATTATTTATTGCGACAATAGGTTACGAGCTCAATTAGCGTGTTGTTATTGCAGATTAATTTTCAAAAAATAATTCCCGGAGAAGAATCAGTTTCGAAAGTTTTCCCAGAAAAAATTTCATAATGCAGGAATCTTACTAAAATTTTATCTTTTGTAAATCTGACAGAAGACTAGTTGTCTTGTAGGAATCTGGCAGAATATACTTATCTTGTAGGAATCTGACAGAAAAAAATGGTTATCTTGTAGGAATCTGGCAGGAAAATTGTGATCTTGTAGAAATCTGCCAGAAAATTCTGGCAGAAGATGCATTGTCGTTTAGGAATCTGCCAGAATCTTCCAGTTTACTACAATTAACCATCAATTCTCGACTAGGGCTAGCAATCATAAGTGCCACGGTCTGGTTACTAAGAATCATACATAGAATTACTAAGGACAATTAATGACAAAGTATAATAACTAAGAGTCATAATTAACCTGGTACGAATTTGAGGAAAATTTATTTGATTATTCACCAGGGAATCGATAAAATATTTTTAAAATATTGCGATGTATCGATGTCAAGTAGCACAAAAGCTGTATTAAAAATGCTCACATTGTGATAACAGGACTGACAGTGAAAAACGATGTTAATATTTATAAGTAGTTTTTGCAGTAGTTGAAGACTTCAAGTACCCTCTATGTCGATAGAGTTGAAGAAAAAAGATTAAAAAAATGGCACAAATTAGGTAAGAAGAACTAGAAAAATATAATCAACAATTGATCAGCAAATCAAGCAATACAAAAACTACATCTACACATAATGTACCATGTGCAAGATATGTAATAACAAAATTTATCATTTCTCACTGCCATTAGTAGATTTTGAGTTGCGGTTTTGGATTTGCAAGCATCCTTGAAAGAGTTGATGCTGTCATTAAGTAAATCCGCGACCTTATTTATAATATATACAACTGTGAAGAATAACATTCTTCTTAGCTCGTGTGAGTGCCAGACGTTCACCATCAATAGTCAGTAGGTTTAAGACCTTTGATTCCAACTTGAAAAATTTGTCGAAGGATATGCAATTCTCATTGTTTAAAAGTACCTTGAAAACTCTTATATCATGCTCGATAACTTGATAGCATATTGGCAGAGCTTGATAACTTTAGCGGGCTGAGTAGTCGTTGTAACCAAAGCACCAAGAAAGGCCATGGGTTTTGAGCTTTTCTAATCTTCATTGATCAGAAATCAGGAAATCAAGCTGGCTATCCATATGGAAGAACAGACAAAACACATGCCTTGAAAAAAATAATTTAACTCCTGATGATAGGTTGCGTAACACTGTGCGTCAGGTAAATGAACGATCGACGAGTTTGTACCATTTTTGTTTGAATACGAAGACTCTAACGTTTTTGATACCTCAAATTCCTTATACTTAAGCAAAGGAATCTCGAAATCACCATGAGACATGTCGGAGAGTTTTGATCCTTCTGTGCCTACCTATCTACAAAATATTAGGAAAATCTGCACTGATATCCCGCTTCGACTGTGAAGAGCATGGTAATATTAAATCAACACCCGTAGACAACTGGTAAACAAAAAGAGCAAATACTGTCGAATTTTTTCTTGATTTTTAGTCGAGATTTCGTAATGTTGTTAAAATAGTCAGCCGTAAGCACTCTTATTCATAAAATTGAACATTTCAAAAAATTATTATCTTTTGTCCTTACTGATTAAAAAATTTCAGCTCCTTGACAGTCAACCCTTTCCTATGAAATCAAATAAAACAAAAGTATTATTCCTCACAGATTTTTTTTGAAGATCACGGAAAAAATGAACAGGTATTCAAAACAAAAATAACAATATACAGACCCTTTATAGAGTTTTTTCTAGGGAAAAGTAAAAAAGTGTAAAATTTTCAAAAGTTTCTTAAACTGAATTTTTATACAGGCTTTGGAGAGTTTGATCCTTTCCTAACTAACCATCTATAAATTTTTAGGAAAATCGTCACTGATATCCCATTTTGACTGTGAATAGCGTGGTATTTTTACATCAACTGGTAGACGAATAGAAAACAAATGTAGCAATTAAAAGAAGATATAGAACAATTTTTTGGAATCAAGTACGCACGTTTTTTTGGTTCAAGTGATGCTTAGCTCGGGTATCGTGTTAATTCCAGCCAGCTCTAAATTCAGGACGTTTTCATGCTCGTAGACGGAATTACAACTTCACTTGTTTATTTTTCCAGTTTCTGTTGAGTAGCTTCAATGGGCCCATAATGAGCTCTCTGATTTTGCAACTCAGTAGGCAAAACAATTCCCCAATTCAGAGATAATAGCCACCAGGCAGTTGGTACGAAATGACAACAAAAGTTACCTGGGCCAACCAAAAAAAATTTCCCAATTACACTAACCACATTTTTTTCAGGTTTTAAGTGAAAAAACACAACATCTAAAGCTAATCTATCAAACTACTCAAACAACCTCTACACTGAAATTTAGAGTGCGCTGTAAACTATGTCACCAAAAGAGTTTGTCTCCTGCTTCATTGGGTCAAAATGGAGGTATCTTTAATGGTCAATATTTAAAAACTGGTTGATCGAAACAACACCAAAATTGGACCAAAAACGGTACTGCTTGCGGTACGCTTTGTGCCAAAAAATTATCCAAGTCTGTCCATTCGACGTGGAGATTTTGCATAGTTAAGGTGCCGTAGCAATCTGTAAGGAAGCAAGGAGATGTGATATACAGATCTAAAAACGATCCCTGGATTCTGCTAAAAGATATTGAGAAATTCTCCATTATCATATCAATCTCATGAACTAACTCTCGAATCTATAATCATCAATTTTATTGGTCTAACAAGTCGACACACGAAACGTGCCTGATACGAATATGTCAAAATACGGGTATGATTCCTGAACAATTTCTCGAAATCAGATAGAAGAAACCAAACGCCTTTCAAGGGGATGAAAGTACGGATCATGCTGAGTTCAAATCAACCTGCAGATCGATAGTCGGTTCACTCTACGGCGAGATATTGCAACACAAAGGTACCGTACCCAAGGAAAAGACAGGTCAAGTACGTCTCAAGCTTCGCTAAAATTAACGACCTAAGCAACGAAAAACGGTATATAATAAATTTATGAGGAGACTCGCCACAAATTGAGGAATCTAACGCAACTGTATATGTACCCTAATATGGGTATTTTGGGGTAAGGATTTCTGGTTGACCCAGATGCCCAAAAATATCGATTTTTTCATGTTTGACATTGAATAGCTATCCTATCACCACAATTTAGGCAAGCACCTATAAGAGAAAGCAAGAGAAGTTCATTAGCAAAAAATGCATTTATGCCGAAATAATTTGATAAGTAACTTTGAAGATTCTAACGGGTTATACTATATGCGTTATACCCTTTTTTTATGCTTCTTTCAAGTCCCAAAAGTGCTTTAAAAGTCCCCCAAAAGTCTCCATTGCGTTATAAAGCAGCCTAGTTTGTTTCTGAGAAACTTTCAGTCCAGCTTGTTGTTTCTGTTTGAAGCAGGCCTTCATGACGATGTGGGGAAAATTTTTCCCACCTTGCCATGAAGGCTATGATATTTTGTGTGTTTTGACAAATAACAACATGCAAACAAATTTGATGAATTCGTGAAGAAAAAAAATGTGTAATTAACCGCATTAATTGATCCAGTTAGCTTCAGGGATTTGAAAAGCGTCTAAAAAAGCAATTGAACTCAGGAAAAATCTGTTCGGTTGCGCAAAACATTACTCGGCAATTAAAAAAGCATTAAAGATGTTATTTTCAGCAGTCACTTTAGATAAACTTTCTAAAAAACTTTTTCGGGACTAAGATTAACAATCCCAAAGACGAGCGGCCTAAACAGAAAGGATTACGTTATTAGTCACTAATTTTGAGCCCGAACTCAGAGGGAAATTTAAAAAGAACAAACCCATGAGTGCCTTTTTATATAAGATGAAATAAATTCTATCCTCAGCATTTGCAGAGTGTTCGATTACTCATAGTTGAGAGATTTTATAAACGGAACTCGTTAATAAAAACTCTTTGAACAAACAGCACACAAAAGAAGACTCAAGGAAAGTGAAAAAGAAACAACCAAAATCAACAATTTTTTAAAGTTTTGTCTATTTTTTTAGTTTTAAAATGAAGCATCGCTCAAATGCTGCTTTTTCCGACAATTCACTGCTTAAGACGTTGACAGACAAATTGGGGGTGAGGTTAAAAATAAATTTTGTGGTTTAGTTCACTTCCAATCAAATAAATTACCTTTGTGTTATATAATTGGAAAAAAAGCTGACTTAGAACTATATCTGTTTAATAATTAAAAAATCAGCATTTTTCTTCATTTTTATTGAGTTACTAACATTTTAAGGAGTTACTGTCTTTTTGCTACTTTTTACATAAAACTGATTGAAAATGAGGGAAATCAGAGGAAAATCTCACTTACAGTACAAATTCGATTAAAACATCTGATATCTTAAGCTGGAAGGCACTGTATGCTTTATATGACTTTTTTGTTACTCACCAATTCATAAATCAATCACAATTGTATGAACAAAATGACACTATGAAATGATCAGGAAGTTATTTTTGTTGAAACGAGTATTTCAAAGACGTTAACGTTATAAAAGTTGATATGAAGCTGTCCGTTTAGTCCCGAGAAAAATTGTTTGATGTTAAGAAACTTGTGCACCCCAATTTTCTTTTTAAAATTGCCGTCAAACATTGATAGGAGTGCCGTTCTGCTGTAGGATTAGTTTAGAACGGATTAGAAGGTCGAGAAATGTGCCCATTTACAATTTTCGCCAAGTGCGTCTTCAATCAATTTAAAGGGTTAAATTATCGCAAAACAAAACGTACGATTGAATATTTTGCGGTGACTTTCTCTTTTTCATTTTCATTTGGATACAAACAGTTGATTTTGTGGTACATTCTAACAATTATTTTTTCAAGACTATTGGATTAATAAAAGAGTTTCAGTTACAGAACAAAATGTCGATTTTGTGTTTATATATCATAAGCTCAAAGGCACTTAGCAATTCATGACCCTTTTTGATTTACTGAGTGAACCATTGACACGGTCTTTGAAAATTTTTTGCAAACATTTAATTCAATACGTTATCGAGTGTAAAATTGATATGAAACTTTCCGTTTAGGCCACAGAAAGAAACTGTTTGTTCGCAAATAATTGGACTCATTTTTTCTCCGTTGAACAATGTTTAAAATTTGGTATGCGTCCTATACTGCTAAAACATCAGTTTAGAACGGATTAGAAGGTTGAGACTTGTTACCATTTACAATGTTCTCCAGTTACAACTTTAGTCATTTAAAAGCGTTATGTTATCGCAGCGCAAAACGTATGATTGACAATCAAGCAGGGACTATGTTTTTTCATTCTTAAAGAAAAATTGACTTAATTTTTATATTATTTGTTCTTAATTTTTGCTAATAACGATTATCTGTTCGTCTTAACAAATAAATCATTGAAACAAAAATTGAACTGTTTTTGTGGAAACTATTATTTCGAATACATTATCGACTGTAAAGTTGATATAAAAATTTCTGAGTAGGCCCGAGAGAGAAATTTTTTGATGGGAAAATAATCTGGACCACACTTTTCACACCTAAACCTTGTGTATAGATCAGTAGGAGTGTGGTTCTGCAATGAGATCAGTTCAGAACAGATTGGAATTTTGAGAAATGTGACAATTTACGAATTTCTGCAGTACGTATTCAATCAATGAAAAACGTTATGTTATCGCACAACAGAAAGAAGCATTGCAGAAACAATGTACTCTTTACTCTCAAACTGATTCTGAAAGTTGAATTTTGTAGTAATTGCAACCTTATGGTTCTTCAAAACGAATGGAGTAATGGAAAATTCAAACTTAGAGATCAAAAAGGAAATTAAAACGTAAAATATGATAAACTGGAAGGCACTGTATCATTTTGTATGACCTTAATTATTTCTTACACAATCACACTTGTTATGAGCAGAATAGACCATTGAAACTATCATTGAGCTGTTTTGTAGGAACAAATATTTCAAATACGTTTTTGACTGTAAAGGTGATATGAAACTTTCCCTTTAGGCCTGAGAAAATCTTTTTGATGGCAAAAAATATGGATCCCAATTTTCTTCCTTAAAATGTGTGTAAACTTTAAAAGGAGTGCCATTCTGCAATATGATCATATTGGAGTGGATTGGAAGGTTGAGAAATGTGACCATTTAATATGTTTGCCAGGTACTGCTTTAACCAAGGCAAAAAGTTATAACCAACGCGAAACGTATGGTTGACTAATTTGCAGGCACTATGTGTTTTTTCATGCTCAACTAAATTGAGACAGTTGGTTTTTGTGGTAACTGCTACCCAATATTGTTTCAAGTTGAATGGAGTCACAGAAAAGTCTCAATTACAGAAAAAAAATTCGAATAAAACTTTATACATATTATACTGGAAGGCACTGCATGCTTTTGTTTGAGCCTTTTTAGTGCTTAGCAAATCATTCACACCAGTTATTAACAGAATGAACCATTGAAACGATCAATGATATCTAATTGTGGAAAACGGTGGAATAAGGGTGTAATTTTGGACATAGAAGGGAAATTCCGATCTGTCCACTTTAAGAATTTACGGGTAGAATAAAGGTGGAATTATGATGGAATAAAGGCGGACTTAGAGGTATATTCCGATTTGTCCACTTTACACTCTTACTCCTGATATTTAACGGTGGAAAATTTTTCCACTCCTATCGCCAATTTTTAACGGTGGACGCCTCGATCCGGGTATTGAACAGTTCCCATTTCTAGAAACTTTCGACCCCCTTGGTCAAGACCGGACAAAATAGACCAAATTTTTGAGGCAAAAGACTATTTGTGAGCGCTTTTTGTAGCCTTTTTAACAATTGGCTGTTTTGAGCGCTTTGATTTTCTTACCGTTGTTCTTAGGAGTACAAAATGTGTACTTCAAGCGAATTTCTTTACAGTGTCCGAGGAATTGACCGTTTTGAGCGGTATTTTTTTGCATTAAAACAAAGCGTTGCCATCAATTTTTTGCAGTTTGGGTCTATCGAGCTTTTGCGATCCAAGTTTGTCCTATCCTATATTTAACGGTCGAAAATTGTCATTTCTTGCATCCAAAAAAGGACAATCTTCATTCCTTGAAAATTGAGAGCATTACTAAGAATA
The DNA here is from genome assembly GCF_964194025.1 of Convolutriloba macropyga. Taxonomy (NCBI): domain Eukaryota; kingdom Metazoa; phylum Xenacoelomorpha; order Acoela; family Convolutidae; genus Convolutriloba; species Convolutriloba macropyga. The sequence goes on from NC_134468.1 coordinate 54,165,982, forward strand.
TTGAGTGATATTTGAAATAATTGAACACAATTGTTAGTAAACAAAATCAGGACACTGTTGATGTTTATGGGAATTAAATGTTTTCAAATTGAATTCAAAGAAATTATTGGTAGTAGAGCAATGAAAAATTGAAGTGTCTAAAATGAATCTTTAGTTCATGCATCACCATCTCAGCCCTCCCTCCAATAGTTTAAGCTGAGAATGATCCGGTTTTAAATGGTCGGGAATAGTGAAAAGATCCAACACCAACAAGAAGCAGTTATTTAAACCCTGGGCTGAGGTGCCAGACGGAAGCAAGTATGTCCAGGGCGTCCCAGACGGAAAGTATCCCTATTACCAGACATTTATGCGTTCACCAGACTTTCGTGCGTTCATGTCGAAGTGTCACCGCTAAAAATCGCTAAATGATGTAAGATTTGCGGTGAATTTGAAAAAAGTGTAAGATTTTCGCTCGGTGCGTTGAATACGGTGAAAAAACACTTTTAGTCGTGGAACAAAATTTTTCACCGCTTAAGCTGTGAAAAAAAATTCGCCGCTACCAGCAGAATGCGGTGAAAAAAAAATGAAGCGCTACCAGGATGCGGTGAAAAAAATTTTCATCACTATAATCGGGAATCTTACAATTGTTTACCGCTAAATTCACAGGAAATAGCAATACAGTAAGGCCTGTGCGCAGTGGAATAAGAAGCTGTTGACATGTATGAGGTGAGAGGTTCGCACCCGTGTAAGGGAGTTTTTTTTTCTAAGAAATCCGGTGAATGCGGTGAAAAAAAATTCACAGCTGTTAACCGCAAACCTTTCAAAAACTCACCGCGCTCAACGCTAAAAGATGCGGGCGCTTGCTGTGAAAAATGTTTTTTTCGCCGCTATTCACCGCTAATCTTACAATAATTTTTGACCATTTTTTGAAACCTCGACCCGGGCCCCCTCATGCGTTCATCTTCGGTCTGGACATACTTTCTTCCTTTTTGGGACCTCAACCTGGGAAATTCAATTAAAACGGAGTAAAATGGAAGTTTATTTAGAAGGATCGGTCAGATTCTGTGCTGGTATAAACTTGAAACGTGCGCATGAGGAGGTTGTCGTCACTTGTGAACTCTTGACTGGTCTCTGTGAACCAAAGTGTCTCGGATGACTTGGCTCTTCTCTCGAACAGTCGACCAAGTGAGTATGATGAACATTTGCGGTTCCACAGTCTAAACTAATTGACAGGTAATCAAAGCACAATAACTAGCTCCTGGCCAATATGTGGCTTTGACCAAACAGAACAAAACCAAAATGACCTTTAAAATTCAGACAATTTTTGGAATGTTTGGCCAGTTTATTTTTTTATGGAAATTTTTTTTCAAACTGTTTACCAAAAATTACCAATTGGGGCAAACAAGTATTAAACATTCGTTAAAATTATCTGTTCATTAGTTTTTGTTATCTTAAACACGTTGATTTACTTTTCTCTTTGCTTAACTCGCGTGTAAATTGGGTGATTGTTTGTTTTCTAAGCTGGCCGGTTTTTTTGTTTCTTTTACAGACAATTATCAGCTTCCTTTTTGTTCGGAAGGTTTAAAGTTCTCAGTGAATAGATTATTGTTTTAGTGGCTTCAACGCCGTTTCCATGATCGATTATTTGGTTTTTTCAACAGACGTTTTTACTTGATTTGTCGTTCTTTTTGTAGTGTTATGACAATACCTGGATGATGAGAGCTCTGAGTTGCTTCCTTAAGGGATAGAAGTTAACAGGTTTCTACTACCTCTCCAGTTAAACATCATGAGGTATAAACGAATTTTGTATTGGTTTCAGTTGATTGATACATGTTTTAATCACTTAAAATAAAATTTTTTTCAAGAATGGAAAAATTTGTTTTTGAGTTTTGTCTTTAATCTAGTTGTAAAGAAGTATTCTTTAGGACAGGTCTTATGTCTTTTTCAATGTTTGCTGTTATTGGACATTTATATTTGTCTTGTCTAATAATCTCATTATTGACAGGCTTTATCGGCCCTCTTACGATGGATTACTTCATTCATTTGATGGTACCCGAAATCTTTGTGAACTTTTGAAAATTTGTTCTCTCTAACTCACTTGATAGACCTTTAAATCAAGAATTCCGATGGGCTGGATCGGAACAATTTGTGCAAACTAAAATTGCCTAGTCTATTTCTTTGTTCAACGTGTTACTGGTTCCAAGGCGTACGTTCAATATCAAGTTATTTGTAAAATACTTTTCATTTTGCATAGTATTGACGTGGTTTATTTTGAGGAACGATAAGAAACACTGTGCTCACGTTTTCTGTTAGTAGATAACCAACAAGTTTCGCACAAAGGCTCAATCTGAACCATAGACGTAAGTGTGCATTAGTACTTTCTGTATACATGTTCATCCTTTGGTGTTAGTCTTGGAATATTTGTTTTTCACAGAATTTACTCAGTAGCTTTAAAAGCTAAGTATCAATTTGAAGTATTTCAGTATATTACTTAAGTAATTCATAAAATTTATAAAACTAAGGATTCAATAACGCGGACGCAAAACTTCGTGAAACCATAAAAGCTACGGTATTAAGAAAAGTAAGCATTTAACATATCGAAACAGAAATTCCAATAGATGCAGGAAGTGAAGTGCGTTCTCTTATGAGATTACTCAAGGCGAAATTTTGAGGTCTTAGAAATACAAATTTCAAAAAGTAGTAATGATAATCAGTTTGTAAATAAACATTTGTTTGAAAAAGAAATCTTTTAAAACTCTGTTTTGAATAATCTAAAACCTTTCTATGTCAGCAATGCATTGCTTTATATTAAGCACAATAACTGGTTCCTGGTCAATCTGTGGCCTTTGACCAAAGAGAACAAAACCAAATTGACCTTTAAAATTCAGACAAGTTTTGGAATGTTTGGCCAATTATTTTTTATGGAAAACTTGCTTCAAACTGTTTACAAAAACTTACCAATTGGGACAAACAAGTATTAAACATTCGTTAAAATTTTCTGCTCATTAATTTTTGTTATCTTAAACACATGGATTTATTTTTCTCTTTGGTTAACTCGCGTGTAAATTGTGTGATTGTTTGCTTTCTAACCTGGCCGTTTCTTTTACAGACAATTATCAGCTTCCTTTTTGTTTGGAAGGTTTAATGTTCTCAGTGAATAGATTACCGTTTTAGTGGCTTCGACACCGTTTCCATGATCAATTATTAGATTTTTTCAACAGACGTTTTTACTTGATTTGTCGTTCTTTTTGTAGTGTTATGAAAATACCTGGATGATGAGAGCTCTGAGTTGCATCCTTAAGGGATAGAAGTTAACAGGTTTATACTGCCTCTCCAGTTAAACATCATGAGGTATAAATGAATTTTGTATTGGTTTCAGTTGATTCATACAGCTTTTAAACACTTTTAGTTTACTCAAGGAGAAATTTTGAGGTCTTAGAAACACAAATTTCATAAATTAGTAATGAAAATCAATTTGTAAATAAACATTTGTCGGAAACAGAAATCTTTTAAAACTCTGTTTTGATTAATCTAAAACTTTTCTATGTCAGCATTGCATTGTTTTATATTAAGTCATTCAATTAAAAACAAGGTTGTCGTGAAAAATGGGCGCTTGCTGTGATGAAAACTTTTTTTTCCACCGCTATTCACCGCTAATCTTACAATATTTTTTGACCATTTTTTGAAACCTCAACCCGGTCCCCCTCATGCGTTCATCTTTGATCTGGACATACTTTCTTCCTTTCTGGGACCTCAACTTGGGAAATTCGATTAAAACGGAGTAAAATGGAAGTTTATTTAGAAGGATTGATCAGATTATGTGCTGGTATAAACTTGCAACGTGCGCATGAGGAGATTGTCGTCACTTGTGAACTCTTGACTGGCATCTGTGAACCAAAGTGTCTCGGATGACTTGGCTCCTCTTCTGTCGAACAGTCGACCAAGTGAGTATGATGAAAAGTTGCGCTTCCACAGTCTAAACTAATTAACAGGTAAAAAAAAGCACAATAACTGGTTCCTGGTCAATCTGTGGCCTTTGACCAAACAGAACAAACCAAAATGACCTTTAAAATTCAGATAATTTTTGGAATGTTTGGCCAAATATTTTTTATGGAAAACTTGCTTCCAGCTGCTTACCAAAAATAACCAATTGGGACAAACAAGTATTAAACATTCGTTAAAATTATCTGCTCATTAATTTTTGTTATCTTAAACACATGGATTTATTTTTCTCTTTGCTTAACTCGCGTGTAATTTTGGTGATTGTTTGTTTTCTAACCTGGCCGTTTCTTTTACAGACAATTATCAGCTTCCTTTTTGTTTGGAAGGTTTAATGTTCTCAGTGAATAGATTACCGTTTTAGTGGCTTCAACACCGTTTCCATGATCAATTATTTGGTTTTTTCAACAGACGTTTTTATTGTTTTGTCGTTCATTTTTTAGTGTTATGACAATACCTGGATGATGAGAGCTCTGAGTTGCATCCTTAAGGAATAGAAGTTAACAGGTTTATACTGCCTCTCCAGGGAAGCATCATGAGGTATAAATGAATTTTGTATTGGTTTCAGTTGATTCATACAGGTTTTAATCACTTAAAATAAATTTTTTTTTCAAGAATGGAAAAATTTGATTTTGAATTTTGTCTTTAATCTAGTTGTAAAGAAGTATTCACTAGGATAGTTCTTATGTGTTTTTAAAGTAATTTACATTTTACTTTGTTTTGCGTTCCTTTTTAAATATAGACATCAAGTTTTGCGTGTAATCAATGTTTGCTGTTATTGGACATTTATGTTTGTGTTGTCTAATAATCTCATTATTGACAGGCTTCATCTGCCCTCTAACGGATTACTTTATTCATTTGGTGATACCCGAAATCTTTGTGAATTTTTGAAAATTTTTTCTCTCTAACTCACTTGATAGACCATTAAATCAAGAATGCCGATGGGCAGGGTCGGAACAATGTGTGCAAACTAAAATTGCCCAGTCTTTTTGTTTGTTCAGCGTGTAATTGGTTCCAAGTCGTATGTTCAATATCAAGTTATTTTTAAAATACTTTTGATTTTGCATTGTATTGACGTGAATTATTTTGAGGAACGATAAGAAAAATTGTGATCACTTTTTCTGTTAGTAGACAACAAACAAGTTTTGCACAAAAGCGCAATCTGAACCATAGACGTAAGTGTGCATTAGTATTTTCTGTATACATGTGCAAAGTTTGGTGTTTGTGTTGGAATATTTGTTTTTCACAGAGTTTACTCAGTAGCTTTTAAAGCTAAGTATCAATTTGAAGTATTTCAGTATATTACTTAAGTAATTCATAAAAATTAAAAAAACTAAGTATTCAATAACGCGCACGCAAAACTTCGTGAAACCATAAAAGCTATGGCATCAAGCAAAGTAAGCATTTAACATATCAATACATAAATCCCAATAGATGCAAGAAGTGAAGTCCGCTCTCTTATGAGTTTCCTCAAGGCGAAATTTTGAGGTATTAAAAATACAAATTTCATAAAATAGTAATGGAAATAAATTTGTAAATAAACACTTGTTTGAAAAAGAAATTTTTTAAAATTTTGTTTTGAATAATCTAAAACATTTCTATGTCAGCAATGTATTGTTTTATATTAAGTAATTCAATTAAAAACAAGGTTGACGTGAAAAACGTTTCATTTCTTACCTTTGTTGATTTTGCAGTTCTGTTAGAGTTATCCTTTTTGAGCACCATGTAAAAAAATTGTCCCATGCTACATGTCAGACCACTGATTCGTTTTCCTAGCGTAAATTGGAGATCAATTAAAAGACTTATTGAGGATTAAGGCTTTGCTAATTGATTACTCAAGAAAAAAGCTTTTTCGTGTACATTTGGATCCTACCATTTTCTGTTATAGAGAATACAAATTTTCATGAAGATCAAACTCCTGTTAAATACAATGGTTTTTTGACAATAGTGACAATAAGCACAGCACGCAGTAGTAGAATTCCACCTAGAACTTTCTTCTAAAAAATGGTTTTACATATTTCTGACTTTGTCTAAACTCAGAGAAAACTAAAAAACTGCATTAAAAACCTGGAAATTTTATTTGCCTAATTACCTCTATAATCATGATTTGTCTTTTGACAGTTGTTTTTTGTTGACTCAGCTGAAGCAACTGAAAGCAGCTCTTCATTAGATCCATAACAAACCAACGTTTGTAAACATAGAAACCTTTTCGGAAAGATACCATCAAAATGAAGTACACAAAGCCAAGAAAACTTAGTAACACATAGAAAAGTGAAACACTAATTTCTGAAAAATTTGAATACTTTACACTTTGAACTTTTCCAAATTTTTTCTCGAAACTTTTCTCGAAAATTTTCTTTTTGAACTTTTTCTCGAAACTTTTCCAAATCAACAAAATGAGTGTAGAAATATAATTGTCAGTTCAACGATGGTATGAAAGCGCCTAATCTGATTTCCATTGTCGGTGTTGACGGTTTTTGTTGGTAACAAAAATTAAAGTTAGTTGTGTTAACTGTTATTTTATACGGTCATGACTTAAAAGTATCTGCAAATTATTTATTTAGCGATACTTGAAATTCATTAGCAGACAATTTTTGCTGGAAATTAATCGTTTAAAAAATTGCACTGACCTCTCTTTTCAATCAATACTGGTGAAAAATGTCAACACTGTGCTGATTTCTGAAAAACATGTGTTTTTTCTCAACCTTTCTATAAAACAATGCAAAATTATACTTTTCGGTAATGCTTGTAAAACTTGTGCAGTAAAGATTGCATAATAGACCATGTCAATATCGTTTCAATGATGGAATCGTGAAACTCGTGAAAAAAAATTTAATTAATTAACTTTGATGAAAAACCGTATTACTGACACAGCTTTTAACTCTTTTTTTAGAGTCATTGATTGCTTTTGTGGTAAACAAGAAAGCAAAACTTTGTGACCATAGTTTCTTCTAATACATTGACAGAATACAACTCTGCGTTTTCTCAAAAACATTGGTTTCAATCACTAAACTAATTATAAAACTGAAGTCTCACAATTGAAAAATATATGCGTTTTAGAAGAAATATCAAGGCTTTTTAAGGTCCTTCTATGTAAAACTACAGTTCAATTTCCAATGTCATTTCTTGAAACGTATGTACAAGCAACTTGAAAAATGTATGTACAAACAACTTGGCTGTATGTACAAACAACTTGAGGCCTCAAACAACTCGCAAAACAGGGTCAATTCTTATTTCTTCCCATGTTTTGAATTACTTTTTCTCTGATCCAAACAATGAGGCTTTTTTCGCGTAGTTTTTTCATCAGATGAAGTTAAAGAAACATCAAAAATTATTTATTCTAATTTTTTGAACCTCTGTCAAACAAATTTAAGATAAACTTTAGGACAAATTCTAAACTATATCAAAACGCTTGGTGGAAACAACAGATCGGTCTGTTTTGCTTTTTTTGACACATATAGCTGTAATTTAATTAGATTGTGAGAACGTGTTTCATTTGTTTTGCGTTCGCAACTATATAACACAACTTAATTATTATGACGTAATTATCCCTTGAATACTATTTTTGATCACAAACTCAAACTCAAATTTTAAGTTTTAAATAAAGTGATAGGTCAAGTTATTCCATTTTATTATTTTTGCTTAACCAAAGTTACACGGTCACCAATTATTGAGTTCTGAATACTATTTTGTCTTTTTTTTCAAAGTCAATTATCCTTCAATAGTATTTTTGGATCACAAACTCGACCGAAGTCCGAACCGCCTCCGATTGTTGAGTTTTGAACACCGAAAAAGTGATCAGCCATGTTTCCCCATTTTATTATACTTTCTTATCCAAGCCATACCGTCTCCGATAGTTGAGTTTTCAACACTAACAATAAGTTTTTTGTTTCAAATTCAACAAAAAAAAACTTTTCTGGAACCATTTGGTGTCAATTGAGTGTAAAGAAATCTTGAAAAATAAACACAATTTCGTCACCTGAACCCCTAAATATGTAAGGTTTTTGTTTGAATTCTCAAACCCAAGCAGACTGTTTCACTCGATTTTACTGAGAAATGACTTCATAAAATTAGCAAAAAGTTAATGCACCTGAAATCGCAAAATCAAGTAGCGCTAAGGTTGTTTTGAATAGCCAGTTCAAAATTAGAGTTTTAGCTGGAAACACATCATTAGCCAAAGCAAAGGTAAATTATGAAAATCAACCAATCGATTGTCCTTTTTCCCAAGCTCTACCGGCAGTTTTCAGCTCATACAAAAATTGAAACGTAAAGATCCAGAAAAGGTTGTGTAATACCCGACAACTGAAGAAACAAGTGACTTTGAATAAACATATGAAAACAACTATATACAGTAAAGCCTCAGTTGTTTGAATACCATAATTATGTTGTACAGTATTTGTTTCATTATACACTATCGACTTTTTTTGGAAGCAAACGTGCTTCTATAGGGCTGATTTTATAAATAGACATAGGGCAGAGCCATAGAGAAGCGCTCAATGTTTACGCTATACAATTCTTTTGATTAAAAAAATGTATTTCTCATATCTTTTAATTAATTGCAGATGTAGTCAGACGTCATACAGTGAATAAACTAAAAAATAGCTTCGAACAAAACGTTGAATCTTATGACTGATCCATCATAAGTAACAAAAGTACACAAAATTTGCACTTCAAAAAAGAACATGCATTAAAACTTATTTGAAGTTCTAAAGATTAGACTGGTTCGCTAAACAGTAAAACCGTACATTGTTGGTTTAATCAAATAAATACCAGCTGTTATATCATACTATGGATTTCTTAATTATTAATTAGGAAATTAACATTGAGTTGAAAATTACAGAGTTAATGTATGCAACAAAGCTTTAGCGTTTTTTATATCTCTGAAAAACCTTCAAACACCTAATGATTTGTTGAAAATATGGGCAGGTATAGTCTTTTGGTCTGCGTCAGTCAGGACACGTTACCTTTAGATAGATAAAAGCTTCTTTTGTTTATCTTCAACGGATCTCTAGAGATAAGAATTGCTTTTGTCCTTTAGAAACACAAAAACACATAGTTGTAGATAGTTATTAAACAAAAAGTAATAATTGAAAGTACTAAATGGAGGCTGTAGTAGTAGGTACTAGTGTAGCTTAGATAAGTAGTTGTTTTAGTTTGTAGTAGTATCTAGTAGTGGTAGTAGGTAGTACTAGTAGGTAGCAGTAGAAGTAGGTACTAATTGTTGACAGTAGTTGTATGTAGTTTTAGTAGGCAGTAGCAGTAGTATGTAGCAGTAGTGTTGTGCTCAGTTCCGAAGTGTTCGCCAGACTTCTCAGCCCAAATTTATGTTAACTGAAATCTCTTTTCAATATCAAATTCCTTTGGATGTACCTCTTTCCGATGCTCTATCAAATATCGTTACAGTAATGTTATTTTAAAACGTCGACAAAAAATTAAGTAATCCAAAAAATTAACACAGAGTTACTGAATGCACAGTAACTCTGATTAAAGAAAAAACTATAATGAACTCTTTTGATTTTTCTGTGGCTTGAGGTGCTCTGGTTACTTACTGCCAGTGTTTCATAGGTGAATTTATTGGAACCATTTACTGTCCTATACAACAATGATGCAGTCCTATACACCAAACAAGTCCTATACACCAATGAAGCTGTTTCTAGCAACCTGCCGCAGATATAGAGGTTGTGTTCTTTCTAAATTATTTGTTCAAATGACTAATTAGCTTTGACAATTTAGCGCTTTTTACAGTTCCAGTCGAAACTACTCTTTTTGTACTTCATTACAATTTTGGTCAGATTCAGGCTCTTGATTAAATCCTATCATTCTACTTTAATTAGTTTAAAGTTTCAGCTGCTCATGCATGTCATGATTTTCCTACCAACTTTTTTGGTTTTGACAGAAATTAATCTTTTTACTTAGATCATTTTTTTGTTTATCTCTCAACAATTTATCTCAAATACATTTTTCCTGTAAATAAATTTGCTCATTGCTAAAAGGGTAAGTGAATAGTTGTAGAGAAATTAGTTTTCGAAAAGCATGCTCAGAACGTCAAAAAACCGTTGTCGTCTCCGGTTGTGACATTTTGCTTGCCATTGTTTAAAGGACAGAACATGAGTTTAAAACCGCTGAAGGTGAAAATCTATTTGTGCGATAAAAAAATTTTTGATTGTGGCGACATAAAACACTATTCTCCTAAACAATTAAATTGGCCTCCAAGGAGTTTTCGCTCCCGTTCACTCTCTCATCGGACTTGCATGAATATAAATACATATATACATAATCACATGCAGACATATATACATACATTCCACCCTATACATATAGAAAAACATACTTATATACAACCACAAATTTCTTGATATATACACACATTAACAATTTCTTCACATATACATACATTAAAGTTTAAACTCATACATTCATATGACTAAATTATAGAAACGGTATATTTCCTTATGTACAAGCATACATACTTTCAAGATTTTATAAAGGAATACACATGAATTTATACATTAATTTTCGTTCTTCCATTTCATTCAATTGTTTAATCGTACATAAAAAATTCCTTTTTGAACACAAGCAAGCAAACATACATACTTGTTTAGATAGAAACATACAAATAATTACAATTGCATATAGATAATAAAGACACTTTTATAAATAATTGTAACTTGTTTTCCACATCATACTGCACATTTTGCAAAAGTTTTCTCAACAAAAACTGCTTCTGATCGTTCTTTCTGTTAGTTCAGACCATTTCAGATGCTCAGTTTTCCAGTCCTACTTGGTTAACAAAACGAAATTCACAAAAGATCATTTTTTAGTGCTTTTTTATAGCTTAAAATCCGTTTCAGGCCTTCTCATGCTATTTTAGGACTTTGAAAAAATTTGAATTTTTTTCGAAAGTTTTTTAAAATTTTGCCTCAACATGCGCGGCAAAATGAATTTCTAAAATTCCTTACAAACCCACATGTTACATTTTTACATGAATCAGTAGACTCAGGAAAATGGTAAAAGTATAAAAGTGTAGTAATCTGCTCGAAGACCAACGAAAATTACAAAGGTTTCACTTTTTCGGAGAATAAATTTCCTGTATGTGGGTCCAAACTCCCACCCCCCCCCCCCCCCCCCCACATTCACTTGGCAAATTACTATACTACTTTTTGTTACCTATTCACAGTCTGACAAATACAATAACAAAGTAATTTTCTATCTTTTCGCGGTTTCACCCCTTCACTGTTCATGGCCCTGGTTGAAGTCCAATCCCAATATGAGCTATGATCAGAGTCACTTGAACGCACACCCAAAAATACAGGTCCTGGACAGCATTTCGAGCGAAAAATATCTTGGGCCATAGTCTGATTTAGGTCTGATCAGAAGTCAATTTGGACTGAAAGTTCTGGTCAGAGATCATTTGGGTCTTTTAGGTCTGATCAAAGGTGACTTTGATCTGAAAGATATGATCAGAGGCGAATTCGAGCGCACTTGAGTCTGATCAGAGGCCGTATCGAGTGCACTTGAGACATATCAGAGGCCATGTAGAGCGCACTTGAGTCTGAAAATTTTTGGCATCTTTTTTCTAATGAGTAGATGATTTTGGATCTGTCACGAGCCAACGAAAATGATATCTCTTCTGACCAGAAACTCATTTGCAGTCCCTTGCATCCACTCAAAACGATCAGGACATAAAAGTGCAACCGTAAAAAAATGGTCGGTGCCTTTATAAAGAGGAATAGCAACTGTAGAGTCAGACCTTTCTTATAAATAACTGCCAAACTTCATCTATGGCGAGGGCGAAGATAAGCAATGGGATGCAAAGTTTTCAATATAAAAATTTCAGCTAATCTTTTATTTCACAAAAACGTTTTTGACTTTGAATTGATTTCAGTGAATTTTCTGCTAA